>NC_057801.1:422989257-423363912 GCF_018294505.1 Triticum aestivum | reverse complement strand
AACTTTTTCACATAAGCATCGCAGCCCAAAACTTTAAGAAACGGCAACTTTGGTTTCTTGCCAAACCAAAGTTCATAAGGCGTCGTCTCAACGGATTTTGATGGTGCCCTATTTAAAGTGAATGCAGGTGTCTCTAATGCATAACCCCAAAACAATAGTGGTAAACCTGTAAGATACATCATAGATCGCACCATATGCAATAAAGTGCGGTTATGACGTTCGGACACACCATTATGCTGTGGTGTTCATGTGGCGTGAGCTGTGAAACTATTCCACATTGTTTTTAAATGAAGGCCAAACTCGTAACTCAAATATTCCCTCTACGATCAGATTTGTAGAAACTTTATTTTCTTGTTACGATGATTCTCCACTTCACTCTGAAATTCTTTTAACTTTTCAAATGTTTCAGACTTATGCTTCATTAAGTAGACATAATCATATCTGCTCAAATCATCTGTGAAGGTCAGAAAAATAACAATACCCGCCACAAGCATCAACACTCATTGGACCGCATACATCGGTATGTATTATTTCCAACAAGTCAGTAGCTCGTTCCACTGTTCCGGAGAACGGAGTTTTAGTCATCTTGCCCAAAAGGCACAGTTCGCAAGCATCAAATGATTCATAATCAAGTGATTCCAAAAGTCCATCTTTATGGAGTTTCTTCATGCGCTTTAAACCTATATGACCCAAACGGCAGTGCCACAAATATGTTGCACTATCATTATCAACTTTGCATCTTTTGGCATCAATATTATGAATATGTGTATCACCATGATCAAGATTCAATAAACCATCAACATTGGGTGTATGACCATAGAAGGTTTTATTCATGTAAACATAATAACATTTATTCTCTGTCTTAGATGAATAATCGTATCGCAATAAACATGACCTAATCATATTTATGCTCAATGCAAACACCAAATAACATTTATTTAGGTTCAACATTAATCTCAATAATATAGGGAGTGTGCAATGATGATCATATCAATCTTGGAACCACTTCCAACACACATCATCACTTCACCCTCAACTAGTCTCTGTTTATTCTGTAACTCCTGTTTCGAGTTATTAATCTTAGCAACCGAACAAGTATCAAATACCCAGGGGTTACTACAAACACTAGTAAGGTACACATCAATAACCTGTATATCAAATATACCCTTGTTCACTTTGCCATCCTTCTTATCTACTAAATATTCAGGGCATTTCCACTTTCAGTGACCATTTGCTTTGCAGTAGAAGCACTCAGTTTCAGGCTTTGGTCCAGCTTTGGGCTTCTTCACGGGAGTGACAACTTGCTTGCCATTCTACTTGAAGTTCCCTTTCTTTCCCTTTGCACTTTTCTTGAAACTAGTGGTCTTGTCAATCATCAACACTTGATGCTCTTTCTTGATTTCTACCTTCGTTGATTTCAGCATCACGAAGATCTCGGGAATCATTTTCGTCATCCCTTGCATACTATAGTTCATCACAAAGTTCCAGTAACTTGGTGATTGTGACTAGAGAACTCTGTCAATCACTATCTTATCTGGAAGATTAACTCCCACTTGATTCAAGCGATTGTAGTACCCAGACAATCTGAGCACATGCTCATTGCTTGAGCTATTCTCCTCCATCTTTTAGCTATAGAAATTGTTAGAGAATACATATCTCTCAACTCGGGTATTTGCTTGAAATATTAACTTCAACTCCTGGAACATCTCGTATGTTCCATGACGTTCAAAACGTCTATGAAGTCCTGATTCTAAGACGTTAAGCATGGTGCACTAAACTATCAAGTAGTCATCATATTGAGCTAGCCAAACATTCATAACGTTTGCATCTGCTCTTGCAGTAGGTCTGTCACCTAGCGGTGCATCAAAGACATAATTCTTCTGTGTAGCAATGAGGATAAACCTTAGATCATGGACCCAGTCCGTATCATTGCTACTATCATCTTTCAACTTAGTTTTCTCTAGCAACACATATAAAACATAGGGAAGCAATAACACGAGCTATTGATCTACAACATTATTTGCAAAATACTATCAGGACTAAGTTCATGATAAATTAAAGTTCAATTAATCATATTACTTAAGAACTCCCACTTATATAGACATCCCTCTAATCATCTAAGTGATCACGTGATCCAAATCAACTAAACCATGTCTGATCATCACGTGAGATGGAGTAGTCTTCAATGGTGAACATCACTATGTTGATCATATCTACTATATGATTCACGCTCGACCTTTCAGTCTCCAGTGTCCCGAGGCCATATCTGCATATGCTAGGCTCGTCAAGTTTAAACTGAGTATTCTGTGTGTGCAAAACTGTCATACACCCGTTGTATTTGAATGCAGAGCTTATCACACCCGATCATCACGTGGTGTCTCGGCACGAAGAACTTTCACAATGGTGCATACTCAGGGAGAACACTTATACCTTGAAATTTAGTGAGAGATCATCTTATAATGCTACCGCCGAACTAAGCAAAATAAGATGTATAAAAGATAAACATCACATGCAATCAAAATATGTGACATGATATGGCCATCATCATCTTGTGCCTTTGATCTCCATCTCCAAAGCATCATCATGATTTCCATCATCACCGGCATGACACCATGATCTCCATCATCTTGATCTATATCAATGTGTAGTCACATGGTCGTCTCGCCAACTATTGCTCTTGCAACTATTGCTATCGCATAGCGATAAAGTAAAGCACTTATTTGGCACTTGCATCTTATGCAATAAAGAGACAATCATAAGGCTTCTACCAGTTGCCGATAACTTCAACAAAACATGATCATCTCATACAACAACTTATATCTGATCACGTCTTGACCATATCACATCACAACATGCCCTACAAAAACAAGTTAGACGTCCTCTACTTTGTTGTTGCAAGTTTTACGTGGCTGCTACGGGCTGAGCAAGAACCGTTCTTACTTACGCATCAAAACCACAATGATATTTCGTCAAGTTAGTGTTGTTTTAACCATCTTAAGGACCGGGCGTAGTCACACTTGGTTCAACTAAAGTTGGAGAAACTGACACCCGCCAGCCACCTGTGTGCAAAGCACGTCGGTAGAACCAGTCTCGCGTAAGCGTACGCGTAATGTCGATCCGGGCCGCTTCATCCAACAATACTGCCGAACCAAAGTATGACATGCTGGTAAGCAGTATGACTTGTATCACCCACAACTCACTTGTGTTCTACTCGTGCATATAACATCTACACATAAAACCTGGCTCGGATGCCACTGTTGGGGAACGTAGTAATTTCAAAAATTTCCTACGCACACGCATGATCATGGTGATGCATAGCAACGAGCGGTGAGAGTAAGTCCACGTACCCTCGTAGACCGAAAGCGGAAGCGTTAGCACAACGCGGTTGATGTAGTCATACGTCTTCATGATCCGACCGATCCAAGTACCGAACGCACGGCACCTCCGAGTTCATCACACGTTCAGCTCGATGACGTCCCACGAACTCCGATCCAGCAAAGCTTTGCAGGAGAGTTCCATCAGCACGACGGCGTGATGACGGTGTCGATGATGCTACCGATGCAGGGCTTCGCCTAAGCACCACTATGATATTACCAAGGTGGAATATGGTGGAGGGGGGTACCGCACACGGCTGGGAGAGATCAACAGATCAACTTGTGTGTCTTTAGGGTGCCCCCTTCCACCGTATATAAAGGAGTGGAGGAGGGGGAGGGCCGTCCCTCCTATGGCGCGCCCTGGAGGAGTCCTACTCCCACCGGGAGTAGGATTCCCCCCCCCCCTTCCAAGCAGGAATAGGAGTCAAGGAAAGGGAAAAGAGAAGAGAAGGAAGGAGGGGGCGCAGCCCCTCCCCCTAGTCCAATTAGAACTAGGCCTTGGGGGGCACGCAGCCTCCTCTCTCTCTTTCCCCTAAAGCCCAATAAGGCCCATATACTCCCCGGCGAATTCCCGTAACTCTCCGGTACTCCGATAAATACCCGAATCACTCGGAACCTTTTGGATGTCCGAATATAGTCGTACAATATATCAATCTTTACGTCTCGACCATTTCGAGACTCCTCGTCATGCCCCCGATCTCATCTGGGACTCCGAAAACCTCCGGTACATCAAAACACATAACTCATAATATAATCGTCACCGAACTTTAAGCGTGCGGATCCTACGGGTTCGAGAACTATGTAGACATGACCGAGACATGTCTCCAGTCAATAACCAATAGCGGAACTTGGATGCTCATATTAGTTCCCACATATTCTACGAAGATCTTTATCGGTTAAACCGCATAACAACATACTTTGTTCCCTTTGTCATCGGTATGTTACTTGCCCGAGATTCGATTGTCCGTATCTCAATACCTAGTTCAATCTCGTTACCAGCAAGTCTCTTTACTCGCTATGTAATGCATCATCCTGCAACTAACTCATTAGTCACATTGCTTGCAAGGCTTATAGTGATGTGCATTACCGAGAGGGCCCAGAGATACCTCTCCGACAATTGGAGTGACAAATTCTAATCTCGAAATACGCCAACTCAACAAGTACCTTCGAAGACACCTATAGAGCACCTTTATAATCACCCAGTTACGTTGTGACGTTTGGCAGCACACTAAGTGTTCCTCCTGTAAACGGGAGTTGCATAATCTCATAGTCATAGGAACATGTATAAGTCATGAATAAAGCAATAGCAACATATTAAACGATCAAGAGTTAAGCTAACGGAATGGGTCAAGTCAATCACATCATTCTCCTAATGATGTGATCCCGTTAATCAAATAACAACTCATGTATGTGGTTAGGAAACTTAACCATCTTTGTTTAATGAGCTAGCCAAGTAGAGGCATACTAGTGACACTATGTTTGTCTATGTATTCACACATGTATTATGTTTCCGGTTAATACAATTCTAGCATGAATAATAAACATTTATCATGAAATAAGGAAATAAATAATAACTTTATTATTTCCTCTAGGGCATATTTCCTTCAAGTTCAAACCCACATCTCATCTGTCAGCAGGCCTGCACGAAGGTGAAGTTTCTCCAGGTACTCAGCGTACGAGGTGTGTGATGACCCACAAGTATAGGGGATCTATTGTAGTCCTTTTGATAAGTAAGAGTGTCGAACCCAACGAGGAGCAGAAGGAAATGACAAGTGGTTTTCAGTAAGGTATTCTCTACAAGCACTGAAATTGTAGGTAACAGATAGTTTTGTGATAAGATAATTTGTAATGGGTAACAAGCAATGAAAGTAAATAAGGTGTAGCAAGGTGTCCCAATCCTTTTTGTAGCAAAGGACAAGCCTGGACAAGTTCTTATAATGAGAAAAGCGCTCCCGGGGACACATGGGAATTATCGTCAAGCTAGTTTTCATCATGCTCATATGATTCGCATTCGTTACTTTGATAATTTGATATGTGGGTGGACCGGTGCTTGGGTACTGCCCTTTCTTGGACAAGCATCCCACTTATGATTAACCCCTATTGCAAGCATCCGCAACTACAAAAGAAGTATTAAGGTAAACCTAACCATAGCATGAAACATATGGATCCAAATCAGCCCCTTAAGAAGCAACTTATAAACTAGGGTTTAAGCTTCTGTCGCTCTAGCAACCCATCATCTACTTATTACTTCCCAATGCCTTCCCTCTAGGCCCAAACAATGGTTAATACATCTCATCAAAATATCAAACGAATACCAAATTCACATGACTACTAATAGCAAGACTTCACCCATGTCCTCAGGAACAAACATAACTACTCACAAAGCATATTCATGTTCATGATCAGAGGAGTATTAATATGCATTAAGGATCTGAACATATGATCTTCCACCAAATAAACTAACTAGCATCAACTACAAGGAGTAATCAATTCTACTAACAACCCACAGGTACCAATCTGAGGTTTTGGTACAAAGATTGGATACAAGAGATGAACTAGGGTTTGAGAGGAGATGGTGCTGGTGAAAATGTTGATGGAGATTGACCCCCTCCCGATGAGAGGATCGTTGGTGATGATGATAGTGATGATTTCCCCCTCCCAGAGGGAAGTTTCCCCGGCAGAACAGCTCCGCCGGAGCCCTAGATTAGTTCCACCAAGGTTCCTCCTCGTGGCGGCGGAGTTTCGTCCCATAAGCTTGCTTATGATTTTTTTCCAGGGTAAAAGACTTCATATAGCAGAAGATGGGCACCGGAGGGCTGCTAGGTGGCCCACGAGGTAGGGGGTGCGCCCAGTAGGGGTGGGCGCCCCCCTCCCCCACCCACGTGGACGGTGGGTGGCCCCCCTCAGGTATTTCTTCCGCTGAATAATTATTATTAATTCCAAATATGACTTTCGTGGAGTTTCAGGACTTTTGGAGTTGTGCTGAATAGGTCTCCAATATTTGCTCCTTTTCCAGCCCAGAATCCCTGCTGCCGGCATTCTCCCTCTTCATGTAAACCTTGTAAAATAAGAGAGAATAGCCATCAGTATTGTGACATAACGTATAATAACAACCCATAATGCAATAAATATCGACATAAAAGCATGATGCAAAATGGACGTATCAACTCCCCCAAGCTTAGACCTCGCTTGTCCTCAAGCGGAAGCCGATATTGAAAAATATGTCCACATGTTTAGAGATAGAGGTGTCTATAAAAACATAATACGAACATGAGGGCATCATGATCATTCTTATAACAGCAACATATATATTTTGTCATATGATTTCTTATGCTCAAGTAACAATCTATTCACAATGTCAAGTATGATTCAGAAACTTCATTGAGAACTAACAAACTATAATCTCAGTCATTGAAGCAATTGCAATTAATCATAACATTGGAAAGAGTCAGTAATAGAGCTTTTCAGCAAGTCCACATACTCAACTATCATTTAGTCTTCCACAATTGCTAACACTCACGCAATACTTATGGTTCTGGAGTTTTAATCGGACATAGAGAAAGATAGGGGCTTATAGTGTTGCCTCCCAACCTTTTACCTCAAGGGTAATGTCAACAATAATAGTTCATGCTAACTTACATCCAATTGGATAATATATCAAGATCTTTCCAACACGAGGTGCTTGCCAAAGGATAAAATGTAAAAGGCAAAGGTGAAGATCACCTTGACTCTTGCATAATGTAAAAGACATAAAGTAAAAGATAGGCCCTTCGCAGAGGGAAGCAGAGGTTGTCATATGCTTTTTGGTTGGATGCACGAAATCTTAATGCAAAAGAATGTCACTTTATATTGCCACTTGTGATATGAACCTTTATTATGCAATCCGTCGCTTTTATTACTTCCATATCACACGATCGTATAAAGCTTATTTTCTCCGCACTAATAAGTCATACATATTTAGAGAGCAATTTTTATTGCATGCAACATGACAACTTACTTGAAGGATCTTACTCAATCCATAGGTAGGTATGGTGTACTCTCATGGCAGAACTGGGTTTAAGGATATTTGGAAGCACAAGTAGTATCTCTACTTGGTGCAAGGAATTTGGCTAGCATGAGGGGAAAGGCAAGCTCAACATGTTTGAATGATCCATGACAATATACTTTAACTGAGATGTGAGAAAACATAACCCATTATGTTGTCTTCCTTTTCCAACATCAACTCTTTAGCATGTCATACTTTAATGAGTGCTCACAATCATGAAAGATGTCCAAGATAGTATATTTATATGTGAAAACCTCTCTTTCTTTATTACTTCCTATTAGTTGCAACGATGACCAAAACTATGTTTGCCAACTCTTAACAACTTTTAATCATCATACTCTTTATGTGTGAAGTCATTACTATCCATAAGGTCAATATGATCTCTTTTATTTCTTTTTACACTTTTATTTCCTCAAGATCATGGCAAGATAGCAAAAGCCCTTGACTCAACACTAATCTTTATTATATATAGCTCACGGACTCAATTACATAGAGGGATCACAAAGCAAAACTCAAAACTAATTCATACCAAAACTTTATTCTACTAGATCATGATATTACCAAAAGGATCGAACTAAGAAAAACGGTAAAGATAGGAGTGTGATGATGATACGATACCGGGGCAACTCCCCCTAGCTTGGCAGTTGCCAAGGGGAGTGCCCATATCCATGTGATTATGTCTCCTTTGCTGGTGAAGAAGGTGGTGATGATGATGGATAGTCGCACACCGAGCGTAGAAGCTCTTCCAATTTGCGGATAATGCCCTTAAGTGCGACGATATGATCCTTCAACAAAATATTTTCCTATGTGAGATACTTGTTTTGTATGCGAGCTAACTCAATCATCTTGAAAGCTTCAATCTCAGTTGGGGTAAAGAGGTTAGGAAGAAGTTGAGGGATGTTTTCTTCTTCTGCCGCCAGAGCTTGACCCTCCATGGCCTTCTTGATCCCTTCATCCTTGTTGATCTCCTCAGGTTCCTCTCTCTTCAGCTCTATCTTCAATAGCCAAGCATCCTTGTCTTCATTGTTGGAGGAGGGTGCCGTCATGATGCTCTAGATCTGTTAGAAAAACAGCTCAAAACAACGATAGAAGATTTTTGCATGATACGATGGTCAAAACCTTCGGGAGATTATATAATGAATTTTACTGACCGAAAGAAGTATCGTGCAAGAAAACGGAGTCCGGAGAGCACACGAGGTGCGCACGAGGCAGGGGGGTGCGCCCAGGGGGGTAGGGCATGCCCTCCACCCTCGTGGACGCCTCGTGGACGCCTCGTGTCCTTCCCGGACTACTTCTTATTTTCCTATTTTCTTAAATATTCCAAAACGAAGAAAAATTGCTATTAGAACTGTTTTGGAGTCGGTTTACTTACTGTAACACATACATATTCCTTGTCGGAGTCTCAAACGTTCTGGAAAGTGTCTCTTATGTATTCCTCCGGGGTTACGGTTTTAATAATATTAGTTTCGACATTTATTGGGTTACCTAAGATATAATGTTTGATTCTTTGGTCGTTCACCACCTTCGGATTTGTGCCTTCGAAGTTGTTGATTTTTATGGCACCGGAATGATAGACCTCCTCGATAACGTAAGGGCCTTCCCATTTAGAGAGAAGTTTTCCTGCAAAAAATCTTAAACGAGAGTTGAATAGCAACACATAATCACCTACATTAAACTCATGCTTTTGTATCCTTTTGTCATCCCATCTTTTAACTTTTTCTTTAAACAGCTTGGCATTCTCATAGGCTTGGGTTCTCCATTCATCAAGTGAGCTAATATCAAATAACCTCTTCTCACCGGCAAGTTTGAAATTGTAATTGAGCTCTTTAATAGCCCAATATGCCTTATGTTCAAGTTCGAGAGGTAAGTGACATGCTTTTCCATAAACCATTTTATATGGAGACATACCCATAGGATTCTTATATGCAGTTCTATAAGCCCATAATGCATCATCAAGTTTCTTGGACCAATTCTTTCTAGATCTATTAACAGTCTTTTGCAAAATGAATTTGAGCTCTCTATTACTCAATTCTACTTGATCACTAGACTGTGGGTAATATGGAGATGCAATTCTATGATTAACATCATACTTATCAAGAATTTTACGAAAAGCACCATCAATAAAATGTGAACCATCATCAGTCATGAGATATCTAGGGACTCCAAACCTCGGAAAAATAACTTCTTTAAGCATCTTAATAGAGGTGTTATGATCAGCACTACTAGTTGGAATAGCTTCTACCCACTTAGTAACATAATCAACAGCAACTAAAATATGTGTATACCCATTAGAGGCAGGAAAAGGTCCCATATAATCAAAGCCCCAAACATCAAACGGTTCAATAACAAGAGAATAATTCATAGGCATTTCTTGACGTCTACTAATATTACCAATTCTATGACATTCATCACAAGACAAGACAAACTTACGGGCATCTTTTAAGAGAGTAGGCCAATAAAAACCGGATTGCAATACCTTATGCGCAGTTCTATCTCCAGCGTGGTGTCCTCCATATGCCTCGGAGTGACACTTGTGTAGGATTTGTTCCTGTTCATGCTCAGGTATACAACGTCTAATAACACCATCTACTCCTTTATAAAGGTGTGGGTCATCCCAGAAGTAATGTCTTAAATCATAGAAGAACTTTTTCTTTTGCTGGTATGTGAAACTAGGTGGTATAAATTTAGCAACAATGTAATTAGCATAATCATCATACCATGGAGCAGTATGAGAAGCATTTATGACTGCTAATTGTTCATCAGGAAAGCTATCATCAATGTAGTGGGTCATCAAGAACATTCTCTAACCTAGACAAGTTGTCTGCAACGGGGTTCTCAGCTCCCTTTCTATCAATAATATGCAAATCAAATTCTTGTAGCAAGAGAACCCATCTAATAAGTCTAGGTTTAGCATCTTTATTTTCCATAAGATATTTAATAGAAGCATGATCAGTGTGAATAGTTACTTTAGAATCAACAATATAGGGTCTGAACTTATCACAAGCAAATACAACTGCTAAGAATTCTTTTGCAGTAGTAGCATTATTTCTCTTAGCAGTGTCTAGAGTTTTACTAGAATATTGAATAACATTTAGTTTCTTATCAAGTCTTTGTCCTAGAACAGCACCTACAGCATAATCGCTAGCATCACACATAATTTCAAAGGGTAAATTCCAATCAGGTGGCTGAACAATAGGTGCAGAAATCAAAGCCTTCTTAAGTATTTCAAATGCTTCTACACAATCATCATCGAAGACAAAAGGAATATCTTTTTGCAATAAATTAGTCAGAGGCCTAGAGATTTTAGAGAAGTCCTTAATGAACCTCCTATAAAAATCGGCATGACCAAGGAAACTCCTTATACCTTTAATGTCCTTGGGACACGACATCTTTTCAATAGCATCAACTTTAGCTTTACCAACTTCAATACCTCTTTCAGAAATTTTATGCCCCAAGATAATTCCTTCATTAACCATAAAGTGGCACTTCTCCCAATTCAAAACAAGACTAGTATCTTCGCATCTCTGCAAAACTCGTTCAAGGTTGCTCAAGCAATCATCAAAGGAGGATCCATTAACGAAGAAATCATCCATGAATACCTCACAAATCTTTTCACAAAAGTCAGAGAATATAGCCATCATGCATCTTTGAAAGGTAGCAGGTGCATTACATAAACCAAAAGGCATACGTCTATAAGCAAAAGTACCGAAAGGGCAAGTAAAAGTAGTCTTTGCTTGATCGTCCGCTGACACAGGTATTTGAGAGAAACCAGAATAACCATCTAGAAAGCAGAAATGTGTATGTTTGGATAGTCTTTCTAGCATTTGATCAATAAAAGGTAGCCTTATTTAATTTATGAAAATCAATTACCATCCTATAGCCTGTAATAATTCTTTGCAGGGTCAATTCATCTTTATCATTAGGAATAACAGTAATACCTCCCTTCTTGGGGACACAATGGACAGGACTTACCCATTGACTATCAGCAACGGGATAGATTATACCTGCCTCAAGGAGCTCTAGTATTGCCTTCCTTATCACTTCTTTCATCTTAGGATTTAACCGTCGTTGGTGATCAATAACTGGTTTGGCGTCTTCTTCCAAATTTATTTTGTGTTGGCATAAAGTGGGACTAATGCCCTTAAGATCATCAAGAGTACATCCAATAGCAGCACAGTACTTCTTCAGAGTTTTCAATAATCTTTCCTCTTCCTGCTCTGAAAGGTTAGCACTAATAATAATAGGATATATCTTCTTTTCATCAAGATAAGCATATTTAAGAGTATCGGGTAATGGTTTAAGCTCAAACACGGGATCACCCTTGGGTGGAGGGGGATCCCCTAGGATTTCAACAGGCAAATTGTTGTTCAGAAGAGGACCCTATTTAAAGAATACTTCATCTATCTCCCTTCTTTCATTCATAAACATATCATTTTCATGGTCTAGTAAATATTGTTCTAAAGGATCAGTAGGAGGCACATCAATAGAAGCAAGACCAATTATTTCATCCTTAGTAGGCAATTCTTTATCATGGGGTTGTCTACGAAATTTAGCAAAATTAAACTCATGAGACATATCCCCTAAGCCAATCGAACATCCTTTTCGCAATCAATCTTAGCATTAACAGTATTCAAGAAGGGTCTACCAAATATAATGGGGCAAAAGTCATCTTGTGGGGAACCAAGAACAATAAAATCAGGAGGATATTTAACTTTCCCACACAAGACTTCAACATCTCTAACAATCCCAATTGGTGAAATAGTATCTCTATTGGCAAGCTTAATTGTAACAGCAATATCTTCTATCTCAGCGGGTGCAATGTCATGCATAATTTCTTTATATAAGGAATGAGGTATTGCACTAGCACTAGCACCCATATCACATAAGCCATGCTAGCAATGATCTCCTATTTTGACAGAAATAACAGGCATGCCTACAACATGTCTATGTTTCTTATCATCGGGTCTAGCATTTCTAGCAGCTTCATCACAGAAATAAATAACATGCCCATCAATATTATCGGCCAAGAGATCTTTAACCATAGCAATACTAGGTTCAACTTCAATTTGCTCAGGAGGTGTATATGTTCTAGTATTACTCTTACAAACCACAGTTGAAGCTTTAGCATGATCCTTTATCCTAACAGGGAAAGGTGGTTTCTCAACATAAGTAGTAGGAACAATAGGATCATCATAAGTGATAACCTTTTCTTCAATTGTAACGGGTGCAACTACTTTTACTTCAGTGGGAGGATTATATTTAAACCACTTCTCCTTAGGGAGATCAACATGAGTAGCAAATGATTCAGAGAAGGAAGCTACTATCTCAGAGTCAAGTCCATATTTAGTGCCAAATCCACAAAAAGCATCGGTATCCATAAAAAATTTAACACAATCAAACTTAGGTGTCATACCTGACTCCTTACCATCGTCGGAATCCCAATCTTCAGAGTTGCGTTTAATTCTTTCCAATAAGTCCCACTTGAATTCAATAGTCTTCATCATATAAGAACCAGCACAAGAAGTATCAAGCATGGTGGGATTGTTGAGAGAAAGCCGAGCATAAAAGTTTTGAACAATCATTTCTCTTGAGAGCTCATGATTGGAGCATGAATATAACATTGACTTAAGCCTCCCCCAAGCTTGAGCGATGCTTTCTCCTTCGCAAGGCCAAAATTATATATATATTTATGATCACGATGAACAAGATGCATAGGATAAAACTTCTGGCAAAATTCCAATTTTAATCGTTTATAGTCCCAGGATCCCATATCATCACATAGCCTATACCATGTCAATGCATCTCCCTTCAAAGATAAAGGGAAGACCTTCTTCTTAACAACATCATCGGGCATACCTGCAAGCTTGAATAATCCACAAACTTCATCCACAAAGATACGGTGTAAATCGGGATGCAATGTTCCATCTCTTGCAAAGGGATTAGCTAGCAGTTTCTCTACCATACCCGAAGGAATTTCAAAGTAAACATTTCAGTAGGTTAGGTAGGTTGAGGAGAAACTCTTTGCTCTACTGGTTGGGGTGAAGATACCCCGAACAAGCCCCTCAAAGGATTAGTTTCCATAGTAACAAGTGACAATAAATTTCAGCACACAATATAAATGTTTCCTTACCAAGTTCCACTCACCAAAAGCGCTTCACTCCCCGGAAACGGCACCAGAAAAGAGTCTTGGTGACCCACAAGTATAGAGGATCTATCATAGTCCTTTCGATAAGTAAGAGTGTCGAACCCAACGAGGAGCAGAAGGAAATGACAAGTGGTTTTTAGTAAGGTATTCTCTGCAAGCACTGAAATTGTAGGTAACAGATAGTTTTGTGATAAGATAATTTGTAACGGGTAAAAAGCAATGAAAGTAAATAAGGTGTAGCAAGGTGTCCCAATCCTTTTTGTAGCAAAGGACAAGCCTGGACAAGTTCTTATAATGAGAAAAGCGCTCCCAAGGACACATGGGAATTATCGTCAAGCTAGTTTTCATCACGCTCATATGATTCACATTCATTACTTTGATAATTTGATATGTGGGTGGACCGGTGCTTGGGTACTGCCCTTTCTTGGACAAGCATCCCACTTATGATTAACCCCTATTGCAAGCATCCGCAACTACAAAAGAAGTATTAAGGTAAACCTAACCATAGCATGAAACATATGGATCCAAATCAGCCCCTTACGAAGCAACTTATAAACTAGGGTTTAAGCTTTTGTCACTCTAGCAACCCATCATCTACTTATTACTTCCCAATGCCTTCCCTCTAGGCCCAAACAATGGTTAATACATCTCATCAAAATATCAAACGAATACCAAATTCACATGACTACTAATAGCAAGACTTCACCCATGTCCTCAGGAACAAACGTAACTACTCACAAAGCATATTCATGTTCATGATCAGAGGAGTATTAATATGAATTAAGGATCTGAACATATGATCTTCCACCAAATAAACCAACTAGCATCAACTACAAGGAGTAATCAACACTACTAACAACCCACAGGTACCACTCTAAGGTTTTGGTACAAAGATTGGATACAAGAGATGAACTAGGGTTTGAGAGGAGATGGTGATGGTGAAGATGTTGATGGAGATTGACCCCCTCCCGATGAGAGGATCGTTGGTGATGAAGATGGTGATGATTTCCCCCTCTCAGAGGGAAGTTTCCCCGGCAGAACAGCTCCGCCGGAGCCCTAGATTGGTTCCGCCAAGGTTCCACCTCATGGCGGCGGAGTTTCGTCCCGTAAGCTTGCTTATGATTTTTTTCCAGGGTAAAAGACTTCATATAGCAGAAGATAGGCACCGGAGGGCTGCCAGGTGGCCCACTAGGCAGGGGGGCCCGCCCAGTAGGGGTGGGCGCCCCCCCTCCCCACCACCCTCATGGACAGTGGGTGGCTCCCCTCATGTATTTCTTCCGCTGAATAATTATTATTAATTCCAAAAATGACTTTCCTGGAGTTTCAGGACTTTTGGAGATGTGCAGAATCGGTCTTCAATATTTGCTCCTTTTCCAGCCCAGAATCCCAGCTGCCGGCATTCTCCCTCTTCATGTAAACCTTGTAAAATAAGAGAGAATAGCCATAAGTATTGTGACATAACGTGTAATACCGGCCCATAATGCAATAAATATCGATATAAAAGCATGATGCAAAATGGACGTATCAGCGTGCGCCACCCTACGAGAATACTTCTGCTTGAAGGAGCAAACGGTTGGTCCTCTTGCATGCACCAGAACACTTTCATACGCGTCAAGAAGTTTTTGGTTGCAAAACGAGCACCCAAAGCCCCAAGTCCAAGTCCTAATACACCTGTTATGATTTCCCATATAAAGCTCCCTAAGCTTTTGCCTCTTGAACCACTGCTGGCCATCTTCATCCTCGTTGTCGACATCGTCAGATAGCACCTATACATATAGTAAAAAATGTGGTGTCAATATATTTTATAATAATGTGAATTTAGTAGGCAGAGTGTATGAAACATAATATATCCTGTGACATCGTGAACCCTAAATCATCAATTGATCTTGATGAAAGAAATGCATAAATAGAGAGCACACAACTTAGTGCAACAAAATTAAGAGTCTTATTGGTTTGCCACCAACACTTGGCAACCTCTTGTGAGATTCGCAATGAACAATGGTATGCAAATTAATCTCTACCAAACATTTGGCAGTTGCCAAAATTCGGCATGCCAATGACTTTTGGCATCAAACCAATTTACATGACGTAAAGTAGGATTAGGATTTTTGTGGTTATTTTTTTAGACAGATCCAAAGAATTTGGTTTGATTTTGCATGGAACTAACCCGGACTGACGTCGTTTTCAGCAGAACAACCGTGGTGTTGTTTTTTGTGCAGAAATGAAAGTTCTCCAAATGAGTTAAAATGTTTTGATGGTTTTTTTGGAACAAAAGAGACCCCCGGAGCTTTATGGAAGGACCAAAAGGTGAAGGAGTAGGGCACAAGACATTGGGGTGCGCCTGAGGGGGCGGGCTTGCCCCGGTGGGTTGTGCTCACCTCGAGGCCCATCTTCACGTGAAACCTACGCCAAAAAATCCTATAAATAAAGAAACCATCAGAAATAACCCTAGATCAGAAGTTCCGCCGCCGCAAGCCTCTATAGCCACGAAAAACCAATCTAGACCCAATTCAGGCACCTTGCCGGAGGGGGAAACCATCACCAGTGGCCATCTTCATAATCCCGGCGGCCACCATGATGAGTAGGGAGTAGTCCACCCTCGGGGCTGAGGGTTTGTACCACTAGCTATGTGTTTAATCTCTCTCTCTCTCTCTCTCTCTCTCTCTCTCTCTCTCTCTCTCTCTCTCTCTCTCGTGTTCTTGAGATGGCACGATCTTGATGCATCGCGGGCTTTCTTAATATAGTTGGATCATATGGTGTTTCTCCCTCTCTATCTGGTTGTGATGAATTGAGTTTTCCCTTTGAGATTTCGTCTTATTGGATTGAATACTTTTACGGATTTGAGAGCACTTGATATATGTCTTGCATATGAATACCCGTGGTGACAATGGGGTATTATATTGATTCACTTGAGATATGTTTTGACACTCAACTCGCGGATTCCTGAGGTGACATTGGGGTAATCTATGCATAGGGGTGGATGCACGTTCTCGTCTTTTGTTTCTCCGGTAGAAATCTTGGGGCACTCTTTGAGGTTTTTTGTGTTGGATTGAGTATTATGAATCTGAATTTGATTTGGTGTTATTTTAGTACGAACTCTATCGGAAAGAATAACTTAGTGTTATTTTAGTACGAACTCTTGATAGATCGATCGGAAAGAATAACTTGGTGTTATTTTAGTACGAACTCTTGGATAGATCGATCGGAAAGAATAGCTACAAACAATTTCTTCTTATGTTCTCCGCTAGATAGGAACTTTGGAGTGATTCTTCATCGCACGTTGAGGGATGGTTATATGATCCAATTAGATTAGCATTGTTGAGAGATTGCACTAGCGAAAGTACGGACCCCAGGCCTCATTTTCAAGCATTGCAATACTGTTTGTGCTCTGTTTTATCAATTGCTACCTTGCTGTTTTTTATTGTTCCTATTGCAAAAATCAGTATCTACTATCCATATTACACTTTTATCACCATCTCTTCGCCGAACTAGTGCACCTATACAATTTACCATTGTATTTGGTGTGTTGGGGACATAAGAGACTCTTTGTTATTTGCTTGCAAGGTTGTTTGAGAGATACCATCTTCATCCTACGCCTCCCACGGATTGATAAACCTTAGGTCATCCACTTGAGGGAAAATTGCTACCATCCTACAAAACTCTGCGCTTGGTGTCCCAACACGAGTCTACAAGAATAAAGTTGCGTAGTAGACATCACCCTTCAATTTCTTTGTTTTCATATAATGCAAACATTCTTAAGCAGAAAAAAATATCCGTGATGAGACGGCCAGGTACAAATGCGGTTTGTTCTTCTGAAATGATGTCGGGGAGAATGAGTTTGAGCCGGTTAGCCAGTACATTAGAGGCAATCTTGAAGATCACATTGCAAAGACTAATCAGTCGAAACTGTCCTAAATTTTTTGGACTTGCAATCTTGGGAATTAAAACAATGAATGTCTTGTTTATCTCCTCCAGGGAATCATCTCCGCTAAGAACACGGAGCACCATATCTGTCACCTCGTCACCATATAAATCCCAATTCCGCTGAAAAAAGTGAGCAGGAAATCCATTTGGGTCTGGAGCCTTTGTGGGAAACATTTGGAGAAGTGCGGTTTTTACCTCTTCCTTACTGAACGGTGCATTAAGCTTACTATTTATCACACCATCAACTCTCGGTGGTATGTGAGATAACACTTCCTCCATACCTATGGTGTTTTCTGATGCGTACAGATTAGCATAGAAATCAGATGTGCTAGCCGCTATTTCATCTCGGCTGTTACACATAGAGCTATCCCCTCATTGAAGTTCAGTGATGCATTTCTTAGATTTCCTTGCACTAGCCTTCGGTGAAAAAACTTTGTGTTACTGTCCCCTTGATAAGCCACTGAACATGAGATCTTTGATGCCACATGATCTCCTCCCACAAGCACAGCTCGACCATCCGGGCCTCGAACTCTTTTTCTTCCACATCTGGCTCCAACCTAGTAGGAACTGAGTGAAGCTCCTCCATCCTACCACGCAGATAACACAGCTCCATTCTAGCCAAACTAAAAGAGGTCCAGCCCCATCGCTGCAGCTGGCTCACCACATGAGATAATTTCTCTAAAAACTCAGCCATAGACTGAGCATGGCCTGTCGACCTCCATGTGTCTATGATCACATCTCCAAAGTTGGGATCTCACTCCCACATACACTCATACGTGAACGGCTTTTGTATTGCCCTAACACTTGCATCCGTCCGATCTGTTTCCAACAAAATAGGGCAGTGGTCTGACTTGGCTGTTGTTAGGTGTTCGAAGGATGCAAAGGGAAATAAGCTCGACCATCAAGCTATTGACAAGGCTCTGTCCAGCCGGACATGGCAAAAAATTTCCGCCAGCAACCCATTTTTCCCTAGTCCAGTCTAGACCTCTGTAGCCCAAATCTGCTAGTTCACACACATCAATGGCTTCCTGAAATGCATCAATCTGTGCACCGTCCAGCTCATTAGGGCTCATTTGTTCTTCTTTTTTGAGAATCTCATTAAAGTCTCTTATACATAGCCATGGGAGTGTATTCTCCCCTCTAAGTTTCCTCATTGTATCCCACGTCTTGTACCTTAAACTTCAGTTTGCTTCACCATAGAAGCAGGACAATCTCCATTGAGCTCTCCCTGGTTTAGAAACCCATTCATCCACATGATATTGAGAATATATTTTTATTGATACATCTATAGAATTGTTCCAAAAGATACAAATACCTCCACTCCTGCCACTACTACCAACACCAAAGCTAAGATCAAAACCAAGCAAAAAACAGAGACCTTCTACTCGACTCTTCGACAGTTGGGTTTCAGCTAAACAAAGAATCGATGGCTTACTTAGCTCCACGAGATCACAATGTTCTCTAACTGTCACGGGATCGCCAATCCCACGATAGTTCCAGCATAAAGTTTTCATTGGGCCAAGGAGACCACTGATGTTGCCAATTTATCAGTATCCGTTGGTGATGCTAACTCCCTGGGCTCCAGCTTTGTTTGGTGATGCACCCTGCTCTTATCTACTCCAGAATCTTCAGTAAGCTGCTCTCTTCCTCCTCCTACAGTATGCAGCGCTGAAGCACCGTGATCAGGAGGCCTATTCCTCGAAGGATCATACTTATTCATGTTTGCATGGTGCTCTTCCGATTCAGGTTTAGTCTGAAGTTTCCTGACTGTGAACCGTCGTGCTTGTTCCTCGAGAAATACTTCATCCGGTTGTTCCTCACAAAAGTTCCACATACGCTGTAGGTGGTCGCCCTTGACAAGCACTCCCGGTAGTTTCAAAGCAGACTGCTCCATACTTCAAATCTTGGCCCTAGTCCAAGGGGAGATGGACTGTGAATAAGCTCTATACCCGAGGCCGAGCCGCCGGATCACCCAGCCTGGGAAGCCCGAGCAGTTCACGTCGTCGAATGTCCGGCAGGGAAAAAACTCAACGGTGGCACTGCCGCCGGAGTAGGTAAACCCCAAGAAAGAGGGTAAGAAAGGATATCTGCTGCATTAGATGTGTCTGATTTCTTCCTTCCTACACGCAGCCCATGGAGGCCCAGTAGTCAATAGCAAAAGGAAAATCGATAGTGCTAAATTTCTCGTGCTCGAAGAGGACGTAAGTGGGCCGGCCTAATAACCTACTCGAAGGCTATGTGAGTCAGAAAAAATGACATCAAAAGGTAGAAAACAGGGTCTGCAGTGATTAGAACCTGGGATCGTAATGTTGCGAGCCAACCGCACTAACCACTAGACCGAAGCAACTTTGTTGTCTACAACAAGAAAACAGATATACTTAACCTTTTGATTCAGTGAAACGTTAAATATACCCAATATAAATTATCTAGAAAAAGAAAATATAAATTCGATAACAATTTCCTAGATTTTGAAATGGGTTCATCAAATTTAAATTAAATTGGAAAAATTTCATCGAATTCAGAAAAAAAGTTCATTGAATTCAAAAAAAGTTCATCGGTTTGACAAAAAGTTCATCAATTTTTTGGAAAAAATTCACCGATTTTGAAAAAGTTCACAAATTTGAAAAAAATCGTCGATTTTGAAAAAAAGTTCATCGAATTTGAAAAAAGGTTCAAAAGTTCATCAAATTGAAAAAGTTGATAGAAATTGAAAAAGAACTCATCAAAAAAGTTCAAATTGAAAAAAGTTCATCAGAAAAATTCATTGATGTTAAAAGAATCTCGATTTTGAATAAAAAGTTAATCGAAGTTCAATAAAGTTCACCGATTTTGAAAAAACTACATCCAGCTTGAATTAATTTGTGCATAAAAAGTAAAGAAAAAGTTTAAAAAATATGAAAGACAATAAATAGAAAAAACCAAAAAGAAAAACCGGTCAAAAGTGATGAAAGATGAAAAGGAAGGGAGTTGCCATGACATGTTGTCTTTCATGGTTGGCTGTTGTGAGTGGAACTTACACTACAGGTTGCGGGTTCAAATCTCTCCAACACTCTTTTTTTTGCGCATTAAGTCAGAATAAAAATGTGTGAGATGGGCCAGCCCAGGGCGGGAGCGCTGCAGGTGCCGTTAGCAAAAATGCCCTATAACTGGCGCCTGCAGCGCCAAATAGGGTTTGCCTGATGCTCCTAGGAGTTCCTAACCCGCACTTCAGATGCCCGATCACGAAAGTTGGCCCTCGCGCGGCTTCGCTTGGGCCGGATTTGGGTCGATCATGAAGCAGCAGAAGCTAAAGCTTCACGTGGCTGGCTTCATAACGAACCTATAACTGGCGCATGCAACGCAAAATAGGGTTTGCCTGATGCTCCTGGGAGCTCCTAACCTGCGCTTCAGGCGCCCGATCACGAAGCTGGCACTAGCGCGACTTTGCTTGGGCCAGATTTCGGCCGATCACGAAGCAGCAGAAGCTAAAGCTTTGCGCAGCTGGCTTCATAGTGAACCTATAACTGGCGCCTGCAGCCCCAAATAGGGTTTGCCCGAAGCTCATGGGAGCTCCGAACCCGCACTTCAGGCGCCCGATCACTAAGCTGGCGCTCACGCGACTTCGCTCGGCCTGATTTGGGCCGATCACGAAGCAGCAGAAGCTGAAGCTTCGTGCGGCTGACTTCACAGCAAACCTATATAAACAAAAAAACGTAAAAAAACCGACTTAACCAGGATTCGAACCTGTGGCGCCAAGTCCTTGTCCCAGCTAGCTAACCACTAGAGCCATTAGCCACTACTAACAAATAATACCACCAAATTTATAAGAACAAAGCATGGTCATGCTATTTATTGCACAATACAGTATATTATATCAACTGGATTTTTGATTATATGGAAAACTCATGAATTCGAAAATGTTCATCGTTTTGAAAAAGGTTCAACGCTTTTGAGAAAAAGTTCATCAATTTGGAAAAAAATCAACACTTCTCATTATTTTATCGATTTTGGAAAAAGTTCGTCAGTTCGAATCTGGAAGAAGACATCCATCAGTTTGAAAAAAAGTCCATCGAATTTTAAAAAAATTCAAAAAAGTTAATCAAAATTTGAAAAAGTTCATCGATTTTGAAAAATGTTAATAGATTTTGAAGAAAAGTTCATCGAATTTTAAAAAAAGTTCATTGAATTTGGAAAAAAAACTCATCAAATTTTATATAAAGTTCATCAAATTCTAGAAAAATGTTCATCGAATTTGAAAATAAGTTCATCGTATCAAAGTTCATCGATTTTTAAAAAAAAAGTTCAGTAGATTTGGAAAATGAATTCATCGTTTTTAAAAATAGTTCATTAGAAGAATGAAAAATAAAAGTTCATGGATTTAAAAACAATTACACATAATTTTTAAAAAAGTTCATCAATTTTCAAAATAAGTTCATCGATTTGAAGAAAAAGTTCACGTGTTTTCAAGATAATTCATTGACCCAGGAAGAAAAAAAAAGTAGAAAAGTAAAAAGGAAAACCAAAAAATGAAAAAGAAGAAACAGAAAAAAAGAATAAATGGGAGGAAAGGTTCGAATTAACCAGATCCAGTTCGTTGGCCTGGTGGTCGCACCACTCACTATCGAAGATGGAGGTTGCTGGATCGAAACCCCACTGCGCGGGCATTTTTTGCCGATTAAAAACACACAACAAAGAAACTATATGGGTCGGCCCAGCGCGGGGCACTGCAAGTGCCCGTTTGCAAAATACACATTAATGGGCGCCTGCAGCGCCAAATAGGATTCGCCGCAGCGAATACCCTATCATGGAGAGCAATTAGTTGGCGAGCGCTCCTTCGGGAACCTCCCAACGATCACATGGGGTAGGTTGAGTGGCGCGCTCTTAGCTGCCGCCACATATCGCACTCTGGGCGTTCCCTCCGAATTTTTTTTATTTTTTCGCATGCGTTGTTCGGCTTTTTAGACGGTTTTCCTTCCTGTTTTTTTTACCTTTTGATTTTTCACTAGTCTTCTTTAGCTTTTGGACCAAAATAAATTTCGGGAAAAAAATATTTTGCGCGGAAAAACACATTTTTTTTCTTCCGCGAGAGGCACGGCCATTCCTGTCGAAAACAAAAAAACATATTTTCTGTTTTTTATCTTGCACCGAAGGCACGATTTTGCTTCCCCGAGAGGCACGGTTGTGCTTTCTGAGAGGCACGACCGTGCCTCTCGGAAACGAAAAAAAATGTGTTTTCTGATATATATTTTCTTCCATGGGAGGCACGATTATGCTTTCACGAGAGGCACGGTTGTGCTTCTTAAAAATAGAAAAAATACATTCTTTTATTTATTTTCTTCCGCGAGAGGCACGGTTGTACTTTCGTGAGAGTCATGGAGGTGCTTCTCGAAAACAAAAACAAAAAATCATGTTTTCTATTTTTTCTTCTTATGTGAAAGGCATGATTTTGCTTCCGCAAGAGGTACTGTTGTGCTTTCACGTCTCGAAAAGAAAAAACATGCTCCTGGTTTGGCTTTTTGGTTCAGCTTTTTGCTTGGTTTTTTCATGAAAAAAAGTTCGTTGAAACATATCAACATGTGATTTAGTTTTGAAGATCTCGACGCGAGGAATCCAATGGTAAAAACGGCTCGAGATTTGGACACGCGGTTTAAAAGATAAAATATTTTGAATAAAAGGATGTACGAAAAAAGGGAAAACTCCTAGGTTGCGATATATGGCGTGCATGTGGTGTGCCACTTGTTGCAACCTGAGGAGGTGAGAGTGATTATTGAAAGAAGTACTTTTTAATTTGTGATTTCTCCTATCACGCTTTAAGCGGGTGCTACTTCCATCTTGTTGAAGTGAATGCCCCGTGTAGTAGCTATTGGATTGGCCTTTTAGCGTGTGTTTAAAAGAAACCTAAAAGAAGAAGTTAAAAAACAGGATTCTGGGTGTCGAGGCTGCCGGGAGACTCTGCTAGCCACTACGCCAGCTTCTACCTCGTGACACCTTCTAGGGCGCGACCAAATTGAGGTAAAAAGAGTCGTATTGCATTGATTTTTCCTGATTTTTTTAATTTTTTATTCTATCTTTCTTTTCCCACGGGGTTTTTTCTTTATTTCCACTACTTTTTCTTTTCTTTCTTTTTTATATTTTATTGGGTTTTCTCTTTTTTTTATTGTTCCCCATTTTTTGGTTTTTAATTTTTGTTTTTCATTAGGTTTTTCTTTGCGTCTTTCTTTGTTTTTATCGGTTTCATTCTTTTTGGTTTTTCATTGATTCCTTTGGTTTTTGTTCTATATTTTTTGTATATGTCAAGAAGTTTTTTCTAATACATGTTTAACATTTTTAATACAAATTTAACATTTCTTAAATATATGGTCTACTTTTTTTCCATACATATCTTTATTTTATTTTTCAAATCATTGATTAAAAAATTTGAAATACATGATTAAGATATTTCAATGCATAGTCAACAAATTTTTTACACATATTTAATATTTTCCAAATCCATGACTAACAATTTTCAAATACTTGTTCAATATTTTTGTCGATGGTTGATTAACATTTTTATATACATGATAAAAAAATCATCCTTTTTCTAATAGATGGTCACCATCTTTTCTATGAACATTTAATATTTTCCAAATGCTTGATTAACATTTCTGAAGTATTTGTCCAATTTTTTAAGTACTTTATTAACATTTTTATTTACAAGATCAAAAAAATCAATCATTTTTTAATACAGGCTCGACATTTTTCAACACACATTTAACATTTTTTGAATGCTAAATTAACATTTTGCAAATACTTATTCAACATTTTTCTAAATGCTTGATTAACCATTTTTCAAATAAAAGATTAACATTTTTTAATACATGGTGAATATTTTTTTATACACATTTAACATTTCTCAAATGCTTGATTAACATTTTTCAAATAATTGTTCAACATTTCTTTCAAATACTTCAGTAACATTTTTATATACATGATCAAAAAATTCATCATTTTTAATACTTGAACAACAATTTTTTTATACAAGTTCAACATTATCCATATGCTTATTCAACATTTTTCAAAAACTTGTTCAACATTTTTTAAAATACTTATTAAACATTTTTAAATACTTGTTCAACATTTTTCAAATACGTTTTCAACATTTTTCAAGTACTTGTTCAAAATATTTGAAATGTGCCCTCTGACCTCTGAGTCAACAATGAAGAAGATTGAGGACACCAACACCCCGATCTACTTTCACTCGGCTAACTTTCGAGTCAACAATGAAGGAGATCCTACATATCGTCCCACCAATATACGAGTGTTGCGAGCACCCTGAGTGCCAAGCGACAGTTCTAAAGACCGCTAACAATTGCCCACAATCGACGGTAGTCTCGGGGACTACACCTAGTGGGTACACTCAGTGTGCCCCCACTGGAAAGTGACACGTGTTGAGCTAAAAAATAGCAAACGGCCCCAGGGCAAAACAACTACAAGTTCTAAGACTACCACTGACTGTCACCAGTCAGTGGTATCCTCAGGGACTACACCCAGCGGGTGCACTCAGCGTGCCCCCACTGGATCGTGATCATTCAGAAACACCCCGGCTAGACCCCGACTAAAAGCGACAAAAAACAAAGAAAAAGTTCAAAGACTCCTGCCGACTAATTCCAGTCAACAGGAGCGTCGGGGACTACACCTAGTGGGTGGACTCAGCGTGCCCCCACTGGAACATGAACACCTAGTGGGTGCACCCCGGGTGTGCCCCGCACAAACCCACTGACAAAAAATCAACAGAAACCAAAAGAGAAGGAACTTTGTCTGCAAATCTCACTCACAATGGTACTTACTCGGACGTTGGTCTGCAGCGCCTCGTTGGCGTCATAAGCCTCCTTCAGTCGGCCGCACATCAACCCCACCTGGATCAGAGCCTCCTTGCTCGCCCCTACTTGATCTTCAGGAACATGGTACAGGGGGAAGGAGGTGGTTGGGGCCGATGAAGATGCGGATGCAGGCCTCGGAGCCGGAACCATCGTGTATGCGGGCATTGACCTGCTCAGAGGAGTTGGTGTGGACCCCATAGCTGGGACCACCACAGTCACGGATGCTGAGCCGCCCTGGGACAGAGGACTCGGCCCCGTGGGTCTTGTGGCGGCCTTCGCCGGGGGAGCATGATCCACTCGACGAGGGGAGGCATCCCTCATGGACACGTCGATGCCTGATGTTTTCTCCTTGCTGCCCTCTGGGTTGGGCAGGTCAATCCTCTCTTCGTCATCCAGGTAAATGATCTCTGGTGGAGCTGCATGAATACACAAACCAGAAAAACCAGCAAAGAACAGTCGTAAGAAACCTGGCCGTCCTAATCAATTGGCACAAAATACCTTTGGAAGTGGCAGCATCCGCCGCATCCACGTCACCCTGGTCCTGCTTGTGAGCGTGCATGGTTTGCTTTCTCGTGGCTTCCTCGTTGCGTCTCCGACTTCATCTCCAAGTCTTCTAGTTTGCTTTTGGTCCAAGAAAGATCATCGCGAAGGTTTCATTCCGTTTGGACTCCGTTTGGTATTCCTTTTCCTATAAAACTCTAAAATAGGCAAAAAAACAGACACTGGCAGTGGGCCCTCGGTTAATAGGTTAGTCCCGAAAATAATATAAAATAGCATATTAATGCCCATTAAACATCCAAAACAGATAATATAATAGCATGGAACAATCAAAAATTATAGATATGTTGGAGATGTATCATTTGCCACTCGGATCGTGTTGTGCCTTGTTGCAGGGTTCCTTTGGGGCCTCGTAGGATGGGGAAGACTCTGCTTCATCGCCCTCCTCGGACCTCTCATCTTCGTCGATGTCTTCGTCATTGTCGTAGAGTCTTCCGAGTAGTGGTGCTTAGTGTCACTTGTCACATCCTTAGGCGACCAATCGACCGCCGGAATCTCAGACCATCCTCTGAAATTCCTGAAAAGCCAACACATCATTACACCAGATTCAGACACACAATGAATAACACCCCAACATGCCGATTGAGCAGGAACCGAACAAAAGACGCGTACCTCGACTGGCGGCTGCTCCTTGGAGTACGGGGGCACCATCCTCGCACCCCTTGGGTTGTCTCGGGCACAAGTGATGGTCTTGATCTTGGCCCCCATGTCCTTCTCGGCGAGCTCGTCCGGATACACTCGGGTGGGATCATTCGGTCCCTCGTACAACCACATGGGGTGGTCCCTGGCCAGCAGCGGCTGGATCCGCCAAGTGAGAAAGGTCTCCAGCAGATCCATACTGTTCATGCCGGCGTTCACGACTCCGACCAAGGCGGTGGCCAAGATGCCGACATCAGTCTTCTCCTCCTTTGCCATGGAAAGAGACTCGGGGGCCCTTACCCTCTTCACCAAGTACAGTGGGAGGCCCGACTGGCTGTTGGAGCTAGGGACATCTCTGCAATAGAACCATGTCCCCTGCCACCCCTTGATGGAATCGAGGAATCTCATCTTCGGGAAGGCACTCCCTCCTCGGACCTGGATGCCCAAGCCCCCGCACAGCTGGGTGACGTGGGTCTTCGCACCGCCGGCGAGTCCTTCTTGACGGTCATCGAACGACAAGTGAAGATGTGCTTGAAGAGCCCCCATTGGGGATGGCATCTGAGGAAGTTCTTGCAGAGGGAGATGAAAGCCAAAATATAGATAATGGCATTTGGAGGGATATGGTGGAGCTGCGCACCAAAGTAGTTAAGAAACACCCAAAAGAAAGGATGAGGCGGCATCGAAAACAACCTCTCGATGTGGGTGACCTACAGAACACGCTCGTCCCTCTGCATCGTTGGTTCAGCCTCCCCTGCATTCGGACGACGCCACCCGTCCTGGGGGATGAGCCCCTCCGCTGCGAGCTCCTCCAGTCGCTTGGCTGAGATGCGCGAAGGGATCTAGTCCCCCGATGCACCCCCGGACGCTATGCAGGAGCCAGAAGAGGTGGATTTTCCGGCCTTCTTCGCCTTCTCCGCCTTGCCCGTTGAGTCTCTCACCGTCATGGTGGGGATTTTGGGCACTCGGGTGGAGAGGAGAAGCGGAGGAGACGGAGGAGAGAAAGGGGATCTGGTCGCCTAACCTCTATCCCCCAAATCCTTGTATATCTCTGACAGAATATCGTGCTGGATCTCACTCCATTGATCTCTGGATCAACAGCGCACGTAGCGAGGCGGTATGCAAGGAAACTGCAGCACATGGAGGATTTGGCACACGAAAATCAAGGAGCCGCACCCACTTTCCCCACTAACGCATGTGGTTACCACTTCCACGCGCGCACGCACAAATTCAAATGCTGAGATTTTCGGGGCGAATCAATCCGATTGATTATCAGCGATTCCTTTCCTAAAGGACGCATGTCAGTCCAACTGACCACCCTCCACGCAATTCTGTGCACTCGGCCGCGTTAAACACCCGACTGAAATCTTCTTCAGGATTGCTATGTGACGAGCTTGACACCCCTCCGCGGGTTGACTTGGCCCTATCAATAGGCTCCAAGGCGCATGACTTTTAAACCTGGACTCGTAGAAGGCCTGCGCTGGCGTTCCCCTGGGATAAGGAGTGGCATCTCTCTAGAGAGTCAGACCATGCGCTGGCGTTGCTACTCGAGTTATAATGGCATGCCCCAACTCGGGCCCCTATTCTATCTCCTCTGAGAGGCAAACGAATGTCACCGGGTTTTTCTCGGCGATCAACAGCACCCAATAATCTAGGTAAACTAGTGGTCCAGAATACATTGTGTTTTCGCCTGGGGAATAGCAAACCACGACTAGGAAACGTATTCCAAGTGCCCCCGTAGCACTCGGACTTAACCGAAGGATTGGCTCATTTGTCCTACAAAACCTCAACCGATTCAGGGGCTAATGATGAGGTCACCTACTACAGGTAGGGTCAAGACCCCATCCTATGGGACCCACATGGGAGCTATCACCACCATGGGTAGGTCCCTGGACCATACCAGCATTCGAATGTGTATATCAGGAAGTCCACTCGGCCAGCTTGACAACACTCGGACGACCATCCTCCACTCGGCCGTCGAACCATCACTCGGACCAAGGAGGCGAGCGGGCGGATGGGAGCTGCAATGGTCAAGGAATCCTCGGTCATCCATTAAAAAAATTTAAGGCTCCCATTACCTGTAACTACCTGTTGGGGAACGTGGTAATTTCAAAAATTTCCTATGCACACGCAATATCATGGTGATGCATAGCAACAAGAGGGGAGAGTGTTGTCCACGTACCCTCATAGACCAAAAGCAGAAGAGTTATGACAACGCGGTTGATGTAGTCATACGTCTTCAAGATCAACCGATCCTAGTACCGAACGTACGGCACCTCCGCGATCTGCACACGTTCAGCTCGGTGACGTCCCACGATCTCTGATCCAGCAAAGTGTCGAGGGAGAGTTCCGTCAGCACGATGGCGTGATGATGGTGATGATGAAATTACCGACGCAGGGCTTCGCCTAAGCATCGCAACGATATGACCGAGGTGGATTATGGTGGAGGGGGCACCACACACGGCTAAGAGATCAATGATCACCTTGTGTGTCTATGGGGAGCCCCCCTCCCCCGTATATAAAGGATTGGAGGAGGGGGAGAGGGCCGGCCTCCTAGGCACGCCCAAGGGGGAGTCCTACTCCCGGTGGGAGTAAGATTCCCGCTTCCCTAGTTGGAGTAGGAGAGGGAAGGAAAGGGGAGAAGGCGAGAAGGAAAGGGGGCCCGGCCCCCTTCCCAATTCGGATTGGGATTGGGGGGTGCGCCCCCACCTTGCCCGCCTCCTCCTCCTTTCCACTAAGGCCCAATAGGGCCCAATGACTCCCCGGGGGGTTCCGGTAACCTCCCGGTACTCCGGTAAATGCCCGAACTCACCGGGAACCACTCCGACGTCCAAACATAGCCATCCAATACATTTATCTTTATGTCTCGACCATTTCGAGACTCCTCGTCATCTCCGTGATCATATCCGGGACTCCGAACTACCTTCGGTACATCATGTTGGAAATATGCCCTAGAGGCAATAATAAATTAGTTATTATTACTATATTTCCTTGTTCATGATAATCGTTTATTATCCATGCTATAATTGTATTGATAGGAAACTCAGGTACATGTGTGGATACATAGACAACACCATGTCCCTAGTAAGCCTCTAATTGACTAGGTCGTTGATCAATAGATGGTTACGGTTTCCTGACCGTGGACATTGGATGTCATTGATAACAGGATCACATCATTAGGAGAATGATGTGATGGACAAGACCCAATCCTAAGCCTAGCACAAAGATCGTAGTTCGTATGCTAAAGCTTTTCTAATGTCAAGTATCATTTCCTTAGACCATGAGATTGTGCAACTCCCGGATACCGTAGGAATGCTTTGGGTGTACCAAACATCACAACGTAACTGGGTGGCTATAAAGGTGCACTACAGGTATCTCCGAAAGTGTCTGTTGGGTTGGCACGAATCGAGACTAGGATTTGTCACTCCGGTAAAGGGAGAGGTATCTCTGGGCCCACTCGGTAGTACATCATCATAATGTGCACAATGTGACCAAGGGGTTGATCACGGGATGATGTGTTACGGAACGAGTAAAGAGACTTGCCGGTAACGAGATTGAACAAGGTATCGGTATATCGACGATCGAATCTCGGGCAAGTACTATACCGCTAGACGAAGGGAATTATATACGGGATTGATTGAATCCATGACATCGTGGTTCATCCGATGAGATCATCGTGGAACATGTGGGAGCCAACATGGGTATCCAGATCCCGCTGTTAGTTATTGGCCAGAGAGCTGTCTCGGTCATTTCTGCATGATTCCCGAACCCGTAGGGTCTACACACTTAACGTTCGGTGACACTAGAGTTGTTATGGGAATTAGTGTGCAGTTACCGAATGTTGTTCGGAGTCCTGGATGAGATCCCGGACGTCACGAGGAGTTCCGGAATGGTCCGGAGGTAAAGATTTATATATGGGAAGTCCTATTTTGGCCACCGGAAAATGTTCGGGATTTTTCGGTATTGTACCGGGAAGGTTCTAGAAGGTTCGGGAATGGGGCCCATCTGCATGGGGGGACCCACATGAACGTGGGTAGTGGGGTCAAGGCCCCACACCCCTGGTCAAGGTGCACTAAGATCCCCCTTAGAAGGAATAAGATCATATCCCGAAGGGATAAGATCAAGATCCCTAAAAAAAGGGGATAACAATCGGTGGGGAAGGAAATGATGGGATTTCTTTCCTCCCACCTTTGCCAACGCCCCAATGGACTTGGAGGGCAAGAAACAAGCCCCCTCCACCCCTATATATAGTGGGGAGGCGCATGGGAGCTTAACGCTTGCCCCTGGCGCAGCCCTCTCCCTCCCCAACACCTCCTCCTCCTCCGTAGTGCTCGGCGAAGCTCTGCCGGAGAACTGCAAGCTCCACCACCACGTCGTCGTGCTGCCGGAGCTCTCCCTCAACTTCTCCTCTCCCCTTGCTGGATCAAGAAGGAGGAGACGTCCCCGGGCTGTACGTGTGTTGAACACGGAGGCGCCGTCCGTTCGGCGCTAGATCGGATCTTCCGCGATTTGAATCGCCGCGAGTACGATCCATCAACCACGTTCTTGTAACGCTTCCGCTTAGCGATCTTCAAGGGTATGAAGATGCACTCCCCTCTCTCTCATTGCTAGTATCTCCATAGGTTGATCTTGGTGATGCGTAGAAAATTTTGAATTTCTGCTACGTTCCCCAACAGTGGCATCATGAGCTAGGTCTATGCATAGTTTCTATGCACGAGTAGAACACAAGTTGTTGTGGGCGTTGATTTTGTTCAATATGCTTACCGTTACTAGTCCAATCTTGTTTCGACGGTATTGTGGGATGAAGCGGCCCAGGCCGACCTTACACGTACACTTACGTGAGACAGCTTCCACCGACTGACATGCACTTGGTGCATAAGGTGGCTAGCGGGTGCCAGTCTCTCCCACTTTAGTCGGAACAGATTTGATGAAAAGGGTCCTTATGAAGGGTAAATAGCAATTGGCATATCACATTGTGGTTTTGCATAGGTAAGAAACGTTCTTGCTAGAAACCCATAGCAGCCACGTAAAACATGCAAACAACAATTAGAGGGCGTCTAACTTGTTTTTGCAGGGTATGCTATGTGATGTGATATGGCCAAAAGATTGTGATTAATAATATATGTGATGTATGAGATTGATCATGTTCTTGTAATAGGAATCACGACTTGCATATCGATGAGTATGACAACCGGCAGGAGCCATAGGAGTTGTCTTAATTTATTGTATGACATGCGTGTCATTGAACAACGCCATGTAATTACTTTACTTTATTGCTAAACCGTTAGCCATAGTAGTAGAAGTAATAGTTGGCGAGACAACTTCATGGAGACACAATGATGGAGATCATGATGATGGAGATCATGGTGTCATGCCGGTGATGATGATAATCATGGAGCCCCGAAGATGGAGATCAAAAGGAGCAATATGATATTGGCCATATCATGTCACTATTTGATTGCATGTGATGTTTATCATGTTTATACATCTTATTTGCTTAGAACGACGGTAGTAAATAACATGATCCCTCATTAAAATTTCAAGAAAGTGTTCCCCCTAACTGTGCACCGTTGCGAAAGTTCGTCGTTTCGAAGCACCACGTGATGATCGGGTGTGATAGATTCTAACATTCACATACAACGGGTGTAAGCCAGATTTACACACGCTAAACACTTAGGTTGACTTGACGAGCCTAGCATGTACAGACATGGCCTCGGAACACAGGAGACCGAAAGGTCGAGCATGAGTCATATAGTAGATACGATCAACATGAAGATGTTCACCGATGATGACTAGTCCGTTTCACGTGATGATCGGACACGGCCTAGTTGACTCGGATCATGTAATCACTTAGATGACTAGAGGGATGTCTATCTGAGTGGGAGTTCATAAGATGAACTTAATTATCCTGAACATAGTCAAAAGATCTTTGCAAATTATGTCGTAAGCTCGCGCTTTAGTTCCACTGTTTAGATATGTTCCTAGGGAAAATATAGTTGAAAGTTGACAGTAGCGATTATGCGGACAGTAGAAAGCTTATGTCCTTAATGCACCGCTCAGTGTGCTGAATCCCAAACGTCATTTGTGGATGTCGCGAACATCGGATATACACGTTTTGATAACTACGTGATAGTTCAGTTAAACGGTTTAGAGTTGAGGCACCAAAGATGTTCTCGAAACATTGCAAAACATATGAGATGTTTCGAGGGCTGAAATTGGGATTTCAGGCTCGTGCCCACGTCAAGAGGTATGAGACCTCCGACGATTTTCTTAGCCTGCAAACTAAGGGAGAAAGCTCAATCGTTGAGCTTGTGCTTAGATTGTCTGAGTGCAACAATCACTTGAATCGAGTGGGAGTTGATCTTCCAGATGAGATAGTGATGTTTCTCCAAAGTCATTGCCACCAAGCTGCTAGAGCTTCGTGATGAACTATAACATATCAGGGATAGATATGATGATCCTTGAGGTATTCGCGATGTTTGACACCGCGAAAGTAGAAATCAAGAAGGAGCATCAATTGTTGATGGTTGGTGAAACCACTAGTTTCAAGAAGGGCAAGGGCAAGAAGGGATACTTCATGAAACGGCAAATCAGCTACTGCTCTAGTGAAGAAATCGAAGGTTGAACCCAAACCCGAGACTGAGTGCTTCTGTAATAAGGGGAACAACCACTGGAGCAGAATTACCCTAGATACTTGGTAGATAAGAAGGCTGGCAAGGTCGATAGAAGTATATTGGATATACATTATGTTAATGTGTACTTTACTAGTACTCCTAGTAGCACCAGGGTATTAGATACCGGTTCGGTTACTAAGTGTTAGTAACTCGAAATAAAAGAGCTACGGAATAAACGGAGACTAGCTAAAGGTGAGCTGACGATATGTGTTGGAAGAGTTTCCAAGTTTGATATGATCAAACATCGCACACTCCCTCTACCATCAAGATCAGTATTAAACCTGAATAATTGCCATTTGGTGTTTGCGTTGAGCATAGACATGATTGGATTATGTCTATCGCAATACGGTTATTCATTTAAGGAGAATAATGGTTACTCTACTTATTTGAATAATACCTTCAATGGTCTTGCACCTAAAGGAATGGTTTATTGAATCTCAATCGTAGTGATACACATTTTCATGCCAAAAGATATAAGATAGTAATGATAGTACCACTTACTTGTGGCACTTCCATGTAGGTCATATTGGTATAAAACGCATGAAGAAGCTCCATATTGATGGATCTTTGGACTCACTCGTTTTTGAAAAGTTTGAGACATGCGAACCATGTCTATTGGTGTATACGCATGAAGAAACTCCATGCAGATGGATCGTTTGGACTCACTTTATTTTGAATCACTTGAGATATGCAAATCATACCACATGGGCAAGATGACTGAAAAGCCTCGTTTTCAGTAAGATGGAACAAGATAGCAACTTGTTGGAAGTAACACATTTTGATGTGTGCAGTCCAATGAGTGCTGAGGCATGCAGTGAATATCGTTATGTTCTTACTTGACAAATGATTCGAGTAGATGTTGAGTATATTTACTTGATGAAACACAAGTCTGAATTATTGAATGGTTCAAGTAATTTCAGAGTGAAGTTGAAGATCATCGTGACAAGAGGATAAAATGTCTATGATATGATCATAGAGATGAGTATCTGAGTTACGAGCTTTGGCACGCAATTAAGACATTGTGGAAATTGTTTCACAATTAATACCGCCTGGAACACCATAGTTTGATGGTGTGTCCGAACATCATAGTTACACCCTATTGGATATGGTGCGTACCATGATGTCTCTTATCGAATTACCACTATCATTTATGGGTTAGGCATTAGAGACAACCACATTCACTTTAAATAAGGCACCACGTAATTCCATTGAGATGACACCGTATGAACTATGGTTTAGAGAAACCTAAGTTGTCATTTCTTAAAGGTTTGGGGCTGCGACGCTTATGTGAAAAAAGTTTCAGGTTGATAAGCTCGAACCCAAAGCGGATAAAATGCATCTTCATAGGACACCCAAAACAGTTGGGTATACCTCCTAATTCAGATCCGAAAGCAATAGGGATTGTTTCTTGAATCGGGTCCTTTCTCGAGGAAAAGTTTGTCTCGAAAAGTTGAGTGGGAAGATGGTGGAGACTTGATATGGTTATTGAACCGTCACTACAACTAGTGTGTAGCAGGGCACAGGAAGTTGTTCCTGTGGCACCTACACCAATTGAAGTAGAAGCTTATGATAGTGATCATGAAACTTCGGATCAAGTCACTACCGAACCTCGTAGGACGACAAGGACGCGTACTGCTTCGGAGTGGTACGGTGATCCTGTCTTGAAGGTCATGTTGCTAGACAACAATAAACCTACGAGCTATGGAGAAGCGATGGTGGGCCCATATTCCGACAAATGGTTAGAAGCCATGAAATCCGAGATAGGATCCATGTATCAGAATAAAGCATAGACTTTGATGGACTTGCCCGATGATCGGCAAGCCATTGAGATAAATGGATCTTTAAGAAGAAGACAGACGTGGACGGTAATGTCACCGTCTATGAAGCTCGACTTGTGGCGAAGAGTTTTTCACAAGTTCAAGGAGTTGACTACGATGAGATTTTCTCATCCGTAGCGATGCTTAAGTCCGTCAGAATCATGTTAGCATTAGCTGCATTTATGAAATCTGGCAGATGGATGTCAAAACGAGTTTCCTTACCAGTTTTCGTAAGGAAAGGTTGTGTGTGATACAATCAGAAAGGTTTTTTTTCCAATCCTAAGGATGCTAAAAGGTATGCTAGCTCCAGCGGTCCTTCCATGGACTAGACCAAGCATCTCGGAGTCAGAATATGCGCTTTGATGAGATGATCAAAGATTTTGGGTTTATACAAAGTTTATGAGAAACTTGTATATCCAAAGAAGTGAGTGGGAGCACTATAGAATTTCTGATGAGTATATGTTGTTGACATATTGTGGATCAGAAATGATGTAGAATTTATGGAAAGCATATAGGGTTATTTGAAAAGTGTTTTTCAATAGAAAACCTGGATTAAGCTGCTTGAACATTGAGCATCAAGATCTATGAGGATAGATCAAAAATGCTTAATGGTACTTTCAAATGAGCACGTACCTTGACATGATCTTGAAGGTGTTCAAGATGGATCAGTCAAAGAAGGAGTTCTTGCCTGAGTTATAAGGTATGAAGTTAAGACTTAAAGCTCGACCACAGCAGAAGAAAGAGGAAGGACGAAGGTCGTCCCCTATGCTTTTGTCATAGGCTCTATACGGTATGCCATGCTGAGTAACGCACCTAATGTGTGCCTTGCCACATGTCTGGCAAGAGGGTACAAAGGTGATCAAGGAGTGGATCACCAGACAGCGGTCAAAATTGTCCTTGGAGGAATAAGGATATGTTTCTCGATTATGGAGGTGATGAAGAGTTCAGCGTAAAGGCTTACGATGATGCAAGCTTTAACACCTATCCGAATGACTCTGAGTAGCAAAGCGGATACGTATAGTGGAGCGACCATTTGGAATAGCTCCAAGTGGAGCGTGGAAGTAGCATTTACAATATGACCTAGAGATTTGCGAAGTACATACGGATCTGAATGTTGCAGACTCGTTGACTAAAACCTCTCTTACAAGCAAAACATGATCAAACCCCAGAACTCATTGAGTCTTAATCACATGATGATGTGAACTAGTTTAGTGACACTAGTAAACTCTTGGGTGTTGGTCACATGATGATGTGACCTGTGAGTGTTAATCACATGGCGATGTGAAGTAGATTATTGACTCTAGTGCAAGTGGGAGACTGTTGGAAATATGCCCTAGAGGCAATAATAAATTAGTTATTATTACTATATTTCCTTGTTCATGATAATCGTTTATTATCCATGCTATAATTGTATTGATAGGAAACTCAGATACATGTGTGGATACATAGACAACACCATGTCCCTAGTAAGCCTCTAATTGACTAGCTCGTTGATCAATAGATGGTTACGGTTTCCTGACCATGGACATTGGATGTCATTGATAACGGGATCACATCATTAGGAGAATGATGTGATGGACAAGACCCAATCCTAAGCCTAGCACAAAGATCGTAGTTCGTATGCTAAAGTTTTTCTAATGTCAAGTATCATTTCCTTAGACCATGAGATTGTGCAACTCCCAGATACCGTAGGAATGCTTTGGGTGTACCAAACGTCACAACATAACTGGGTGGCTATAAAGGTGCACTACAGGTATCTCTGAAAGTGTCTGTTGGGTTGGCACGAATCGAGACTGGGATTTGTCACTCCGGTAAACGGAGAGGTATCTCTGGGCCCACTCGGTAGGACATCATCATAATGTGCACAATGTGACCAAGGGGTTGATCACGGGATGATGTGTTACGGAACGAGTAAAGAGACTTGCCGGTAACGAGGTTGAACAAGGTATCGGTATACCGACGATCGAATCTCGGGCAAGTACTATACCGCTAGACAAAGGGAATTGTATACGGGATTATTGAATCCTTGACATCGTGGTTCATCCGATGAGATCATCGTGGAACATGTGGGAGCCAACATGGGTATCCAGATCCCGCTGTTGGTTATTGGCCAGAGAGCTGTCTCGGTCATGTCTGCATGATTCCCGAACCTGTAGGGTCTACACACTTAAGGTTCGGTGACGCTAGAGTTGTTATGGGAATTAGTGTGCAGTTACCGAATGTTGTTCGGAGTCCCGGATGAGATCCCGGACGTCACGAGGAGTTCCGGAATGGTCCGGAGGTAAAGATTTATATATGGGAAGTCATATTTTGGCCACCGGAAAATGTTCGGGATTTTTTGGTATTGTACCGGGAAGGTTCTAGAAGGTTCCGGAGTGGGGCCCACCTGCATGGGGGGACCCACATGAACGTTGGTAGTGGGGTCAAGGCCCCACACCCCTAGTCAAGGTGCACTAAGATCCCCCTTAGAAGGAATAAGATCATATCCCGAAGGGATAAGATCAAGATCCCTAAAAAAGGGGATAACAATCGGTGGGGAAGGAAATGGTGGGATTTCTTTCCTCCCACCTTTGCCAACGCCCCAATGGACTTAGAGGGCAAGAAACCAGCCCCCTCCACCCCTATATATAGTGGGGAGGCGCATGGGAGCTTAACGCTTGCCCCTGGCGCAGCCCTCTCCCTCCCCAACACCTCCTCCTCCTCTGTAGTGCTTGGCGAAGCTCTGCTGGAGAACTGCAAGCTCCACCACCACTTCGTCGTGCTGCCGGAGCTCTCCCTCAACTTCTCCTCTCCCCTTGCTGGATCAAGAAGGAGGAGACGTCCCCGGGCTGTACGTGTGTTGAACGCGGAGGCGCCGTCCGTTCGGCGCTAGATCGGATCTTCCGCGATTTGAATCGCCGCGAGTACGATCCATCAACCACGTTCTTGTAACGCTTCCGCTTAGCGATCTTCAAGGGTATGAAGATGCACTCCGCTCTCTCTCGTTGCTAGTATCTCCATAGATTGATCTTGGTGATGCGTAGAAAATTTTGAATTTCTGCTACGTTCCCCAACACATCAAAACACATAAACTCATAATACCGATCATCACCGAACGTTAAGCGTGCGGACCCTACGGGTTCGAGAACTATGTAGACATGACCGAGACATGTCTCCGGCCAACAACCAATAGCGGAACATGGATGCTCATATAGGCTCCCACATATCTACGAAGATCTTTATCGGTCAAACCGCATAAAAACATACGTTGTTCCCTTTGTCATCGGTATGTTACTTGCCCGAGATTCGATCCTCGGTATCTCAATACCTAGTTCAATCTCGTTACCGTCAAGTCACTTTACTCGTTCTGTAATGCATCATACCGTAACTAACTCATTAATCACATTGCTTGCAAGGCTTATAGTGATGTGCATTACCGAGAGGGGCCCAGAGATACCTCTACGACAATCGTAGTGACAAAACCTAATCTCGAACTATGCCAACTCAACAAACACCATCGGAGACACCTGTAGAGCACCTTTATATCACCCTATTATGTTGTGACGTTTGGTAGCACACAAAGTGTTCCTCCAGTATTCGGGAGTTGCATAATCTCATAGTCATAGGAACATGTATAAGTCATGAAGAAAGCAATAGCAATATACTAAACGATCAAGTGCTAAGCTAATGGAATGGGTCAAGTCAATCACATCATTCTCTAATGATGTGATCCCGTTCATCAAATGACAACTCATGTCTATGGCTAGGAAACTTAACCATCTTTGATTAACGAGCTAGTCAAGTAGAGGCATACTAGTGACACTCTGTTTGTCTATGTATTCACACATGTACTAAGTTTCCGGTTAATACAATTCTAGCATGAATAATAAACATTTATCATGATATAAGAAAATATATAAATAACAACTTTATTATTGCCTCTTGGGCATATTTCCTTCAGTCTCCCACTTGCACTAGAGTCAATAATCTATATTACATTGTGATGATTCTAACACCCATGGAGTCTTGGTGCTGATCATGTTTTGCTCATGAGAGAGGCTTAGTCAACAGGTCTGCAACATTCAGATCCGTAAGTATCTTGCAAATCTCTATGTCCCCTTCTGACACTTGATGACGGATGGAATTGAAGCGTCTCTTGATGTGCTTGGTTCCCTTATGAAATCTGGATTCCTTCGCCAAGGAAATGGCTCCAGTATTGTCACAAAAGATTTTCATTGGACCCGATGCACTAGGTATGACACCTAGATCGGATATGAACTCCTTCATCCAGACTCCTTCATTTGCTGCTTCCGAAGCAGCTATGTACTCAGCTTCACACGTAGATCCCGCCACGACGCATTGCTTAGAATTGCACCAACTTATAGCTCCATCGTTCAATAAAAATATGTATCCGGTCTGTGACTTAGAGTCATCCGGATCAGTGTCAAAGCTTGCATTGACGTAATCATTTACGACGAGCTCTTGATCACCTCCATAAATGAGAAACATATCCTTAGTCCTTTTCAGGTATTTCAGGATGTTCTTGACCGTTGTCCAGTGATCCACTCCTGGATTACTTTGGTACCTCCCTGCTAAACTAATAGCAAGGCACACATCAGGTCTGGTACACAGCATTGCATACATGATAGAGCCTATGGCTGAAGCATAGGGAACATCTTTCATTTTCTCTCTATCTTCTGCAGTGGTCGGGCATTGAGTTTGACTCAACTTCACACCTTGTAACTCATCCAAGAAACCTTTCTTTGCTTGATCCATTTTGAACTTCTTCAAAACTTTATCAAGGTATGTACTTTGTGAAAGTCCAATTAGGCGTCTTGATCTATCTCTATAGATCTTAATGCCCAATATATAAGCAGCTTCACCGAGGTCTTTCATTGAAAAACTCTTGTTCAAATATCTTTTTATGCTATCCACAAATTCTATATCATTTCCAATCAATAATATGTCATCCACATATAAATTAGAAATGCTATAGAGCTCCCACTCACTTTCTTGTAAATACAGGCTTCTCCAAAATTCTGTATAAAACCATATGCTTTGATCACACTATCAAAATGTTTATTCCAACTCCGAGAGGCTTGCACCAGTCCATAAATGGATCGCTGGAGCTTGCACACTTTGTTAGCATCCTTTGGATCAATAAAACCTTCGGGTTGCATCATATACATCTCTTCTTCCAAAAATCCATTTAGGAATGCAGTTTTTACATCCATTTGCCAAATTTCATAATCATAAAATGCAGCAATTGCTAACATGATTTGGACAGACTTAAGCATCGCTATGGGTGAGAATGTCTCATTGTAGTCAACTCCTTGAACTTGTCGAAAACCTTTTGCAACAAGTCAAGCTTTGTAGACAGTAACATTACCGTCTGCGTCGGTCTTCTTCTTGAAGATCCATTTATTCTCTATGTCTTGCCAATCATCGGGGAAGTCAACCAAAGTCCACACTTTGTTCTCATACATGGATCCCATCTCAGATTTCATGAGCTCAAGCCATTTCACAGAATCTGGGCTCATCATCGCTTCCTCATAGTTCGTAGGTTCGTCATGGTCAAGTAACATGACCTCCAGAATAGGATTACTGTACCACTCTGGTGCGGATCTTACTCTGGTTGACCTACGAGGTTCGGTAGTAACTTGATCTGAAGTTTCATGATCATTATCATCAGCTTCCTCACTAATTGGTGTATGGATCACAGGAACTGATTTCTGTGATGAACTACTTTCCAATAAGGGAGCAGGTACAGTTACCTCATCAAGTTCTACTTTCCTCCCACTCACTTCTTTTTAGAGAAACTCCTTCTCTAGAAAGGATCCATTCTTAGCAACAAATATCTTGCCTTCGGATCTGTGATAGAATGTGTACCCAACAGTTTCCTTTGGGTATCCTATGAAGACACATTTCTCCAATTTGGGTTCGAGCTTATCAGGTTGAAGCTTTTTCACATAAGCATCGCAGCCCCAAACTTTAAGAAACGACAACTTTGGTTTCTTGCCAAACCACAGTTCATAACGCGTCCTCTCAACGGATTTAGATGGTGCCATATTTAATGTGAATGCAGCTATCTCTAAAGCATAACCCCAAAATGATAGCGGTAAATGAGTAAGAGACATCATAGATCGCACCATATCTAATAAAGTGCGGTTACAATGTTCGGACACACCATTACGCTGTGGTGTTCTGGGTGGTGTGAGTTGCGAAACTATTCCGCTTTGTTTCAAATGAAGATCAAACTCGTAACTCAAATATTCTCCTCCACGATCAGATCGTAGAAACTTTGTTTTCTTGTTACGATGATTTTCCACTTCACTCTAAAATTCTTTGAACTTTTCAAATGTTTCAGACTTGTGTTTCATCAAGTAGATATACCCATATCTCCTCAAATCATCTGTGAAGGTGAGAAAAAAACGATACCCGCCGCGTGCCTCAATATTCATTGGACCACATGCATCAGTATGTATGATTTCCAACAAATCTGTTGCTCGCTCCATTGTTCCGGAGAACGGAGTTTTAGTCATCTTGCCCATGAGGCATGGTTCGCAAGTACCAAGTGATTACAAAAGTCCATCGTAATGGAGTTTCTTCATGCGCTTTACACCAATATGACCTAAACGGCAGTGCCACAAATAAGTTGCACTATCATTATCAACTCTGCATCTTTTGGCTTCAATATTATGAATATGTGTGTCACTACTATCGAGATTCAATAAAAATAGACCACTCTTCAAGGGTGCATGACCATAAAAGATATTACTCATATAAATAGAACAACCATTATTCTCAGATTTAAATGAATAACCGTCTTGTATCAAACAAGATCCAGATATAATGTTCATGCTCAACGCTGGCACCAAATAACAATTATTCAGGTCTAAAACTAATCCCGAAGGTAGATGTAGAGGTAGTGTGCTGACTGCGATCACATCGACTTTGGAACCATTTCCCACGTGCATCGTCACCTCGTCCTTAGCCAATCTTCACTTAATCCATAGTCCCTGTTTTGAGTTGCAAATATTAGCAACAGAACCAGTATCAAATACTCAGGCACTACTGCGAGCATTAGTAAGGTACACATCAATGACATGTATATCACATATACCTTTGTTCACTTTGCCATCCTTCTTATCCACCAAATACTTGGGGCAGTTCCGCTTCCAGTGACCAGTCCCTTTGCAGTAGAAGCACTCAGTCTAAGGCTTAGGTCCAGACTTGGGTTTCTTCACTTGAGCAGCAACTTGCTTGCCGTTCTTCTTCAAGTTCCCCTTCTTCCCTTTACCCTTTTTCTTGAAACTGGTGGTCTTGTTGAGCATCAACACTTGATGCTCCTTCTTGATTTCTACCTTCGCAGCCTTTAGCATTGCGAAGAGCTCGGGAATTGTCTTGTTAATCCCATGCATATTATAGTTCATCACGAAGCTCTTGTAGCTTGCTGGTAGTGATTGAAGAATTCTGTCAATGACACTATCATCAGGAATATTAACTCCCAGTTGAATCAAGTGATTGTTATACCCAAACATTTTGAGTATATGTTCACTGACAAAACTATTCTCCTCCATCTTGCAGCTATAGAACTTATTGGAGACTTCATATCTCTCAATCCGGGCATTTGCTTGAAATATTAACTTCAACTCCTAGAACATCTCATATGCTCCATGACGTTCAAAACATTTTTGAAGTCCCGGTTCTAAGCCATAAAGCATGGCACACTGAACTATCGAGTACTCATCAGCTTCCCTCTGCCAGACATTCACAACGTTCGGCGTTGCTCCTGCAGCGGGTCTTGTACCTAGCGGTGCTTCCAGGACATAATTCTTCTGTGTAGCAATGAGGATAATCCTCAAGTTACGGACCCAGTCCGTGTAATTGCTACCATCATCTTTCAACTTAGCTTTCTCTAGGAACGCATTAAAATTCAACGGAACAACAGCGCGGGCCATCTATCTACAACAACATAGACATGCAAAAAACTATCAGGTACTAAGTTCATGATAAATTAAAGTTCAATTAATCATATTACTTAAGAACTCCCACTTAGATAGACATCCCTCTAATCATATAAGTGATCACGTGATCCAAATCAACTAAACCATGTCCGATCATCACGTGAGATGGAGTAGTTTTCAACGGTGAACATCACTATGTTGATCATATCTACTATATGATTCACGCTCGACCTTTCGGTCTCAGTGTTCCGAGGCCATATCTGCATATGCTAGGCTCGTCAAGTTTAACCCGAGTATTCTGCGTGTGCAAAACTGGCTTGCACCCGCTGTATGTGAATGTAAAGCTTATCACATGATAACCCACAAGTATAGGGGATCGCAACAGCTTTCGAGGGTAGAGTATTCAACCCAAATTTATTGATTCGACACAAGGGGAGCCAAAGAATAGTCTTGAGTATTAGCAGTTGAGTTGTCAATTCAACCACACCTGGATAACTTAGTATCTTTAGCAAAGTGTTCAGTAGCAAAAGTGGTATGATAATAATAGTAGCGGTAGCAAAAGTAAAGATAAATGTTTTTGGGTTTTTGTAGTAGTTGTAACAGTAGCAACGGAAAAGTAAATAGGCGAAGAACAATATGTGAAAAGCTCGTAGGCAATGGATCAGTGATGGATAATTATGTCGGATGCGATTCCTCATGCAATAGTTATAACATAGGGTGATATAGAACTAGCTCCAATTCATCAATGTAATGTAGGCATGTATTCCGTAAATAGTCATACGTGCTTATGGAAAAGAACTTGTATGACATCTTTTGTCCTACCCTCCCGTTGCAGCGGGGTCCTTACGGAAACTAAGGGATATTAAGGCCTCCTTTTAATAGAGAACCGGAACAAAGCATTAACACATAGTGAATACATGAACTCCTCAAACTACGGTCATCACCGAGAAGTATCCCGATTATTGTCACTTCGGGGTTGTCGGATCATAACACATAATAGGTGACTATAGACTTGCAAGATAGGATCAAGAACACACATATATTCATGAAAACATAATAGGTTCAGATCTGAAATCATGGCACTCGGGCCCTAGTGACAAGCATTAAGCATAGCAAAGTCATAGCAACATCAATCTCAGAACATAGTGGATACTAGGGATCAAACCCTAACAAAACTAACTTGATTACATGGTAAATCTCATCCAACCCATCACCGTCCAGCAAGCCTACGATGGAATTACTCACGCACGGCGGTGAGCATCATGAAATTGGTGATGGAGGATGGTTGATGATGACGACGGCGACGAATCCCCCTCTCCGGAGCCCCGAACGGACTCCAGATCAGCCCTCCCGAGAGAGATTAGGGCTTGGCGGCGGCTCCGTGTCGTGAAACGCGATGAAACTTTCTCCTGATTTTTTTCTCCCCGAGACGGAATATATGGAGTTGGAGTTGAGGTCGGAGGAGGTCCAGGGGGCCCACGAGATAGGGGCCGCGCCCTAGGGGGGGCGCCCCCCTGTCTCGTGGACAGGCCGTGGGCCCCCTGGCATTAATTCTTTCGCCAAAAATTCTTATTAATTCTGAAAAGTGCCTCCGTGGATTTCCAGGACATTCCGAGAACTTTTCTTTTCTACACATAAAACAACATCATGGCAGTTCTGCTGAAAACAGCGTCAGTCCGGGTTAGTTTCATTCAAATCATGCAAGTTAGAGTCCAAAACAAGGGCAAAAGTGTTTGGAAAAGTAGATACGTTGGAGACGTATCAACTCCCCCAAGCTTAAACCTTTGCTTGTCCTCAAGCAATTCAGTTGATAAACTGAAAGTGATAAAGAAAAACTTTTACAAACTCTGTTTGCTCTTGTTGTTGTAACATGAAAAGCCAGCATTCAAGTTTCAGCAAATATTATGAACTAACCATACTAACAATAACACATAGGTCTCACAATTACTCATATCAATAACATAATCAGCTAGCGAGCCATAATAATAAAACTCGGATGACAACACTTTCTCAAAATAATCATAACATGATATAACAAAATGGTATCTCGCTAGCCCTTTCTGAGACCGCAAAACATAAATGCAGAGCACCTTTAAAGATCAAGGACTGACTAAACATTGTAATTCATGGTAAAAGAGATCCAGTCAAGTCATACCCAATATAAACCAATAATAATGAATGCAAATGACAGTGTGCTCTCCAGCGGGTGCTTTTAATAAGAAGGGTGATGACTCAACATAAAAGTAAATAGATAGGCCCTTCGCAGAGGGAAGCAGGGATTTGTAGAGGTGCCAGAGCTCGATTTTAAAATAGAGATTGAATAACATTTTGAGCGGCATACTTTTGCTGTCAACGCAACAACTATGAGATGGTTGTATCTTCCATACTACATGCATTATAGGCAGTTCCCAAACAGAATGGTAAAGGTTTATACTCCCCCAACCACCAACAAGCATCAATCCATGGCTTGCTCGAAACAACGAGTGCCTCCAACATACAACAGCCCTGGGGGAGTTTTGTTTAATTATTTTGATTTGCTTTGATCTTTTTGGATCATGGGACTGGGCATCCCGGTTACCGGCCCTTTCTCGTGAATGAGGAGCGGAGTCCACTCCTCTTGAGAATAACCCACCTAGCATGGAAGATATAGGCAGCCCTAGTTGAAACATGAGCTGCTCGAGCATACAAAACAGAATTTCATTTGAAGGTTTGGAGTTTGGCACATACAAATTTACTTGGAACGGCAGGTAAATACCGCATATAGGTAGGTATAGTGGACTCATATGGAACAACTTTGGGGTTTAAGGAGTTTGGATGCACAAGCAGTATTCCCGCTTAGTACAGGTGAAGGCTAGCAAAAGACTGGGAAGCGACCAACTGAGAGAGCGACAACAGTCGTAAACATGCATTAAAATTAATTTACACCGAGTACAAGCATGAGTAGGATATAATCTACCATGAACATAAATATCATGAAGGCTATGTTGATTTGATTCAACTACATGCGTGAACATGTGCCAAGTCGAGTCACTCAATTCATTCAAAGGAGGATACCATCCCATCATACCACATCATAATCATTCTAATAGCATGTTGGCACGCAAGGTAAACCATTATAACTCATAGCTAATCAAGCATGGCACAAGCAACTATAATCTCTAAATGTCATTGCAAATATGTTTACTTCATAATAGCTGACTCAGGAACGATGAATCATCATATTTACAAAAACAAGAGAGGTCGAGTTCATACCAGCTTTTCTCATCCCAATAAGTCCATCATATATCGTCATTATTGCCTTTCACTTGCACGACCGAACGATGTGTATAATAATAAGAGTGCACGTGCATTGGACTAAGCTGGAATCTGCAAGCATTCAACTCAAGAGAGAAGACAAGTAATATGGGCTCTAAATTAAATAAACAATCATGCATATAAGAGCCACTAAGCATTTTCAATATGGTCTTCTCGACCCCCAAAAGAAAGAAAAGAAAATAAAACTATTTACACGGGAAAGCTCCCAACAAGTAAAAGAAGAACGAGAAATCTTTTTGGGTTTTCATTTTAATTTCTACTACAAGCATGGAAATTAAACTAACTAATTTTTTTGGTTTTTCTTAAGGTTTATCAAACACACAAGAAGAAAAATAGAAAAAGAAATTTAAACTAACATGGATAATACAATGAAAGAGTATGAGCACCGACGACTAGTGTGTGAACATGAATGTAAAGTCGGTGAGAAATACGTACTCCCCCAAGCTTAGGCTTTTGGCCTAAGTTGGTCTAATACCAAGGACCGCCGCTACTCTCCCCGGTGTAGTGGGAGGTGTAATCAGGATACCACTGGCTGGTCATCTTCGGATCCCACTGGACAAATGATGCACGATAAGGGTCCAATTCAGGTTCCGGCTCAGGTTCAGGTTCCGAAGTAAAAGCTTGGGTTAGATGGTTGTTCACCGCCTCCGGCGTGACAAGACGACTTTCTGCAAGCAAATCAAATAACAGAGGTGCAGGCAAAATAATAAACTCAAAGTGTTTCTTATTGAATCTAAGTCTATACAAGAGCATCTTCTCTTCGTTGTCAACAATAAACTTGTGTGCTACCATGCTCTTGTAATCTAAAATGTGAGGAGGTAATTTTGTCTCCTCCTCCTCAAGGTGCCTAATGGGTGTCTGAAAATGTTCGGCAAGACGTGCAACATAGATACCTCCAAATATGGGGCCTTTTGTAGGATTCAGGGCTAGCCGTTTAGCAACGACGGCACCCATACTAAAAGTATTGTCTCCCAGCAAAGCATGTTGAAGAATAATAATATCTGGAACGCTCAAATTTCCACTATTTCCACGACCAATCAAGCATCTACTAGCAAATATGGCAAAGTAGCGTAAAACAGGAAAGTGTATGCTAGAGACTTTTGCCTCAGAGCCCTTCTTTGGCTCTTCTACAGCAATAGTTTTAATGAAGCCATCCACATCTTCACGATGGGGTTCCTCTAATTCTCCCTCATAAGGTATCCTACATACCGCGCAAAAATGACGTAAAGACATTTCTTTGAATTCATCATATAAATGAAATGATACTGCAGGCGGTGACTTCTTAGGATAATAATAAAAGTTTTGCACGAAAGTATTGGTAAGTAAGATATACTGATCGATTCGGTCGTTCATGAAACCGGTGAGGCCTGCAGTCCCGATTAAAGCATAAAAGTCTTCATGAATTCCGGCTTCTTTCAAGAAATCCTCACACGGCCATTCACATGACCGTACTTCCGCTAAGCGAGGAAGATTATACTTGGGTTTTTCCTTCTCTTTGTCTTGTTTTTCCTTAGAGCTTTGGCTAGAAGAGCCTTTAAAGAGCCTCCTTAACATTTTCTGAAAATTTCTGAAATTTTAGTAACTTCAAAATAAAAGTGAATAAAACTAAACAAGATTGATAGCAACTACTCCTACAAGTGCCTAGAGCCTATATCATGCATTGGAATTGCTTGGGACCTCAAAAATTTAACATGCAAGCTCAAGAACATGGTCACCTATGCAGCAAAAATTTGCAATGAATAAAGCACTAGAACAAAAACTAATTGGACCAATGGAGGAGTCACATACCAAGCAACAATCTCCCAAAGCAGTTTTGCGAATGGAGCTTTGAGCTAAGAGATCGAAAATCGCAGCAAAACGAGCTAGAACTCGGGCTTGAGCTGGATGGGGATTTTTTGGGTAGAAGATGAAGTGTGTGGGTGCTGGCATAAGTGGAGGGGGCCACCAGGGGCCCACGAGACAGGGGGCGCGCCCTACAGGGGGGGCGCCCTCCTCTCTCGTGGCCTGGTGCTTGCCCCTCCTGCAGTGTTTTCAGTGCCTAAAATCCTCAAATATTCCAGAAAAAATCATACTAAATTTGCAGGGCATTTGGAGCACTTTTATTTTCGGACTATTTTTTAATGCACGGATAATTCAGAAAACAGACGGATAATACTATTTTTGCTTTATTTATTCTAAATAACAGAAAGTAAAAAGAGGGTACAGAAGGTTGTGCCTTCTAGTTTCATCCATCTCGTGATCATCAAAATGAACCCACTAACAAGGTTGATCAAGTCTTGTTAACAAACTCATTCCGAATAACACGGAACCGGAGAAATTTCGAATAACACTAAGTTACCTCAACGGGGATATGAAAATCCCCAACAATAAGAATATCATACTTTTTCTTGACAGTAGGGAGAGGAAATTCAAAACCTCCAAAAATGATAGTTGGAACTTTTTCAATAGAATTGATGCTATGAACTTGAGATTGTTTCCTCGGAAAGTGTACCGTATGCTCATTACCATTAACATGAAAAGTGACATTGCCTTTGTTGCAATCAATAACAGCCCCTGCAGTATTAAGAAAAGGTCTACCAAGGATAATAGACATACTATCGTCCTCGGGAATATCAAGAATAACAAAGTCCGTTAAGATAGTGACATTTGCAACCACAACAGGCACATCCTCACAAATACCGACAGGTATAGCAGTTGATTTATCAGCCATTTGCAAAGATATTTCAGTAGGTGTCAACTTATTCAATTCAAGTCTACGATATAAAGAGAGAGGCATAACACTAACACCGGCTCCAAGATCACATAAAGCAGTTCTAACATAATTTCTTTTAATAGAGCATGGTATAGTTGGTACACCCGGATCTCCAAGTTTCTTTGGTATTCCACCCTTAAAAGTGTAATTAGCAAGCATGGTGGAAATTTCAGCTTCCGGTATCTTTCTTTTATTTGTGATGATATCCTTCATATACTTAGCATAAGGATTTACTTTAAGCATATCAGTTAAGCGCATACGTAAGAAAATAGGTCTAATCATTTCAGCAAAGCGCTCAAAATCCTCATCATCCTTTGACTTGGATGGTTTAGGAGGAAAGGGCATGGGTTTCTGAACCCATGGTTCTCTTTCTTTACCGTGCTTCCTAGCAACAAAATCTCTCTTATCATAACGTTGATTCTTTGATTGTGGGTTATCAAGATCAACAGCAGGTTCAATCTCTACATCATTGTCTTTGCTAGGTTGAGCATCAACATGAACATTATCATTAACATTATCACTAGGTTCATGTTCATCACCTGATTGTGTTTCAGCATCAGAAATAGAAATATCATTGGGATTCTCAGGTGTGTCTACAGTAGGTTCACTAGAAGCATGCAAAGTTCTATCATTTTTCTTTTTCTTCTTTTTAGAAGAACTAGGTGCCTCTAAATTATTTCTCTGAGAATCTTGCTCGATTCTCTTAGGGTGGCCTTCAGGATACAAAGGTTCCTGAGTCATTCTACCAGTTCTAGTAGCCACTCTAACAGCAAAGTCATTTTTATTATTCAATTCATCAAGCAAATCATTTTGAGCTTTAAGTACTTGCTCAGCTTGAGTAGCAACCATAGAAGCATATTTGCTAACGCGGTGAAGTTCATCTTTAACTCTAGCCAGATTATCACCTACGCGTCCTATCTCGAAAGCATTATTCTTTAACTCTCTACCAACATAAGCATTAAAACTTTCTTGTCTAGCCATAAAGTCATCAAATTCATCTAAGCATGGGCTATGAAATTTAGTAGAGGGTATTTCAACTTTATCATATCTATAGAGAGAATTTACCTTTACTACCTGTGTCGGGTTATCAAGACAATGTGGTTCTTCAGGCGGTAAATTAAGACCATGTATTTCTTCAATAGGAGGTAAATTCTTAACATCTTCAGCTTTAATACCTTTTTCTTTCATTGATTTCTTTGCCTCTTGCATATCTTCAGGACTGAGAAATAAAACACCTCTCTTCTTCGGAGTGGGTTTAGGAATAGGCTCAGGAGTTGGCTCAATTGGTTCAGGAATTACTTCAGGAACTGGCTCAGGAAGAGTCCAATTATTTTCATTAGTCAACATATTATTCAATAGTATTTCAGCTTCGTCGACTGTTCTTTCCCTGAAAACACAACCAGCACAACTATCCAAGTAGTCCTTGGAAGCATCGGTTAGTCCATTATAAAAGATATCAAGTATTTCATTTTTCTTAAGAGGATGATCAGGCAAAGCATTAAGTAACCGGAGAAGCCTCCCCCAAGCTTGTGGGAGACTCTCTTCTTTGATTTGCACAAAATTATATATTTCCCGCAAGGCAGCTTGTTTCTTATGAGCAGGGAAATATTTAGCAGAGAAGTAATAAATCATATCCTGGGGACTACGCACACAACCAGGAGCAAGAGAATTATACCAAGTCTTAGCATCACCCTTTAATGAGAACGGAAATATCTTAAGGATATATAAATAGCGAGACTTCTCATCATTAGTAAACAGGGTGGCTATATCATTCAACTTGGTAAGATGTGCCACAACAGTTTCAGATTCAAGGCCATAAAAAGGATCAGATTCAACTAAAGTAATAATATCAGGATCAACAGAGAATTCATAATCCTTATCAGTAACACAGATAGGTGAAGTAGCAAAAGCAGGATCGGGTTTCATTCTAGCATTAAGAGACTGCTGCTTCCATTTAGCTAATAATTTCTTAAGATCATTTCTATCATTGCAAGCAAGAATTTCCATAGCAGCTTCTTCATTCATAACATAACCCTTAGGAACAACAGGTAATACATAATCATTGGGGGGACCTTCATCATCACTATCATCAGTAATAGGATCTTCAGTAATTTCATTCCCCCTAAATCTAGCAAGTTGTTCATCTAGAAATTCACCTAATGGCAAAGTAGTATCATGCACAGAAGTAGTTTCATCATGCATAGCAGAAGTGGCATCATCAATAACACGCGACATATCAGAATTCATAGCAGTAGTAGGTTTAGGTGTCGCAAGCTTACTAATAACGGAAGGAGAATCTAGTGCAGAGCTAGATGGCAGTTCCTTACCTCCCCTCGTAGTTGAGGGCAAAATAGTAGTTCGATCATCTTTCAAGTTCTTCATAGTGATCAACAGATATAAATCCCAAGTGACTCAAAGAATAGAGCTATGCTCCCCGGCAACGGCGCCAGAAATTAGTCTTGATAACCCACAAGTATAGGGGATCGCAACAGCTTTCGAGGGTAGAGTATTCAACCCAAATTTATTGATTCGACACAAGGGGAGCCAAAGAATATTCTTGAGTATTAGCAGTTGAGTTGTCAATTCAACCACACCTGGATAACTTAGTATCTGCAGCAAAGTGTTTAGTAGCAAAAGTGGTATGATAATAATAGTAGCGGTAGCAAAAGTAAAGATAAATGTTTTTGGGTTTTTGTAGTAGTTGTAACAGTAGCAACGGAAAAGTAAATAGGCAAAGAACAATATGTGAAAAGCTCGTAGGCAATGGATCAGTGATGGATAATTATGCCGGATGTGATTCCTCATGCAATAGTTATAACATAGGGTGATATAGAACTAGCTCCAATTCATCAATGTAATGTAGGCATGTATTCCATAAATAGTCATACGTGCTTATGGAAAAGAACTTGTATGACGTCTTTTGTCCTACCCTCCCGTGTCTAGCGGGGTCCTTACGGAAACTAAGGGATATTAAGGCCTCCTTTTAATAGAGAACCGGACCAAAGCATTAACACATAGTGAATACATGAACTCCTCAAACTACGGTCATCACCGAGAAGTGTCCCGATTATTGTCACTTCGGGGTTGTCGGATCATAACACATAATAGGTGACTATAGACTTGCAAGATAGGATCAAGAACACACATATATTCATGAAAACATAATAGGTTCAGATCTGAAATCATGGCACTCGGGCCCTAGTGACAAGCATTAAGCATAGCAAAGTCATAGCAACATCAATCTCAAAACATAGTGGATACTAGGGATCAAACCCTAACAAAACTAACTTGATTACATGGTAAATCTCATCCAACCCATCACCGTCCAGCAAGCCTATGATGGAATTGCTCACGCAGAGCGGTGAGCATCATGAAATTGGTGATGGAGGATGGTTGATGATGACGACAGCGACGAATCCCCCTCTCCGGAGCCCCGAACAGACTCCAGATCAGCCCTCCCGAGAGAGATTAGGGCTTGGCGGCGGCTCCGTGTCGTGAAACGCGATGAAACTTTCTCCTTGATTGTTTTCTCCCCGAGACGGAATATATGGAGTTGGAGTTGAGGTCGGAGGAGGTCCAGGGGGCCCACGAGATAGGGGGCCGCGCCCTAGGGGGGGCGCCCCCTTTCTCATGGACAGGCTGTGGGCCCCCTGGCATTAATTCTTTCACCAAAAATTCTTATTAAATCTGAAAAGTGCCTCCGTGGATTTCCAAGACATTCCGAGAACTTTTCTTTTCTACACATAAAACAACATCATGGCAGTTCTGCTGAAAACAGCGTCAGTCCGGGTTAGTTTCATTCAAATCATGCAAGTTAGAGTCCAAAACAAGGGCAAAAGTGTTTGGAAAAGTAGATACGTTGGAGATGTATCAACTCCCCCAAGCTTAAACCTTTGCTTGTCCTCAAGCAATTCAGTTGATAAACTGAAAGTGAAAAAGAAAAACTTTTACAAACTCTGTTTGCTCTTGTTGTTATAACATGAAAAGTCGGCATTCAAGGTTCAGCAAATATTATGAAATAACCATACTAACAATAACACATAGGTCTCACAATTACACATATCAATAACAAAATCAGCTAGCGAGCCATAATAATAAAACTCGGATGACAACACTTTCTCAAAATAATCATAACATGATATAACAAAATGGTATCTCGCTAGCCATTTCTGAGACCGCAAAACATAAATGCAGAGCACCTTTAAAGATCAAGGACTGACTAAACATTGTAATTCATGGTAAAAGAGATCCAGTCAAGTCATACCCAATATAAACCAATAATAATGAATGCAAATGACAGTGTGCTCTCCAGCGGGTGCTTTTTAATAAGAAGGGTGATGACTCAACATAGAAAGTAAATAGATAGGCCCTTCGCAGAGGGAAGCAGGGTGCCAGAGCTCGATTTTAAAATAGAGATTGAATAACATTTTGAGCGGCATACTTTTGCTGTCAACGCAACAACTATGAGATGGATGTATCTTCCATACTACATGCATTATAGGCAATTCCCAAATAGAATGGTAAAGGTTTATACTCCCCCAACCACCAACAAGCATCAATCCATGGCTTGCTCGAAACAACGAGTGCCTCCAACATACAACAGCCCTGGGGGAGTTTTGTTTAGTTATTTTGATTTGCTTTGATCTTTTTGGATCATGGGATTGGGCATCCCGGTTACCGACCCTTTCTCATGAATGAGGAGCGGAGTCCACTCCTCTTGAGAATAACCCACCTAGCATGGAAGATATAGGCAGCCCTAGTTGAAACATGAGCTGCTCGAGCATACAAAACAGAATTTCATTTGAAGGTTTGGACTTTGGCACATACAAATTTACTTGGAACGGCTGGTAAATACCGCATATAGGTAGGTATAGTGGACTCATATGGAACAACTTTGGGGTTTAAGGAGTTTCGATGCACAAGCAGTATTCCCGCTTAGTACAGGTGAAGGCTAGCAAAAGACTGGGAAGCGACCAACTGAGAGAGCGACAACAGTCGTAAACATGCATTAAAAATTAATTTACACCGAGTATGCATGAGTAGGATATAATCTACCATGAACATAAATATCATGAAGGCTATGTTGATTTGATTCAACTACATGCGTGAACATGTGCCAAGTCGAGTCACCCAATTCATTCAAAGGAGGATACCATCCCATCATACCACATCATAATAATTCTAGTAGCATGTTCGCACGCAAGGTAAACCATTATAACTCATAGCTAATCAAGCATGGCACAAGCAACTATAATCTCTAAATGTCATTGAAAATATGTTTAATTCCTAATAGCTGACTCAGGAATGATGAATCATCATATTTACAAAAACAAGAGAGGTCGAGTTCATACCAGCTTTTCTCATCCCAATAAGTCCATCATATATCATCATTATTGCCTTTCACTTGCACAACCGAACGATGTGTATAATAATAAGAAAGCACATGCATTAGACTAAGCTGGGATCTGCAAGCATTCAACTCAAGAGAGAATACAAGTAATATGGGCTCTAAATTAAATAAACAATCATGCATATAAGAGCCACTAAACATTTTCAATATGGTCTTCTCGACCCCCAAAAGAAAGAAGAGAAAATAAAACTATTTACACGGGAAAGCTCCCAACGAGTAAAAGAAGAACGAGAAATCTTTTTGGGTTTTCATTTTAATTTCTACTACAAGCATGGAAATTAAACTAACTATTTTTTTTGTTTTTCTTAAGGTTTATCAAACACACAAGAAGAAAACTAGAAAAAGAAATTTAAACTAACATGGATAATACAATGAAAGAGTATGAGCACCGACGACTAGTGTGTGAACATGAATGTAAAGTCGGTGAGAAATACGTACTCCCCCAAGCTTAGGCTTTTGGCCTAAGTTGGTCTAATACCAAGGACCGCCGCTACTCTCCCTAGTGTAGTGGGAGGTGTAATCAGGATACCACTGGCTGGTCATCTCTGGATCCCACTGGAGAGATGATGCACGATAAGGGTCCAATTCAGGTTTCGGTTCAGGTTCAGGTTCCGGAGTAAAAGCTTGGGCTAGATGGTTGTTCACCGCCTCTGGCGTGACAAGACGACTTTCTACAAGCAAATCAAATAACAGAGGTGCAGGCAAAATAATGAACTCAAAGTGTTTCTTATTGAATCTAAGTCTATACAGGAGCATCTTCTCTTCGTGGTCAACAATAAACTTGTGTGCTACCATGCTCTTGTAATCTAAAATGTGAGGAGGTAATTTTGTCTCCTCCTCAAGGTGCCTAATGGGTGTCTGAAAATGTTCGGCAAGACGTGCAGCATAGATACCTCCAAATATGGGGCCTTCGTATGATTCAGGGCTAGCCGTTTAGCAACGACGGCACCCATACTAAAAGTGTTGTCTCCTAGCAAAGCATGTTGAAGAATAATAATATCTGGAACACTCAAATTTCCACTATTCCCACGACCAATCAAGCATCTACTAGCAAATATGGCAAAGTAGCGTAAAACAGGAAAGTGTATGCTAGAGACTTTTGCCTTAGAGCCCTTCTTTGGCTCTTCTACAGCAATAGTTTTAACGAAGCCATCCACATCTTCACGATGGGGTTCCTCTAATTCTCCCTCATAAGGTATGCTACATACCGTGCAAAAATGACGTAAAGACATTTCTTTGAATTCATCATATAAATGAAATGATACTGCAGGCGGTGACTTCTTAGGATAATAATAAAAGTTTTGCACGAAATTACTGGTAAGTAAGAGATACTAATCGATTCGGTCGTTCATGAAACCGGTGAGGCCTGCAGTCCCGATTAAAGCATAGAAGTCTTCATGAATTCCGGCTTCTTTCAAGAAATCCTCACACGACCATTCACATGACCATACTTCTGCTAAGCGAGGAAGATTATACTTGGGTTTTCCCTTCTCTTTGTCTTGTTTTTCCTTAGAGCTTTGGCTAGAAGAGCCATTAAAGAGCCTCCTTAACATTTTTCTGAAAATTTCTGAAATTTTAGTAACTTCAAAATAAAAGTGAATAAAACTAAACAAGATTGATAGCAACTACTCCTACAAGTGCCTAGAGCCTATATCTTGCATTGGAATTGCTTGAGACCTCAAAAATTTAACATGCAAGCTCAAGAACATGGTCACGTATGCAACAAAAATTTGCAATGAATAAAGAACTAGAACAAAAACTAATTGGACCAATGGAGGAGTCACATGCCAAGCAACAATCTCCCAAAGCAGTTTTGCGAATGGAGCTTTGAGCTAAGAGATCAAAAATCGTAGCAAAACGAGCTAGAACTCGGGCTTGAGCTGGATGGGGATTCTTTTGGGTAGAAGATGAAGTGTGTGGGTGCTGGCATAGGTGGAGGGGGGCCACCAGGGGCCCATGAGACAGGGGGTGTGCCCTACAGGGGGGCGCGCCCTCCTCTCTCGTGGCCTGGTGCTTGCCCCTCTCTAGATGCATGCTGGATAGCGGCCGATGTGTAGAGTAATAGTAGTAGATGCAGAATCGTTTCGATCTACTTGTCGCGAACATGATGCCTATATACATGATCATGCCTAGATACTCTCATAACTATGCACTTTTCTATCAATTGCTCGATAGTAATTTGTTCACCCACCGTAATACTTATGTTATCTTGAGAGAAGCCACTAATGAAAACTATGGCCCCCGGGTCTATTTTTCATCATACAAGTTTCCGATCTACTTTATTTTGCAATCTTTACTTTTCAATCTACATCATAAAAATACCAAAAATATTTATCTTATTATTATCTCTATCAAATCTCACTTTCGCAAGTGGCCATGAAGGGATTGACAACCCCTTTATCGCGTTGGTTGCGAGGTTCTTATTTGTTTGTGTAGGTACGAGGGATTTGCGTGTAGCCTCCTACTGGATTGGTACCTTGATTCTCAAAAACTGAGGGAAATACTTACGCTACTTTGCTGCATCACCCTTTCCTCTTCAAGGGAAAAACCAACGCATGCTCAAGAGGTAGCAAGAAGGATTTCTGACGTTGTTGTCGAGGAGGCATACACCAATTTAAGTCAAGATTTGATCTCCCGTTAACGAGCCATTTCTGGCACCATTGCCAGGGAGGTCTACGCAGAAGTCAAGACATACCAAGTACCCATCACAAACTCTTCTCCCTCGCATTACATTATTCGCCATTTGCCTCTCGTTCTCCTCTGCCCCACTTCACCCTTGCTGTTTTATTCACCCTCTCTTTCCCGTTCACCTCTTTTTCGCTTGCTTCTTGTGTGCCTGTTTGCCCTGATGGCCTTGCCTAAAAACGTTGATCCTCACTTTAGAAGGTTGGAAGAAATCGAAAACAACATTAGAAGCTTGATGACTTTACAATTTGAGCATAATAATTTCGTTAGAAACGAGCTTAAAGAACAAAAAAGCTTTATGGAATACATGAATAAAGAGCTTGATGATATGTCTAAATAATTTTATGGTTTGAATTCTTAGTTTGCCATCTTGAAAAATCAATAGCCCAAATTTCTGATAAACAGGACACCTTAGTTAATAAGATGGCCGCCAAACTAGAAGGGTTAGAAGGAAATAATGATGAAGATCTAAAAGTGATTGATGTGCCTCCTATTAAATCTTGTTTTGCAATATGAATCTTGATAATGATGGGACTGGAGATGAGTCAACTTTAGTTAAAAGGCGTCCCAATGATTCGGAGTTTTTAGACCTTGATGCAAAAATTGGTAAAAGTGGGATTGAAGAGGTCAAAACTTTACATAGCAATGAACCCACTATTTTGGATCTCAAGGAATTTAATTATGATAATTGTTCTTTAATAGATTGTATTTCCTTGTTGCAATCCGTGTTAAATTCCCCTCATGCTTATAGTCAAAATAAAGCTTTTACTAAACATATCGTTGATGCTTTAATGCAATCTTATGAAGAAAAACTTGAATTAGAAGTTTCTATCCCTAGAAAACTTTATGATGAGTGGGAACCTACTATTGAAATTAAAATTAAAGATCATGAATGTTAAGCTTTGTGTGATTTGGGTGCTAGTGTTTCCACGATTCCAAAAACTTTGTGTGATGTGTTAGGTTTCCGTGAATTTGATGATTGCTCTTTAAACTTGCACCTTGCGGATTCCACCATTAAGAAACCTATGGGAAGGATTAATGATGTGCTTATTGTTGCAAATAGGAATTATGTGCCCGTAGATTTTATTGTTCTTGATATAGATTGCAATCTTTCATGTCCTATTATTCTTGGTAGACCTTTCCTTAGAACAATTGGTGCGATTATTAATATTAAAGAAGGAAATATTAGATTCCAATTTCCATTAAGGAAAGGCATGGAACACTTTCCTAGTGATAAAATCAAATTACCTTATGAATCTATTATGAGAGCCACTTATGAATTGAATACCAAAGATGGCAATACTTAGATCTATTCTCGCTTTTATGCCTAGCTAGGGGCGTTAAACGATAGCGCTTGTTGGAGGCAACCTGATTTTATTTTTGTTCTTTAATTTTTGCTCCTGTTTAGTACTAAATAATTCATATATCCTCTATTTAGATGTGGTTTTATGTTTTAATTAGTGTTTGTGCCAAGTAGAACCTATAGGATCATCCTGGGTGGTAGTTAATTTGATCTTGCTGAAAAACAGAAACTTTTGCACGCACGATAATAATTTTAGTAAATCACAAAAACGTGATTTTTAGTTGATTCTTTTTTAAGAAGATTAGTAGACAAATTGCCTAGGACTTCCTATTTTGGTAGGATTTTTAGAGTTCCAGAAGTATTCAAAAGTTACAGATTACTACAGACTGTTCTATTTTTGACAGATTCTGTTTTCGTGTGTTGTTTGCTTATTTTCATGAATCTATGGCTAGTATCATGGGGTATGAACCATAGAGAAGTTGGAATACAGTAAGTTTAACACCAATATAAATAAAGAATGAGTTCATTATAGTACCTTAAAGTGGTGGTTTGCTTTCTTGCACTAACGGAGCTTACGAGTTTTCTGTTGAGTTTTGTGTTGTGAAGTTTTCAACTTTTGGGTAAAGATTTGATGGATTATGGAATAAGGAGTGGCAAGAGACTAAGCTTGGGGATGCCCAAGGTACCCCAAGGTAAAATTAAAGGACAACCAATAGCCTAAGCTTGGGGATGCCCCGAAAGGCATCCCCTCTTTCATCTTCCTTCATCTGTAACTTTACTTGGAGCTATATTTTTATTCACCACATGATATGTGTTTTGCTTGGAGCCTCTTGTATGATATGAGTCTTTGATTTTTAGTTTACCAAAATCATCCTTGCTGTACACACCTTTTGGGAGAGACAAACATGAATCAGAATTTATTAGAATACTCTATGTGCTTCACTTATATCTTTTGAGCTAGACAATTTTGCTCTATGTGCTTCACGTATATCTTTTTAGAGCACGACGGTGGTTTTATTTTGTAGAAATTACTGATCTCTCATGCTTCCCTTATATTATTTGGAGATTCTTTTCGAACAGAATGGTATTTGCTTTGGTTATAAAATTAGTCCTAATATGATGGGCATCCAAGTTGGGTATAATAAAAACTATCATATAGAGTGCATTGAATACTATGATCAATTTGATATTTGATAATTGTTTTGAGATATAAAGGTGGTAATGTTAGAGTCTGCTAGTTGGGTAATTATGAAATTGAGAAATACTTGTGTTAAAGTTGGCAAGTCCCATAGCATGCACGTATGGTAAACGTTGTGTGACAAATTTGTTGCATGGAATGTTCTTTTGATTGCCTTCCTTATGAGTGGAGGTCGGGATCGCGCGATGGTTAACTCCTACCAACCCTTCCCCTAGGAGCATGCGTAGTAGTACTTTGCTTCGAGGGCTAATAAACTTTTGCAATAAGTATATAAGTTCTTTATGACTAATGTGAGTCCATGGATTATACGCACTCTCACCCTTCCACCATTGCTAGCCTCTCTTGTGCCATGCAACTTTCGCCGGTATCATACACCCACCATTTACCTTCCTCAAAACAGCCACCATACCTACCTATTATGGCATTTCCATAGCCATTCCGAGATATATTGCCATGCAACTTTCCATCATTCCTTTTATTATGACATGCTCCATCATTGTCATATTGCTTTTGCATGATCATGTAGTTGACATCGTTTTGTGGCAAAGCCACCTTTATAATTCTTTCATACATGTCGCTGTTGATTCATTGCATATCCCGGTACACCGCCGAAGGCATTCACATAGAGTCATATTTTGTTCTAAGTATTGAGTTGTAATTCTTGAGTTGTAAATACATAAAAGTGTGATGATCTTCATTATTAGAGCATTGTCCCAAGTGAGGAAAGGATGATGGAGACTATGATTCCCCCACAAGTCGGGATGAGACTCCGGACTTTATGAAAAATAAAAGAGCCCAAAGAAGCCCAAATAAAAAAAGAGGCCAAAGAAGCCCACCAAAAGAAAAAAAAGAAAAAAAAGAAAAAAAAAGAAAAAAATGAGAGAAAAGAGAGAAGGGGCAATGCTACTATCCTTTTACCACACTTGTGCTTCAAAGTAGCACCATGATCTTCATGATAGAGAGTCTTCTATGTTGTCACTTTTATATACTAGTTGGAATTTTTCATTATAGAACTTGGCTTATATATTCCAATGACGGGCTTCCTCAAAATGCCCTAGGTCTTCGTGAGCAAGCGAGTTGGATGCACACCCACTTAGTTTCTTTTGTTGAGCTTTCATACATTTATAGCTCTAGTGCACCCGTTGCATGGCAATCCCTACTCACTCACATTGATATCTATTAATGGGCATCTACATAGCCTGTTGATACGCCTAGTCAATGTGAGACTTTCTCCTTTTTTGTCTTCTCCACACAATCCCTATCATCATATTCTATTCCACACATAGTGCTATATCCATGGCTTACGCTCATGTATTGCGTGAGGGTTAAAAAAGTTGAAGCGCGTTAAAAAGTATGAACCACTTGCTTGGCCGAAACCAGGATTGTGCATGATGGGAGTATTTCGTGTGACGAAAATGAAGCATGGCTAACTATATGATTTTGTAGGGATAAGCTTTCTTTGGCTATGTTATTTTGATAAGACATGATTACTTGTTAGTATGCTTGAAGTATTACTATTTTTATGTTAATATGAACTTTTATCTTGAATCATTTGGATCTGAACAGTCATGCCACAATAAAGAAAATTACATTGAGAAATATGCTAGGTAGCATTCCACGTCAAAAATTCTGTTTTTATCATTTACCTACTCGAGGACGAGCAGGAATTAAGCCTAGGGATGCTTGATACGTCTCCAACGTTTCTATAATTTTTGATTGTTCCATGCTATTATATTACCCGTTTTGGATGTTTATGGGCTTTACTATACACTTTTATATTATTTTTGGGACTAACCTATTAACTGGAGGCCCAGCCCAAATTGCTGTTTTTTTTGCCTATTTCAGTGTTCCGCAGAAAAGGAATACCAAACGGAGTCCAAACGGAATGAAACCTTCGGGAGAGTTATTTTTGGAACAAACGCAATCCAGGAGACTTGGAGTGGACGTCAACAAGCAATCGAGGAAGCCACGAGGCAGGGAGGCCCGCCCTAGGGGGTGGGCGCGCCCCCACCCTCGTGGGCCCCTCATGGCTCCCCTGACCGACTTCCTTCGCCTATATATATTCACATACCCTGAAAACATCCAGGAGCACCATGAAACCCTATTTCCACCGCCGCAACCTTCTGTACCCGTGAGATCCCATCTTGGGGCCTTTTCCGTCGCTCCGCCGGAGGGGGAATCAATAACGGAGGGCTTCTACATCAACACCATTGCCTCTCCGATGAGTTGTGAGTAGTTTACCACAGACCTTCGGGTCCATAGTTATTAGCTAGATGACTTCTTCTGTCTCTTTGATTCTCAATACAAAGTTCCCCTCGATCTTCTTGAAGATCTATTCGATGTAACTCTTTTTGCGGTGTGTTTGTCGAGATCTGATGAATTGTGGGTTTATGATCAAGTTTATCTATGAGAAATATTTGAATCTCCTCTGAATTCTTTTATGTAGGTTATCTTTGCAAGTCTCTTTGAATTATCAGTTTGGTTTGGCCTACTAGATTGATCTTTCTTGCAATGGGAGAAGTGCTTAGCTTTGGGTTCAATCTTGCAGTGTCCTTTCCCAGTGATAGCAGGGGCAGCAAGGCACGTATTGTATTGTTGCCATCGAGGATAAAAAGATGGGGTTTATATCATATTGCTTGAGTTTATCCCTCTACATCATGTCATCTTGCCTAATGCGTTACTTTGTCCTTATGAACTTAATACTCTAGATGCATGCTGGATAGCGGTCGATGTGTGGAGTAATAGTAGTAGATGCAAAATCATTTCGATCTACTTGTCGCGGACGTGATGCCTATATACATGATCATGCCTAGATATTCTCATAACTATGCACTTTTCTACCAATTGCTCGACAGTAATTTGTTCACCCACCATAATACTTATGCTATCTTGAGAGAAGCCACTAGTGAAACCTATGGCCCCCGGGTCTATTTTCCATCATATAAGTTTCCGATCTACTTTATTTTGCAATCTTTACTTTTCAATCTACATCATAAAAATACCAAAAATATTTATCTTATTATTATCTCTATCATATCTCACTTTTGCAAGTGGTCATGAAGGGATTGACAACCCCTTTATCGCGTTGGTTGCGAGGTTCTTATTTGTTTGTGTAGGTACTAGGGATTTGCATGTAGCCTCCTACTGGATTGATACCTTGGTTCTAAAAAACTGAGGGAAATACTTACGCTACTTTGCTGCATCACCCTTTCCTCTTCAAGGGAAAAACCAACGCATGCTCAAGAGGTAGCACCGATCATCAAGTGGTGTCTCGGCACGACGAACTTTCGCAACGGTGCATACTCAGGGAGAACACTTGTACCTTGAAATTTTGTGAGAGATTATCTTATAATGCTACCGTCGAACTAAGCAAAATAAGATGCATAAAAGATAAACATCACATGCAATCAATATAAGTGATATGATATGGCCATCATCATCTTGTGCCTTTGATCTCCATCTCCAAAGCACCGTCATGATCACCATCGTCACCGGCGCGATACCTTGATCTCCATCGTAGCATCGTTGTTGTCTCGCCAACTATTTCTTCTACGACTATCGCTACCGCTTAGTGATAAAGTAAAAACAATTACAGGGCGATTGGATTGCATACAATAAAGCGATAACCATATGGCTCCTACCAGTTGCCGATAACTTTGTTACAAAACATGATCATCTCATACAATAAAATTTAGCATCATGTCTTGACCATATCACATCACATCATGCCCTGCAAAAACAAGTTAGACGTCCTCTACTTTGTTGTTGCAAGTTTTACGTGGCTGCTACGGGCTTAGCAAAAACCATTCTTACCTACGCATAAAACTACAATGATTTTTTGTCAAGTATGTGTTGTTTTAACCTTCAACAAGGACCGGGCGTAGCCACACTCGATTCAACTAAAGTTGGAGAAACTGACACCCGCCGGCCACCTGTGTGCGAAGCATGTCGGTAGAACCAGTCTCGCGTAAGCGTACGCGTAATGTCGGTCCGGGCCGCTTCATCCAACAATACCGCCGAATCAAAGTATGACATGCTGGTAAGCAGTATGAATATTATCGCCCACAACTCACTTGTGTTCTACTCGTGCATATAACATCTACGCATAAACCTGGCTCGGATGCCACTGTCGGGGAACGTGGTAATTTCAAAATTTTCCTACGCACACGCAAGATCATGGTGATGCATAGCAACGAGAGGGGGGAGTGTTGTCCATGTACCCTCGTAGACCGAAAGCGGAAGCGTTATGACAACGCGGTTGATATAGTCGTACGTCTTCACGATCGACCGATCCTAGTACCGAACATATGACACCTCCACGATCTGCACACGTTCAACTCGGTGGCGTCCCACGAACTCCGATCCGACAAAGTGTCGAGGGAGAGTTTCGTCAGCACAACGGCGTGATGATGGTGATGATGAAGTTACCGATGCAGGGCTTCGCCTAAGCATCGCAACGATATGACCGAGGTGGATTATGGTGGAGGGCGGAACCGCACACGGCTAAGAGATCAATGATCAACTTGTGTGTCTATGGGGTGCCTCCCTCCCCCGTATATAAAGGAGTGGAGGAGGGGGAGAGGGCCGGCCTCCTAGGCACGCGCAAGGGGGGAATCCTACTCCCACCGGGAGTAGGATTCCCCCTTCCCTAGTTGGAGTGGAAGAGGGAAGGAAAGGGGAGAAGGAGAGAAGGAAAGGGGGGCCGGCCCCCTTCCCAATTCGGATTGGGCTTGGGGGGCGCGCCCCCACCTTGGCCGCTTCCTCCTCCTTTCCACTAAGTCCCAATAGGGCCCAATGACTCCCCGGGGGGTTCCAGTAACCTCCCGGTACTCCGATAAATGCCCGAACTCACCAGGAACCATTCTGACGTCCAAACATAGCCATCCAATATATCGATCTTTATGTCTCGACCATTTCGAGACTCCTCGTCATGTCTGTGATCATATCCGGGACTCCAAACTACCTTCGGTACATCAAAACACATAAACTCATAATACCGATCGTCATCGAACGTTAAGCGTGCGGACCCTACGGGTTCGAGAACTATGTAGACATGACCGAGACATGTCTCCGGCCAATAACCAATAGCGGAACATGGATGCTCATATTGGCTCCCACATATTCTATGAAGATCTTTATCGGTCAAACCGCATAACAACATACGTTGTTCCCTTTGTCATCAATATGTTACTTGCTCGAGACTCGATCGTCGGTATCTCAATACCTAGTTCAATATCGTTACCGGCAAGTCTCTTTACTCGTTCCATAATGCATCATCCCGTAACTAACTCATTAATCATATTGCTTGCAAGGCTTATAGTGATGTGCATTACCGAGGGGGCCCAGAGATACCTCTACGACAATCGCAGTGACAAATCCTAATCTCGATCTATGCCAACTCAACAAACACCATCGGAGACACCTGTAGAGCACCTTTATAATCACCCAGTTACGTTGTGATGTTTGGTAGCACACAAAGTGTTCCTCCGGTATTCGGGAGTTGCATAATCTCATAGTCATAGGAATATGTATAAGTCATGAAGAAAGCAATAGCAATATACTAAACGATCAAGTGCTAAGATAATGAAATGGGTCAAGTCAATCACATCATTCTCTAATGATGTGATCCCATTCATCAGATGACAACTCATGTCTATGGCTAGGAAACTTAACCATCTTTGATTAACGAGCTAGTCAAGTAGAGGCATACTAGTGACACTCTGTTTGTCTATGTATTCACACATGTACTAAGTTTCTGGTTAATACAATTCTAGCATGAATAATAAACATTTATCATGATATAAGGAAATATATAAATAACAACTTTGTTATTGCCTCTAGGGCATATTTCCTTCACTACCGTAGTAGAGGGCTCATCACACCTGTAACTGATGCATTCAGTGTCATTTAATGCCCCTGCGACGTGGATGACATGGGGCTGCGACGCATTCTATATAAGCCTTACCCTCCTTCATAATTGGGCAAGATCAATCTTTGTAACCATACCCATCAAAACAAATAAGCCTCAGGGCACGAGACGTAGGGTTGTTACCCCCGCCGAGAGGGGCGTGAACTCGTTAAACACCAAGTGTTACACCTGCGCCGTGGCTAGGTTCTGCTCATTATTCGTACCCCTAGTACTCATTGTCAGGATCGTAACCCCGACAATCATAGCCTGATTTTTTTGCTGGATGTGGCACTTTCTACTTTATTTACTTTGCCTTGGTTATGCTTGCGAGCCAGTACTGGACTTCAAACTTTGTTTCGTACTTTTGTTAAATAAAATCGCTGCATGCATCACTCTGATGCAGAGGCCGATGGATATCCTCCTTTTAAAAAATGAGCTCTAAAAATGCGTAAAATATATAGCCATTAGAGGTCGGGGAAGCAGGATCTACGGCCGTGGGAGGAGGAAGCTTCGGCGTGGGAGGAGGAGCGTCGTCACGACCATGGGCTCGAGACTGCATGTGGCGACATGGATCCACACGGGGGATGGGCGGTGATGAGCGGCTAGATTCGGCAATTATCGGCTGTGGGGCAACGCCAAAGTAGATGGGGGTGGGGGCACGTCGGCGGGGCTTGGGCGACGACAGAATGGAAGAGGACAAGAGGTGGGGCGTGAGGATTTTTACTCCGCAGGTTGGCAGCCAAGTATATCTAGGGGTCGCGGCCGCCGTGGAGTAGAAAATATCCTTCACTTAAGGTTTTAGGACTTTGATTAGTTGTCGATTAGAGAAGAAAAAACAAATGCATCCTCCTCTAATACCTTATTACTAGGGATCGGTTAGAGATGCTATAATGGCATCTCCAACGGCAACCCGCAAAATACCTTCCGCGTCTGTTTGCGGATAGAGAGGGACCAGTCAGCAAACACGCATGCGGGAGGCAACCATCCAATGCTAGCCATGTATATTTCAAACCACATTTTAACAAATCATACGAAATTTATGCGAACCGGCCAATATTCATCAAAGTTTGGATAGAAAATAGCACAAATCATCCACGCATAGCATGCAAATTAAGTCTAGTATAGCAAGGTCTCAAATTCTACTAGATCACGGATGTCCATCAAGTTTTTCATGAACGGATCATGTCCTCCCACACATACTTCCCCTTCAGCTTCATCCAGTAATGTGTGCACATAAATGGTCGTTCCTCTGACCTGTGGTACACCATGGCAGCGTGTGCGGGCTATATATAATGTGTAGACCTTCATTGAGTGAATGAATCAATCAACAAGTTGAGCAAGAGGAAGTAAAACTTACCATCTCCTCCATGTCCGCGTGCAATGGCCACCTTGCCTCGAGCTAACTAACCAAGTTCCAAAACTTGATGACGCTGATCTGGATAGCGCGCTAGCAATACGACAACGACCTTACGTTGCGTCGTTGAATGATGTTCATGTTGTAGGGCGCAATGTGCTTTCCTGCGTGAAACTTTTTATGCACTTGCTCCCAGAAGGGCGGCCATCTGGTCCTGCCTATGAAATCCGCGGGTACGGCCAGTCACACATCGCACAACAACTCATCATCCATGGTCGAGTAGCTCACCATCCTCGTACTCTAAAAAACGACATAGCATTTGAAAATAAGCTCAATGACATTTAACCGAACACCTACCGGGCGTGGTGTCCGCCATGAGGTCGTCGACAGAGGGCGGAGTGTACCTGGGTACAAACGGCTCTAGGGCTGGAAGCTCCGTCGGAATGGCGAGCGGGCGTGTCGGTGCTGGTTGCGGACGTCCGGCAATGCCTCTGTGGCGGCCGAAGACGAACAACGGCGGCGGCGGAAGTGAAGAGTGCGGATGCAAAGTAAGGGGAGAAGGGGTGAAGTGAAAGAAAATAAGACCGGGGGGGGGGGGGGGATTGGGTGGGTCGGGGGTGTCAGAGTCATACGTTTCGGGTGTCTGGACTCCCGCAAAGCTCCACACTCTTGTCTCCAAATTTACGGAAGAAATCGCATCTAGACCGTCCTGCGAACAAATACAGGTTGGTGTTGGATGACTTTCATGACCTGAACAGCGTGGTCCAGACGGTTGCGGGAGGTTTGCTGTCCCGCTTAGAGATATCCTAAGGTTCTGTTTTCTGAGTGCAAGGTCTCTCGAGTTGTTTGTCAATTGTTGGCGTAGTCGCGTCCTTTGTTTTCTGCTTCCTTTTAGACGCATTTATTCTGATCTTTCACTCGACGCTAGCTAGCAGTAGCAGCTTCTTGATTGAAAGTGTCCCTTGATTTGTTTCTTCTGCCAGCCACGCTCGCTTTCACACAAGAGAAGTTGAGTACTCGCGCCCTCCCCACGGAAGAAAAGACGCATGACTTGTTCTTTTTTCCCAATACAGAAAAGATGCGTGACTTGGCTGAGAGCAGAATAGTACCATCACTCCTTCGGATGACCGCACGTCCGCCACCGGCCTAAGTGATGTCACACACCCACAACAAAAGAAAGACACGAGACTAGAGCAGCAGCATCCCATCTTTGCATGACCGAACCAGTGGCTGCCGACCTACTGGCGCTGTGTAACACTTGCGCAAAGGAAACGACGTTGCTTGCTGTTTCTGGTCACAATCTACTATGTCGGCATGCCAAGTAACTCATTCGATGTGTGGAGAACAAACACTACCTGACAGAAGTGCTCTCTCTGCTACTTCCTCCGTTCCTAAATATTTGTCTTTCTAGAGATTTCAACAAGTTACTACATACGGAGCAAAATGAGTGAATCTACATTCTAAAATATGTCTATATACATCTGTATGTAGTAGTCCATTTGAAATCCTCGAACCTCTCCGTCATGTTGGCCGCCGTCCCTCCTCGTTCTCTTTCTCCTCCTACTTCTTTCCCCATAATCCCCTTCTAACCTTCTCCGGTAGCTATTTGTTCAGTCGGTTGGATCACCCGCATCCTCCTCATTGTCGATGCTGACGGTCTTGATGGAATTGGTAGTGGATAGTTGCCACTTGGGTTGCCCATTCAATTTGAACCAACAATACATGAGGACGAAGCTCTTCTTCTCCATCTTGAAAAACAAGGTGCATGCACGGGATGGCTAGCAAAAAAAGACATTATCAACAAGGTGTGTATCCTACCAAATGAACAACACATAGAGCATGTACAGCCAACAAATTGCATATCCAGCCAAATGATCAAGATCATATCCGGACAAATGACCAACACATAGAAGAAGTTACTTGCTTGGCGATTTGCGCATCCCTTGGCCACTAACCGATAAGTTGTTTTAAATGGCCCAATACTTGCTCATAGACTCTTGAATGGTGTACCATCGATGGTTGAGTGATTGTGTCCCACAATCTCAGATGACTTCTTTGTGGTAGGGCATAAAATTCTTGTACTCATGGAACCAAGAATGAATATTGGACCAAAATATTGCGTCCTTTTGCTACGTAACTTGAATCGGATTGATGCTAGTGGTCAACCACGCATCGCACAACAATTCGTCATCCCGCATGTGGAAACTTTCTCCTCTGCCCCTCTTTGAATCGGCCAGCCAATCCTCCGGATCAAGGCCCTCCGGCTGCTTGGTGTACGAGTCTGGTTGCCGGATGTATGTGCCTGGCTGTTGGGCGTACTGTTGGGCGTACACCTCCAGCTCCAAGTCACCCACTTGTCAGTCCTCGAAGCAGCCTCCGCCCTCGCCTCCATTATGCATCATCTCCATCAACTCCCTATCTGCATCATCATATGTCGGCTAGCCCTGCTGAGACATACAGGCAAATAGAGAGCAGGCACCGAGTTGATCCACGCCCGGTGTCCGTGGCTGGACAAGCTGAGGCGGTGCCGAATTGGCCAAATGGAGTTGCGTTGTATTGACGTCGATGCAATATGGCACGTGCCCAATGGCGGAGGCCGGGAACTGCTACTGACGACCGAGCTACTTGGCAGCGTAGAAGTAGGGTGGCTGATATTGCTCCGACTAGGGCGACGTGTGCATGGACAGTGGCGGCGCACCACGTCCCCGCCTCCGCCCGGCCCCTATCCCCGTCCGTTGTCCCCGCCACCCTTCTTTCTATCGGTCACTGCCTCCTCTTGATCATTTGCCTCTTTTTGAGGCGGCAGGCTTGTCGTGTCGCTGAGTTGACCTTGCGGGCGGCCGCCTTCTCCGGATCCTCCATGTTTGCCGGCTCCGGCAGGTCTTTGTACAGGTACATGCGGCGATGAGCAGTGAAAAACACGGGAATTGGGATGGAGGGTTGTGGTGATCGGAGAGGAAAGGCTGGCAAATGCACGGGTTTTGGATGGGGCAGGGTGTCGAAGACCTATATGGCGGAGGTTCGGAGTCCCGCAAGCCCCGTGGTTTGCAAGAGAACGGGCGCGTCGGCATGTCCGCGTTGGATGGCAAAGTGCATCCGGACAGCTCAGTCCATACGTGTGTGGGCGTTTTAAGGGTCCATGTTGAAGATGTCCTTAACTGTCCCATATTTTATTGACTTACCAAATAAAATTTTGTTTCATTTTGGTAAACTAATAAATGTTTTTACCCGAAAAAAATAATAAATGTTTGCCAAATAAAATCCTAGAATTAATTTGGGCTGATAAATTACACGCAAGATTTTATTTTATTTGGGCAGGTAAATCATAAGTAGGATTTTATTTGATTTTTGATAAAGAGTATATATTAATATCACGAAGATAGCAATTACACCTAGCCTCTGCAACAACGCAATGCGCTAATGACATGACGGATGCACACAGCCAAAAAAGAAGGAGAAGAAACTAAAAAAGAAAGTCCCTCTACAGTGTTCCAGGCCTTGCAGTAGCACAACCACCACCAAGACAACACCTGATGTCCAGGTTCTCCAAAAACGACGCCTCCAAGAAGAAAACAGTGCACCAATGTCAGGACCCCGACTCAATGCCACATCGATCTAGCATGTAACACCTCATATCACTTTGCGGCCTCACGCACGGTATTCCCACGGGTGTCGCCTTACCTTTGCCCGGGACCGTTTGCGCCTTTTGGCACACGTATATGACAATGTCGCTAGCATCCATATGATAAGGAGCCCGAGCTGACATGGCTAGTCGTAAACCCAAAGTGGCACAGACTTACAGGGACAGGCATCCATGACCCAGCATCGAACGTGTCGGTCATCAGCGAGTGAATCCAGGCTGTAGCACTGGGCTAGCAGGACTCCGGTGAACCGGGCTGTAGCGGGCTAACAGGACTCCGGTATTCATCGCGTGACATTTCCCCGAAGGGACAGACACAGGAACGAAGAAGGACACATGCCGGCCAGCCTAAGTGTTCCGGAGCAGTAGCAAGCTACCATGGCTCGGTGGAAACACTAGGAGACATTTCCCCGTAAGAGAGGCTACTAAAGATAAACAACTAGATGGTCAGATCCCACACATACCAAGCATTTCAATAACATACACACAATATGCTCGATATGTGCAAATACAACATGGCATCACAACATGACTCTACGACTCAAGTAATTTATTCAATAGGCTCCGAGGAGCGAGATATTACAAACATGGGTCTCATGACCCAACAATCAGAGCATACAAATCAAAGCACAAGCGGAAGCTATCATGTCTGGGTACAGACATCTATAACTGAAAAAGGCTGAGAAGCCTGACTATCTACCAAATCCTGCCGGGGCACAAGACCGTAGCTGAGGTAACAAGCTAAACGTCGAAGTCCACGTGGAACTACTAGTGAGACCGAAGTCTCTCTGCAAAAACATAAAATAGGCAAACGTGAGTACAAATGTACCCAGCAAGACTTACATCAGAACTAACTACATATGCATCATTATCAACAAGGGGATGGTGGGGTTTAACTGCAGCAGGCCAGCTTTGACTCGGTGGCTATCCTAAACTACGACTGCAAGCAACTCTTTTGAGGTGGCGCACACGAGTCCACATATTCACCATATCAATACACCACTATGGATCCGCTCCCGTCTCCCTACGAGAACGCCATCCATAGCACTCACGCTTATCTTGCGTATTTTAGAGTATCCACTTTCACTTGTCTATGAACTGATATAAGCAACCCAGAAGTCCTTTACCGCGGACACGGCTATTCGAATAGATGATGTTAACCCTGCAGGGGTGTACTTCTTCATACATGTTTCCACCACTTAGCGTCTGCACACGACATGTGCTCGGCAGACTTCAAGCGAAAGCCGACGTGGGTGTAGACCACGACCTACCTAAACACTCAAGTCTCTAGTCCAGGTTTATCGCCTATTCGGGTTCCATCCATGAGGAGATCCGGCCGGAGTTTCGCTCACAGCCCCAAACGATGTGAACAGGGTTCCCGAGATACCAAACGGGCATCCGGTACACCGTGCCACGTACCTACCGCATCACAGCCCACCCCTACGGTCAGCGCTGTCCACGGCCTCCAGTAAGCTACAAACACCAGAAACTACTTGCAACTCCTGGACAGAGGACTAGGGTGAATAAGAAGTCGAGCGGGGTCATATTTCAGGGCCCAATGTATGGTAGTAGCTGAATCATGGATCACAAACACAGAACTCAGTTCCTGAGGACGGCTTCAATGAGACAACCCACCATGTACTCCTACATGGCCTCTCACCGACACCTTTTACCAAATCGTGTTCACACACTTAGCTCACACACAGTCGGACATATTCTCACACCTCTGATTCATCCTCGATGAATCAGACCTGACTCAACTCTAAGCAGTAGCAGGCATGACAAACAAGCATGAATGAGTAGGCACATCAGGGCTCAAACAACTCCTACTCATGCTAGTGGGTTTCATCTATTTACTGTGGAATGACAGGTCATGCAAAGGATAAAGGGGTTCAGCTACCGCAGCAAGTAACAGATGAATCGTTGTTGTCCTAATGCAGTAAAAGAGAGCAGGAGCGAGAGAGTGGGATTGTATCGGAATGAACAAGGGGGTTTTGCTTGCCTGGCACTTCTGAAGATAACATTGAGTCTTCATCAGTGTCAACGATCACATCGTCGGTACAACGTCTACCGAGGGGGAACAACACCGGCAAACACAGAAGAAACACGATCAATGCAATGCACAATATGATGCATGCTATGACATGGCAATATGAATGTGTTTTGGGCTAGTGCATCTAGCTATGATTTAAATGAAGTTGGTTTGAACACATGATTCAATTTCCAACTCCATATATGATTATTTAAATGCCCTTTATTTGTTTTGTCCAAAACAGAGGACAAACATTGTTCAAACATGCATGAAAATGGTACAGATGGATTCCTTGAATTTTTCTGATAATTTTTCATATATAAATTATTTAATTTGGAGTTACGGTTGAATTTCTATGAATTTTAGAAGTTTTAGGCATTTTCTGGAATTTCCTGAATATTTAGAATTAAAATAATTCCAGAAAATGATTTATGGCGTCAGCACCACGTCACTGTGACGTCAGCAGAGTCAACTGGGCTGGTCCGGTCAAACCTGACGTGTGGGGTCCACACGTCAGTGACACAGGTTAGACAGGGGGGGTTAGTTTAGTTTAATTAAAGATTAGGGGCACTAGGGCCCACATGTCAGTGGCTCTAGGCCTGGGTTAGCGGGGTGGTTAGGCCCTAATGACCGGCCACGTCAGCTCTCGCCGGAGTTTAGCCGACGACGACCACAGAGCACGGCGGGGGACGCCGGACTTGCGCTAGGGGCATCGGATCGACGCGCCAAGGGCACCAGGAGGTAGCCCGTGCCCGTGCGCATCTAGGGGGGCCAACGGGAGGTGCGGGGGTGGCCGGGGTTCGCCGGAGTGGAGCCCGAGGCGGCGGCCGGAGCTCGGGGTTGGGGCGAGTTAGTGCTACGGTGCGCAAACGAGCGAGGTGAGCGGCTAGCGGGGCGCTACGCGGTGCGGGGAGCGAGTTAGGCATGCCAGGGTGACCAAATGGTCACCGGAGCTACGCCGGCGACGAGCTCAGGCGGCGGCGTGCTACGGCCAGCTATGAAATGGCGGCTACGGCGAGCGGCAAGCCACGGGGTTAGGGGCAAAACGTGCAGGAGCTCACGGTGGTTCGGATGGGGTAGATGACGAGCTCGGGGAAGCGGAGACGGCGGCGAATCGACGATGAAGATCCTCGGCGGCCGGCGATGGAAACGGCGATGGTGGCGGCGTTGCAGCGTGTCCGGGACCTTGTGGCTCGGTGGGGAGAAAGAGGGGGTCGAGGCGGAGCCTTTGAGCGCATCGGCGAGGCTAGGGGGTGGCGGTGGCCGCGAGGGAGCTCGTCGGTGGCGGCGGCTCCGTTCGGGCGAGTGAGAGAGAGGTCCAGGGGAGAGGATGAGGACGCGGGAGAGTGAGGGAGAGAGGCAGGGAGGTGCGTGGCGTCTCCGGGGCGTCGAGGAGGAAGCAGGAGGTGGCCAGGGGGAAGCAGGAGGTGGCCGAGGCCTCTCGGGCGCGCGCCACGCCTCGCCTCTGCCTACTGGCAGAGGAAGACGACAGGGGGGGGAGTGGAGATGGGCTGGGCCGTGCTGGGCCAGGTAAGTGGGCGCCAGGTAACTTCCTTCTCTCTCTCTCTTTTATTTCTTTTCTATTTCTGTTATTTTGTTTTTGATTTGATTTAAAATACCAAATCATTTAATAAAATCCTGGAAACAATTATGGGTGCTTTCTGAATTATTTCAGTGACCCTTAACAATTTCCAACATTTATTTGAACATTTAAATTATTTATAGTATTTAAATGCCCAAAGTCAAATACAATATGATTTAATTCAAAAATCCAAAAATGACCTAAGAATATATTCATCATTTTTGGCAGAGGTTTCCACCTTAACCAGAAATCATGAACTTTTCTTAGGAACCTTTTGGGTTTATTGAAAAGATTTTAATTCACCCTAGTTGAGTTGATTTAATGCTAGGGTTTGAACATCCCCATTTCAATTTTAGGCAAAATTTAAACATGATGCAACACATGACTAGCTAGCTCAGAGCAAACCAGAAGCTAGGGATGTGACAACTCACCCCCACTAAACAAGAATCTCGTCTCGAGATTCAAGCGTAGGGTAAGGTGAAGGGGTAACGCAGACTAGTATAATATTCACGATCCAGGGTGCACTTCAATTGAACGTTGATTCATTCACCATCATTGTCTTGAAGTCTTGCCTTGAGAACTCCAACTATAATGACAACGAGAGGAAAGGAAAGACCCTAAAAGAATTGTTCCTCTCGAAGGTCGAACAACTCAGGATTAACCCACGGAATGAGACATAACAACATCTCTCGAGCTGAGAGACGAAGCACACCTCTAGAGGGATGGAGTGGAACAGATGACGAGGGTTCACTAGGTAGACAACAATTTCACGCTTAAGAAGGTGGTAATCGATTGTCAACGTAGCGAGGAGTTGAGTTGCCATGAAACCACAACGAGGCACCTTAGGGAAGGTGACTCGTAGAAATATCCCCTTAAGTGGCAAAAAGAATTACCTTTGATTCATAGATCATTGAAACTCTTTAAACCAGCCTAAGACAATTCTCGAGCGATCGTTTGGAGGGGGTCGGTAGAATGGCATACTCGGACTTGGATGATGTGGATTACCTTGTTGAAGACAACGTAATGGATGAATTTGCTTATCACCGGAAATGGAAGAGACCCATGGTAGAATGGCACATTGGCGGTGCAAGCTGGGAACAAAATGCAAATGCTGGGAATGATTCTGGTAACTGGGGAAGAACCCAACAATAGAGAGTGAATTCACTGTTTGAAAAGGTCATAGCATTGCCGAGGAAACTGAGAGGAATCCAGTTAGAGCCGATGGTAACACGTAGCGCTTGTGCGTGCTCTCAAGAACTTGAGCATTTCCATATTCATCAGGGTTTTACCAGCATCCGTGTCAAGGATCCTGGCAACACATCATACTACCATGGTGAATGATGATGGATGATGCAGATGCAAAGGAAGATAACACTTTCTCAGATTTCACCTTAGCGAGGCCAAGGAAACAAAATCTGGATGATCGACCGAGAGACACTTAGCACTCCGTTTCTAATGTTCTCCTTGATGTGCTAGTGTATCCCATTCACAGATATGGTTTGATAACTAGAACATCAAGTAAAAGGTCGGACTTCGGGAACACAAAAATCCATAGGGGCAACTAGGGAGTAAATCCTACGAAATCCCTATGGGGAGGTGGCCAACTTCTGCAAACAAGATACTACAATAATAGGTCTTCCGGCTGGGTGTGTTGGCCACGACATCCACTTTACCGTTTATCGAGGGACCAATATTATAGTTCTTGGGAAATGTTCCAACCATCATATCTGCCTGAGACTCAGATCTGGTTGGTGTCAGGATATTCCAGACTCATCGAGTCTAGGAAGAAAAATGAAAGTTTGCAACACAAATCGACGAGATGACGTTGCGAGATTCTCGGGAAATGAACTACGATAGCAAGCTCCAAAACATGAGCTGGTTCTGCTACACATGTGTGAACACGCTGCCTCAGACAAACATGATCACATGGTAGTCTTACAATAAAACACTACCGAGTTCTGGTTGGGAACCATCATGGAGGATATCGAAGTTCTTTCATAAGTCCGGATTAGCTCTTATGAAGGAACTCCTTCTCCTTGAACAAATCAATTAGTGGCTTGGGGTGCTACGGAATACATATGGAGTGGAGGTAATTAATCTACCAAACCATGGTATACTTTGCACATGCATGACTGACTTGGGATGATTCCAGAGGAGCAAAAAACAAACCTTCTCGAATTCACGTCGGCAACTTACATCAAATGCACGTGAATCAAAGGAAGTCACTTCTTCCATCGAAACATATGCTTCGAGCACGGAACATGAAGATAATGCTTATAGAAGTTTCCAATAATAGCTTAATGTTCAACAAAATCATGGAGGAGATAAGGATGTTGTCAATGGGCTCAACAACAACTCATCGGAATTTCCATATCACTGGACTTCCACCATCATGTGAACACGGTGATAGTATTGGTCAGACCAAAAAAATATAATGGTGTATGCTCGAGGAAAAACCACGAGTAAGACAACATTACGAATATCGTTGGTTCTGATTTGATTTGACGATAGCCCACACTCAAATCAAAGGATTGATAAGACAATAGGTCCAGCAACTGATCATAGGGACCAATCGATGAAGATATCATCTTTCTTCAACACACACACACACACACACAGGATATCCCTTAAGATGAACTAAATCGGGCAAGATTCCATCTTCCAACTCTCCAAGTTGTTGTCTAGCTTAACCAACTAGCTCAGGGATATCCAACACAGATTCTTGGAGAAGGGTGGTTCACAAGAAACCAACTTGATCACGAGCTCAACATAACGGTCAGGTGACGACCTGGTGATACTTCCGAGAAGATATTCAGAAAATCACGAACCACCGGTATGTTACTAAACTTGAGAACAATCTTGCCTTTTGAGGCAAGACGATATGATCAATAGAGCGAAGATTTGAAATAATCCTAACTCATCGATCGAGGAGTGCACCGAGAACAAGGACTAGGTAGCATGATCAACCTTAGAATGATGATTCAAAACCAACACGCTAAGAATGAAATTATTGTCCATTAACTACCAAGCAACAAGGTTGCTAGGAGTATTGAATTCACACATCACGATTCACTTGTCGGCATTCCGGTTGCGACAACACGGAACCGAGGGATGAATAATGATGGCGAGAAGTATCACTACATCAAGAATTCACAAGAGCCGGTGCAATCCTCATGAAAATCCTGACATAAGGACGGTAATACTTCAGGGTAGAACAGAATCAAAAGCTGGGCTGGCATTTTGATCTGCGGAGCACAATTGCTTTGATCCAATCCTAGATATGGAAGAGGTACTGGAGTTTGTTTCTCCTATCATTCCGCGATAGAATGGCTTGACGGACCACAAGAGTAATAGGCATCGATAAACGAACGCACGCATACTCTTGACTATCAATTGATAGACGAAGGTCAGTAGACAACTAAAGAGGGACAACTCAAAGGAACACACGATTTTCTGAGTTGTGGATGCATGGTTTGGCATGTCGAACGAATTCAACATATTTCTTCCGGACAATCCATGCGGAAAGGTAGAACTGGCAGAGCCACAATATATAATGGAGAACTCATCAAGAGCACTCTTGTTGTCATCTTTTGGTTCAGAAGAACTCCTGCCAAGAATGGTTCATGGTAATTGGAAGAAGGATATACCACGAACCTCGAGGACTATCGCAAAGTTACTAATATCCTAAAGGAACTAGCAACACTATCAACATGAAGTAAGTAGAGTGAATCTCGGGTTCAAAACCCAGGAATAGAATACCTACTACTAAGTAGCATCACGGAATGCTTTCGAGAATAAAGGCCAGAATCTCACACTGGGAACACAAAACGTTGCTAGATTACTAGGTGACTCCCTAAATACCTAGGGTCATAATAGTAACTCCAACATAAATGTCAAGGCAATAGAATACCTCAACTCAACAATTAGTGTGATTGAGCTGGCATAAAGGAACATCGAAACCAGAGGGAAAGGATTTTGCAAATGCATCAGACTATTTAGAAACCTGGAATGACTCGGACAGCATAACGGCTGTAAATGCTCAGAAAAGATTTGAGACATTCACAAAAATGGTGGCATAACCACTCAGAAGCACAATATCACGGTTTCGAGATCAACAATTAACATACGGAAGCAGTAAAAACTGAACAGAGGCTTAAGTCCAAAAATCTTATAAGTCTACGGATTAGTAACACGTGATCCTGATAGAAAGAAGAGATAGCCTAGTTCTTAATCCCCGTAGAAGAGATGATGATGACTCAGATCAGAAGGCATAAGGTGTAAGGAGTAAAAAGAGCCTTACGTTCCATCCCACAATCAATTCCCTTATATAACTAAAGAATTTCTAGACTCAACTTCGACCAGTTTGGCTTGGTAATCCTACAGGCAGTCAAGCTCTGATACCAACGCTGTCAGGACCCCGACTCAATGCCACATCGATCTAGCATGTAACACCTCATATCACTTTGCGGCCTCACGCACGGTATTCCCACGGGTGTCGCCTTACCTTTGCCCGGGACCGTTTGCGCCTTTTGGCACACGTATATGACAGTGTCGCTAGCATCCATATGATAAGGAGCCCGGGCTGACATGGCTAGTCGTAAACCCAAAGTGGCACAGACTTACAGGGACAGGCATCCATGACCCAGCATCGAACGTGTCGGTCATCAGCGAGTGAATCCAGGCTGTAGCACTGGGCTAGCAGGACTCCGGTGAACCGGGCTGTAGCGGGCTAACAGGACTCCGGTATTCATCGCGTGACATTTCCCCGAAGGGACAGACACAGGAACGAAGAAGGACACATGCCGGCCAGCCTAAGTGTTCCGGAGCAGTAGCAAGCTACCATGGCTCGGTGGAAACACTAGGAGACATTTCCCCGTAAGAGAGGCTACTAAAGATAAACAACTAGATGGTCAGATCCCACACATACCAAGCATTTCAATAACATACACACAATATGCTCGATATGTGCAAATACAACATGGCATCACAACATGACTCTACGACTCAAGTAATTTATTCAATAGGCTCCGAGGAGCGAGATATTACAAACATGGGTCTCATGACCCAACAATCAGAGCATACAAATCAAAGCACAAGCGGAAGCTATCATGTCTGGGTACAGACATCTATAACTGAAAAAGGCTGAGAAGCCTGACTATCTACCAAATCCTGCCGGGGCACAAGACCGTAGCTGAGGTAACAAGCTAAACGTCGAAGTCCACGTGGAACTACTAGTGAGACCGAAGTCTCTCTGCAAAAACATAAAATAGGCAAACGTGAGTACAAATGTACCCAGCAAGACTTACATCAGAACTAACTACATATGCATCATTATCAACAAGGGGATGGTGGGGTTTAACTGCAGCAGGCCAGCTTTGACTCGGTGGCTATCCTAAACTACGACTGCAAGCAACTCTTTTGAGGTGGCGCACACGAGTCCACATATTCACCATATCAATACACCACTATGGATCCGCTCCCGTCTCCCTACGAGAACGCCATCCATAGCACTCACGCTTATCTTGCGTATTTTAGAGTATCCACTTTCACTTGTCTATGAACTGATATAAGCAACCCAGAAGTCCTTTACCGCGGACACGGCTATTCGAATAGATGATGTTAACCCTGCAGGGGTGTACTTCTTCATACATGTTTCCACCACTTAGCGTCTGCACACGACATGTGCTCGGCAGACTTCAAGCGAAAGCCGACGTGGGTGTAGACCACGACCTACCTAAACACTCAAGTCTCTAGTCCAGGTTTATCGCCTATTCGGGTTCCATCCATGAGGAGATCCGGCCGGAGTTTCGCTCACAGCCCCAAACGATGTGAACAGGGTTCCCGAGATACCAAACGGGCATCCGGTACACCGTGCCACGTACCTACCGCATCACAGCCCACCCCTACGGTCAGCGCTGTCCACGGCCTCCAGTAAGCTACAAACACCAGAAACTACTTGCAACTCCTGGACAGAGGACTAGGGTGAATAAGAAGTCGAGCGGGGTCATATTTCAGGGCCCAATGTATGGTAGTAGCTGAATCATGGATCACAAACACAGAACTCAGTTCCTGAGGACGGCTTCAATGAGACAACCCACCATGTACTCCTACATGGCCTCTCACCGACACCTTTTACCAAATCGTGTTCACACACTTAGCTCACACACAGTCGGACATATTCTCACACCTCTGATTCATCCTCGATGAATCAGACCTGACTCAACTCTAAGCAGTAGCAGGCATGACAAACAAGCATGAATGAGTAGGCACATCAGGGCTCAAACAACTCCTACTCATGCTAGTGGGTTTCATCTATTTACTGTGGAATGACAGGTCATGCAAAGGATAAAGGGGTTCAGCTACCGCAGCAAGTAACAGATGAATCGTTGTTGTCCTAATGCAGTAAAAGAGAGCAGGAGCGAGAGAGTGGGATTGTATCGGAATGAACAAGGGGGTTTTGCTTGCCTGGCACTTCTGAAGATAACATTGAGTCTTCATCAGTGTCAACGATCACATCGTCGGTACAACGTCTACCGAGGGGGAACAACACCGGCAAACACAGAAGAAACACGATCAATGCAATGCACAATATGATGCATGCTATGACATGGCAATATGAATGTGTTTTGGGCTAGTGCATCTAGCTATGATTTAAATGAAGTTGGTTTGAACACATGATTCAATTTCCAACTCCATATATGATTATTTAAATGCCCTTTATTTGTTTTGTCCAAAACAGAGGACAAACATTGTTCAAACATGCATGAAAATGGTACAGATGGATTCCTTGAATTTTTCTGATAATTTTTCATATATAAATTATTTAATTTGGAGTTACGGTTGAATTTCTATGAATTTTAGAAGTTTTAGGCATTTTCTGGAATTTCCTGAATATTTAGAATTAAAATAATTCCAGAAAATGATTTATGGCGTCAGCACCACGTCACTGTGACGTCAGCAGAGTCAACTGGGCTGGTCCGGTCAAACCTGACGTGTGGGGTCCACACGTCAGTGACACAGGTTAGACAGGGGGGGTTAGTTTAGTTTAATTAAAGATTAGGGGCACTAGGGCCCACATGTCAGTGGCTCTAGGCCTGGGTTAGCGGGGTGGTTAGGCCCTAATGACCGGCCACGTCAGCTCTCGCCGGAGTTTAGCCGACGACGACCACAGAGCACGGCGGGGGACGCCGGACTTGCGCTAGGGGCATCGGATCGACGCGCCAAGGGCACCAGGAGGTAGCCCGTGCCCGTGCGCATCTAGGGGGGCCAACGGGAGGTGCGGGGGTGGCCGGGGTTCGCCGGAGTGGAGCCCGAGGCGGCGGCCGGAGCTCGGGGTTGGGGCGAGTTAGTGCTACGGTGCGCAAACGAGCGAGGTGAGCGGCTAGCGGGGCGCTACGCGGTGCGGGGAGCGAGTTAGGCATGCCAGGGTGACCAAATGGTCACCGGAGCTACGCCGGCGACGAGCTCAGGCGGCGGCGTGCTACGGCCAGCTATGAAATGGCGGCTACGGCGAGCGGCAAGCCACGGGGTTAGGGGCAAAACGTGCAGGAGCTCACGGTGGTTCGGATGGGGTAGATGACGAGCTCGGGGAAGCGGAGACGGCGGCGAATCGACGATGAAGATCCTCGGCGGCCGGCGATGGAAACGGCGATGGTGGCGGCGTTGCAGCGTGTCCGGGACCTTGTGGCTCGGTGGGGAGAAAGAGGGGGTCGAGGCGGAGCCTTTGAGCGCATCGGCGAGGCTAGGGGGTGGCGGTGGCCGCGAGGGAGCTCGTCGGTGGCGGCGGCTCCGTTCGGGCGAGTGAGAGAGAGGTCCAGGGGAGAGGATGAGGACGCGGGAGAGTGAGGGAGAGAGGCAGGGAGGTGCGTGGCGTCTCCGGGGCGTCGAGGAGGAAGCAGGAGGTGGCCAGGGGGAAGCAGGAGGTGGCCGAGGCCTCTCGGGCGCGCGCCACGCCTCGCCTCTGCCTACTGGCAGAGGAAGACGACAGGGGGGGGAGTGGAGATGGGCTGGGCCGTGCTGGGCCAGGTAAGTGGGCGCCAGGTAACTTCCTTCTCTCTCTCTCTTTTATTTCTTTTCTATTTCTGTTATTTTGTTTTTGATTTGATTTAAAATACCAAATCATTTAATAAATTCCTGGAAACAATTATGGGTGCTTTCTGAATTATTTCAGTGACCCTTAACAATTTCCAACATTTATTTGAACATTTAAATTATATATAGTATTTAAATGCCCAAAGTCAAATACAATATGATTTAATTCAAAAATCCAAAAATGACCTAAGAATATATTCATCATTTTTGGCAGAGGTTTCCACCTTAACCAGAAATCATGAACTTTTCTTAGGAACCTTTTGGGTTTATTGAAAAGATTTTAATTCACCCTAGTTGAGTTGATTTAATGCTAGGGTTTGAACATCCCCATTTCAATTTTAGGCAAAATTTAAACATGATGCAACACATGACTAGCTAGCTCAGAGCAAACCAGAAGCTAGGGATGTGACAACCAACGCCATCGTCGCCCAATCGTAGATCTTGAATTTTCACCCTAGAGATAATCCCCGCTCGCAAAACAATGCATTCAACAAGACCATTGCTAGGCACAACCAATTAAGGTTAGACCTTGGATTTTCACCCTCAAAGGCAAGACTTTGAACTTCACATGTGTTGTCGCCCCCACTTACATACCGCTGCTACGAATCCCGAAACTCCAAGGAAGTTCCTCAACGTCGTAGGCTTCAATCACCATTACTAGTCCTCTAATCCCGGCTTCCATGACATTCTCCGCCTCTGACTTCACCATGGAGCTAAACATATCCCCTGATGGCAACAGATAGCAGAGCTTCGCACCACTCGCTCCTTAACGGAGAACCAATCGGCACGACCGAATCCCACCCGATCCAGCAATCTCCAGTCATAACACACCCATGGGAGTTTGCCAGCGAAGCCTTCCAGAACCCGTCACTCCGGCCAGATCAGGATGGACATGCGTCAGGCAGATCTTCGTCTTGGCGCAAGAGGAACCCTAGGATTGCCGCCTTTATTTGAGCACACCAGCAGCCCCCTACACCATCGATGGGAGCAGCATCGGAGAAGGCAGCCAAAGCGCACGGCCACAAATAGTCCATGGCAGGAGGCGACCCAGATCGAACCCTTAGGCCCTGATCCGACGCACCATCGCGGCGCCGGAGATTGGTGCCGACGCTGCGCACCACCCGCCGCGAAGACGCCGCTCCGGCTTCACTGCTTCAGGCCACGGCTACAGGCCACGCTGCCCTTGAACCGTTGCCACCACTCCACAACCGCCCATGGAGCCGCCGCCACGGTGCACTCCCCTCCCCTCAGTCTTTAGACGAGAAGGGCACGACCACCACCGCCGGCATCGGTGGCGGCGCCGGCCAGTGGCACGCCGATGAAGGGGGCTGGAGGGGACGAGGGAGGATCCTTCGGAGTCGCCCAGGAGGCGGCTAGGTTTCGGGTCGCCGCTACGGATCTAGGGCCTTCCCTTCCCTCCCTTGGCAAAGAAGGTGAGGGTCGCGGGAGAGGGGTGGAGCGGCAGCGGTGGAGGGAGAGGAGGCCGCCGGAGTTGGGGCTGGGGCTGCGGCTGGGTCGGGGCAGAGGCTCCGTGAGATGCGATCTCAGGATTTTATTTGATATAAACACTTATCTACACAACCACATTAATAACAACATGTAAATCTTGGGCTAACGTGCTAAAATATGCAACGCATGAGCAGTTATTCTATGAAGTTCAAAATCAAAATTTGCTACTTGTAGGTGGCGCATCTGCGTCGATCACCATTTCATAGCGGACATTCATAGCGGACATTCAGAACCATATTTGAGCTATGTTTGTCCAGAATAATATAGCGCTGCTTAACATAATCATTAAAAAACTGTTACACAACGCCTGTTTCCATATAAATGATCAGGAGGAGTACGCATATGATCATAATACCCTCGGAGCAGCAATGGAACCGATCATGTGATCAAGGAAATACACGCCAAATCTAAAGATGAGGGACAATAACATCAAAGCGGCACATCCCTCAAAATTATTCTTGGACGATAATGGGGCCAGGAAGATGTTACGGTAGAAGATAATTAGAACATGCGCCGCCGATTTGGAACAATCTCCGGGCTGTTGTTTCTCATCATGGCAACGAACTCCTGGTAGTTGATTCTTCCATCCTGAACAATTAATGAGAAGGAAATTATTAGCACCGTGATGAACTGGGCCAGGCAGCCATTTGTTAACTCAAGTTGTAGCTCCAAAAATGTAAAATAGGGTCAGTAATGATTGTCATTCTCCATGGTGAAGCAGAAGTAGTGATGATTGCACACATTCTTATTTATATTTATCTACATGAATTTAGTTCAATGCATTTATATACTCCCTCCGTTCCTAAATATAAGTCTTTGTAGAGATTCTACTATGGACTACATACGAAGCAAAATGAGTGAATCTACACTCTAAAATGCATCTATATACATCCGTATGTGGTTCATAGTGGAATCTCTACAAAGACTGATATTTTGGAACGGAGGGAGTACATCACTAATATAGATAGATCAGTAAATCCTAGCAAAAGCGATGACAGCATCATGAAAGAAGTCTGACATGTGCACATGGCACACACATCAAAATTTTCATCCCTGAACAAGTGGATTTTATGTGCAATGATATTGATGTTTGTAACATAGACTTACATGATCTGTATCAACTTCAGCGATAATATCTTTAATTGTTTTATCATCCCCCATGTCATACTTCTTCAGAGCTTCTTCCAGCTCATCTACTGTTATGTATCTGCACACAAAGATTTCAGCAATGAGTAAAACAATGCAAACAGTCACAACTCAAAATTTTGACATTCAAGTTTAAGTTCAATTACCCGCTGTGGTCCTTATCAAAATATTCAAATGCTTTAAGTATGTGGTCTTCCTTCTCCAATCTATTCATGTGCATTGTCGCTGATACGAACTCAGAATAATCAATGGTCCCATTTCCATCAACATCAGCCTGTTTTGTAATAAAGGGAAAAAGAATAAGGACAGAAAATGGCTTATGCTAGAACTACGGAAACTTGGTAACAGTTGCAAAGCACTTTTAAATGCTACCGTCAAACTCTTCCCATCAAATGTGCACACAATGATATTTTGTGGTCTACGTTGATACATCATCGTCAAGAAAGCTATGTGAAGTTGCAAGTGGCCTATTTTCTTTTTCTTTTATGAAGGTAGTTGCTTCCAAACTTCCGAACTGGATAGGTCATTTGGGTTAAACTTAGGGAATTCATATGGTATGGGAAAATGTAGCATGTAAAAAAAATGTATATGCCTGTGGAGTACAAACATACCGCCTCCATTAACTGTGTAATTTCTGATTCAGAAATTTTGGTGCCAAGTTTTGGTAAACCAGATCTTAGCTCTTCAAGAGTAATTGTCCCACTGTTATCAGTGTCCAGGGATCTGAACATTTCTTTCAAGCCTGTAATCTCTTCCTCAGACAAGTTCTCTGCAACGATCTGGTTATAATGGAGGAAAATAGTAGACTTAGTTGCTAATGAAACTCAATTGTCAGCAGGGAAGGTAAACATTATGAAGTCTTCAATAACCTTCAATGCAACTTTCTTAAGCTTGTTCATCGCCCGGAACTGCTTCATTCTACTGATAACAGTAATGTCAAGTGGCTTATCTGGAGCCTCTCCATCTTCCCTAATCCATGGGTGATCTGAATGTGTAAAGTACTAGATAAGAAACTATATTGCACATAAATGAATATTTAGTTCCTAAAAATATATGACAGGTCTTCAACAACGAGAATAAACTCAGTAATCTACTTCTGAATTACCATGGAAGTATAACATTATTAGCAGTGCTTTTGTATCAAAAAAATACAGATGGAACACACTGGGACGAATGGCTGATGTTGATTTGATACTAACCTACTAGGCGAGTGCACATCCCTTCACAAATAAGAATGCCATGCTATGAAATGTGTGTGCAGTCACATGATAACAGAAAGAGCAGTTGAATAATTACTCAAAATTTCTGCAGCAGTCAAGCGCTCTTTGGGGTCTTGCCGCAACATCTTCTTCACCAAATCTTTTGCACCATTAGATATTGAAGGCCAGGGGTCAGATGAGAAATCTATGTGACCAAGCAAGACAGCCTCAAATATGCCATCCTCATTGTCTGGAAAATAGAACAGACATGCGTATTAGCAGATAAATAAAAAGCAAAAAATCTAACTGAGATGAGAATTGGCACACATCACCTGCCCAAAAAGGAGGAACACCAGACAGAAGGATGTACAGAATAATCCCCGCACTCCATATGTCAGCTTCTGCTCCATAGTGCCGCTTCAGTACCTCAGGAGCAACATAATACGCACTTCCAACGAGATCCTTAAACTGCTCCCCTGTAAGATGCATAGTAAGCCTTAGCTCACTTTAAACATGCCGTGAATACAAAGAAAATTAAGAGCACTTTCTACTTTCTAGTGATAAACAGCACGGCAACAACAAGAATCTTCGGTGCGGCCAACAGTTTGCATGTGAAGCAACTGGTTTCGTCGGATAATTTTAGGTGTCTTTCTGATACACGTGCAGGCATGTTTTGCAGGTATATATGCCATCCTTTTTCCCCTCAACTATCAATCATAGAAACAACACTGTGCTCAAACTGTAAATGATGCAAATCTACAATGCCATTTCATTATCACCTTGTGCACCAAGCCAGAACTGTCCCCAAAGTACTAAGAGTTAGATGACCGATCACTAGATCCCCATACCAACAACAGCCCATAACAAGAATCAAAGCTATAATATCTATCTACAAGATCTAAGTATGACATAAGCATAAGCCAATTGCTGTCTCGTATCTAGCTCTAATTTTAGCACTTTCCCAACTTCAAACCTGTCGATCCACGGAAATCGGTTCAAAGTCAAACCAAAATCCACATCAAGTCAAACACGGGAAGAATCTCTCACAATTCAATCCATACATCCCGACTGAGGTAGTCAAATGAAGCGCTCACCGTGTTTGAAGAAGACGGAGAGACCGAAGTCAGTGGCCTTGAGCGGCGAGTCCTCCTTGTTGTTGAGAAACAAAAAGTTTTCGGGCTTGAGATCCCGGTGGAAAACCCCCATGGAGTGGCAGCTGTGCACGACGGAGACCATCTCGCGGCAGAGCAGGGCGGCGGCTCGCTCGGAGTAGTGCCCCCGCGCGATGATGCGGTCGAATAGCTCCCCGCCCTCACATAGCTCCATGATGAGGTTGACCGAGTGGCGGTCCTCGTAGGCGCCGCGGAGCTCGACGATGTTGCGGTGACCCGTGAGGTGGTGCATGATCTGCACCTCCCGCTGCACATCCTCGATGTCATCGCGGTGGACGAGCTTCCGCGTGGCGATGGACTTGCAGGCGAAGCGCTGGCCCGTAGCCTTGTGCGTGACGAGGTAGGTGACCCCGAACTGCCCCCGGCCGAGCTCGCGGCCGAAGGTGTAGGTCGCGCGCACGTCCTCCATCGGGCGTCCCAGAACGCGGCCCATGGCCACCTGTCCCGCTTCCGGCGTCGGGGCCGGGGCCGGCGCCGTCTGGGGCTTCGGCGGCGGCTGGGGTTTGGGCTGGGCCGTCGGCGGAGGGGCCGTGGCCGGCTGGTCCGCGGCGGCGCGGCGGTGGCGCGAGGTGCGGTTGCCCATTGTGTGTGAATGGGTTTGACGAGGGGAGATCGAGGCGATAGGGGGCCGGGTTTTGAAGCAGCAGCAGCTCTAGCGTGGGAGTTTTGGGGGAGAGACGACCGCGTGATCTGCGCTGCGGTGTTGGGGTGGGGGATCGATCGGGTGGGTGCGGAAGGGATCAAGGGAAGCGAGTTGCCGGGCTGTGGCGGGGAGGGAGGTTGTCCGTCCGTGAGCCCGTGAAAGAAATCACTGTGTGTGTTTCTTTCTTGTTCATTCCTCTTCAAAAGTTTAGCATATGATCTGACCCTCCCAATCATTAAGGTGTATATGATGACGAAGTTATTTGGGTAGTTTTGCGAGTATTTTTTTACATGAAAGTACTCTTTATTGAAAGGTGACCACCATAATATCTTTATCGAAAAAAACTTTCGCTCCGCTTTATATATAAAGCAACGACCACCCACAACTCAGGTACAAACCACGTCACCACAACACACGCACACACCCAAGGCAGGATACATAGGCGCTGAGCGCAGCAACACCGCCCCTAGTACTATAAGAGCAACCGGAGTCCTCAACCGTGAACACGCCACCCAAAGAGATGAAATCGCATATGACGAGCTGTGTGCTCCAATGCGGCGCCTTCAGGAAGGTTACGACAACAGAGCATTGCCACCGCCCGACCCGAGGATCAGAGTTTCATCTGGAGCGACACGACGAGCAATGAGAGTCGCGACGACGCCTTCAAGAAGGAAACGAGCTTCGCCGCCGTCGGTCCGTCCAAAGATAGATCAAGTTTGCACCCCGGCCAACACTCACCACCACCGAACGCCACATCCCGGCGACCACGCCGCCCACACGACCATGGCCACCGGGCAGCACCGAGCCACGGGCTCTGCCCATAAGCACCGCGGAACCACTGTCGGTGTCAAAACCGGCAGATCTCGGTAGGGGGTTCCGAACTGTGCGTCTAAGGATCGAAGGTAACAGAAGGCAGGGGACACGATGTTTACCCAGGTTCGGTCCCTCTTAATGGAGGTAATACCCTACTTTCTGCTTGATTGACTTTGATGAGTATAGGGGTTACAAGAGTTGATCTACCTCGAGATTATGACGGCTAAATCCTAAGATGTCTAGCATGTATGATTGTGATTCCTTCTACGGACTAACCCTCCGGTTATATGGACACCGAAGGGGATTAGGGTCGTACAAAGTCGGTTTACAGAGAAAGGAAACTACACATCCGGACGTCAAGCTTGCCATCCACGCAAAGGAGAGTCCCATCCGGATACGGGAGAAGGCCTTCTGTCTTGTATCTTCACGGCCATCAACCCGGCCCATATCACATAGGCCGGCTCCCTGAGGACCCCATAATCCAGGACTCCCTCAGTAGCCCCCGGACTTGCCTTCAACGACGACGCTATATCCGACTTCATGACTTCGGCTTTGCAAGGCGGGTTCTCCATTGTACTTCGTATAGCTCGACTTTTACATTAAATGCCATACCCTTCAGCTTCTATGCCGCCGTCGCCTCGGCCTCCATGTGTTGAACGAATACGAAGGTGTTGGGGAACGTGGTAATTTCAAAAAAAATCCAATGATCACGCAAGATCTATCTAGGTGATGCATAGCAACGAGGGGGAGAATGTGTCCACGTACCCTCGTAGACCGAAAGCGAAAGCGTTAAATAACGCGGTTGATGTAGTCGAGCGTCTTCGCAATCCAACTGATCAAGTACCGAACACACGGCACTTCCGCGATCTGCACACGTTCAGCTCGGTGACGTCCCTCGAACTCTAGATTCAACTGAGGCCGAGGGAGAGTTCCTCAGCACGACGGCGTGTTGACGGTGATGATGAAGTTACCGGCGCAGGGCTTCGCCTAAGCACTACGACGATATGACCGAGGTGGAAATCTATGGAGGGAGGCACCGCACACGGCTAAAAGATCAACTTGATCAACTTGTGTGTCTATGAGATGCCCCCTGGCCACTTATATAAAGGAGGGGAGGGTAGAGGTGGCCGGCCCAAAGGGGTCGTGCCAGGTGTGGGGAATCCTACTAGGACTCCCCATTCCAAGTAGGATTCCCCTCCTCTTTCCTATTCCTAGTAGGATAAGGAGGGAAGGAGGAAGAGGGGAGAAAGGAGGGGGGCGCCGCCCCCTCCTAGTCCGATTCAGACCAGCCCATGGGGGGGGGGGCGGGGACACCCCTTGAGGCCCTTCTCTCCTTTACCGCATGGCCCATTAAGGCCCATTACTTCCCCCGGCGAATTCCCGTAACTCTCCGGTACTCTGAAAAATACCCGAATCACTCTGAACCTTTCCGATGTCCGAATATAGCCTTCCAATATATCGATCTTTATGTCTCGACCATTTCGAGACTCCTCGTCACGTCCATGATCTCATCCGGGACTCCGAACAAACTTCGGTCATCAAATCACATAACTCATAATACAAATCGTCATCGAACGTTAAGCGTGCGGATCCTACGGGTTCGAGAACTATGTAGACATGACCGAGACACATCTCCGGTCAATAACCAATAGCGGAACCTAGATACTCATATTGGCTCCTACATATTCTACGAAGATCTTTATCGGTCAAACCGCATAACAACATACGTTGTTCCCTTTGTCATCAGTATGTTACTTGCCTGAGATTCGATCGTCGATATCATCATACCTAGTTCAATCTCGTTACCGGTAAGTCTCTTTACTCGTTCCGTAATACTTCATCCCGCAACTAACTCATTAGTCACAATGCTTGCAAGGCTTATAGTGATGAGTATTATCGAGAGGGCCTAGAGATACCTCTCCGAAACACGGAGTGACAAATCCTAATCTCGATCTATGCCAACCCAAAAACACCTTCGGAGACACCTGTAGAGCACCTTTATAATCACCCATTTACATTGTGATATTTGGTAGCACACAAAGTGTTCCTCCGGTATTCGGGAGTTGCATAATCTCATAGTCTGAGGAACTTGTATAAGTCATGAAGAAAGCAGTAGCAATGAAACTGACACGATCATAATGCTAAGCTAACGGATGGGTCATGTCCATCACATCATTCTCCTAATGATGTGATCCCGTTCATCAAATGACAACACATGTCTATGGTCAGCAAACATAACCATCTTTGTTTAACGAGCTAGTCAAGTAGAGGCATACTAGGGACACTTTGTTTTGTCTATGTATTCACACATGTACTAAGTTTCCGGTTACTACAATTCTAGCATGAATAATAAACATTTATCATGATAGAAGGAAATATAAATAACAACTTTATTATTGCCTCTAGGGCATATTTCCTTCAGTCTCCCACTTGCAGTAGAGTCAATAATCTAGATTACATGATAATGATTCTAACACCCATTGAGCTTTGGTGCTGATCATGTTTTGCTCGTGGAAGAGGCTTAGTCAACGGGTCTGCAACATTCAGATCCGTGTGTATCTTGCAAATCTCTATGCCCCCCTCCGATACTTGATGACGGATAGAATTGAAGCATCTCTTGATGTGCTTGGTTCTCTTGTGAAATCTGGATTCCTTTGCCAAGGCAATTGCACCAGTATTGTCACAAAAGATTTTTATTGGACCCCATGCACTAGGTATGACACCTAGATCGGGTATGAACTCCTTCATCCAAACTCCTTCATTTGCTGCTTCCGAAGCAGCAATGTACTCCGCTTCACACGTAGATCCCGCCATGACGCTTTGCTTGGAACTGCACCAACTGACAGTTCCTCCACTCAATAAAAATACGTATTCGGTTTGCGACTTTGAGTCATCCGGATCAGTGCCAAAGCTTGCATCGACGTAACCGTTTACGACGAGCTCTTTTTCACCTCCATAAACGAGAAACATATCCTTAGTCCTTTTTAGATATTTCAGGATGTTCTTGACCGCTGTCCAGTGATCCACTCTGGGATTACTTTGGTACCCCCCCGATATGCTTATAGCAAGGCACACATTAGGTCTGGTACACAACATTGCATACATGATAAAACCTATGGCCGAAGCATAGGGAATGACTTTCATTTTCTCTCTATCTTCTATAGTGGTCGGGCATTGAGTCTGACTCAACTTCACACCTTGTAACACAAGCAAGAACCCTTTCTTTGATTGATCCATTTTGAACTTCTTCAAAACTTTATCAAAGTATGTGCTTTGTGAAAGTCGAATTAAGCATCTTGATCTATCTCTATAGATCTTGATGCCCAATATGTAAGTAGCTTCTCCGAGGTCTTTCAAAGAAAAACTCTTATTCAGATATCCCTTTATGCTATCCAGAAATTCTATATCATTTCCAATCAACAATATGTCATCCACATATTATATCAGAAATGCTACAGAGATCCCACTCACTTTCTTGTAAATACAGGCTTCTCCAAAAGTCTATATAAAACCATATGCTTTGATCACACTATCAAAGCGTTTATTACAACTCCGAGAGGCTTGCACCAGTCCATAAATGGATCGCTGGAGCTTGCACACTTTGTTAGCACCCTTTGGATCGATAAAACCTTCTTGTTGCATCATATATAACTCTTCTTCCAGAAATCCATTCAGGAATGCAGTTTTGACATCCATCTGCCAAATTTCATAATCATAAAATGCGGCAATCGCTAACATGATTCAGACAGACTTAAGCATCGCTACAGGTGAGGAAGTCTCATCGTAGTCAACTCCTTGAACTTGTCAAAAACCTTTTGCAACAAGTCGAGCTTTGTAGACAGTAACATTACCGTCTGCATCGGTCTTCTTCGTAAAGATCCATTTATTTTCTATGGCTTGCCGATCACCGGGCAAGTCCACCAAAATCCACACTTTGTTCTCATACATGGATCCCATCTCAGATTTCATGGCCTCAAGCCATTTCGCGGAATCTGGGCTCATCATCGCTTCCTCATAGTTCGTAGGTTCATCATGGTCTAGTATGACTTCTAGAACAAGATTACCGTACCACTCTGGTGCGGACCTTACTCTGGAAGACCTATGGGGTTCGGTAGTAACTTGATCTGAAGCTTCATGATCATCATCATTAACTTCCTCACTAATTGGTGTAGGAATCACTGGAACTGATTTCTGTAATGACTACTTTCCAATAAGGGAGAAGGTACAATTACCTCATCAAGTTCTACTTTCCTCCCACTCACTTCTTTTGAGAGAAACTCCTTCTCTAGAAAGGATCCATTCTTAGTAACAAATATTTTGCCTTCGGATCTACGATAGAAGGTGTACCCAACAGTTTCCTTTGGGTATCCTGTGAAGAAGCACTTCTCCGATTTGGGTTCAAGCTTATCACGTTGAAGCTTTTTCACATAAGCATCACAGCCCCAAATTTTAAGAAACGACAACTTTGGTTTCTTGCCAAACCACAGTTCATAAGGCATCGTCTCAATGGATTTTGATGGTGCACTATTTAAAGTGAATGCAGCCGTCTCTAAAGCATAACCCCAAAACGATAGCGGTAAATTAGTAAGAGACATCATAGATCGCACCATATCCGATAAAGTACGGTTACGGCGTTCGGACACACCATTTCACTGTGGTGTTCCAGGTGGCGTTAGTTGTGAAACTATCCCATGTTATTTCAAATGAAGACCAAACTTGTAACTCAAATATTCACCTCCACGATCAGATCGTAGAAACTTTATTTTCTTGTTACGATGATTTTTCACTTCGCTCTGAAATTCTTTGAACTTTTCAAATGTTTCAGACTTATGTTTCATTAAGTAGATATAACCATATCTGCTCAAATCATCTGTGAAGGTAAGAAAATAACGATAGCCACCACGAGCCTCAATACTCATTGGACCGCATACATCGGTATGTATTATTTCCAACAAGTCAGTAGCTCGTTCCATTGTTCCGGAGAACGGAATTTTAGTCATCTTGCCCATGAGGCACGGTTCGCAAGCACCAAGTGATTCATAACCAAGTGATTCCAAAAGTCCATCAGCATGGAGTTTCTTCATGCGCTTTACACCGATATGACCCAAACAATAGTGCAACAAATAAGTTGCACTATCACTATTAACTTTGCATCTTTTGGCTTCAATATTATGAATATGTGTATCATCACTCTCGAGATTCAACAAAAATAGACCACTCAGCAAGGGTGCATGACCATAAAAGATATTACTCATATAAATAGAACAACCATTATTCTCTGATTTAAATGAATAACCATCTCGCATCAAACAAGATCCAGATATAATGTTCATGCTCAACGCTGGCACCAAATAACAATTATTCAGGTCTAAAACTAATCCCGATGGTAGATGTAGAGGTAGCGTGCTGACGGCGATCACATCGACCTTGGAACCATTTCCCACGCGCATCGTCACCTCGTCCTTAGCCAATCTTCGCTTAATCCATAGCCCCTATTTCGAGTTGCAAATATGAGCAACAGAACCAATATCAAATACCTAGGCGCTACTGCGAGCATTAGTTAAGTACACATCAATAACATGTATATCAAATATACCTTTCACTTTGCCATCCTTATCCGCCAAATACTTGGGGTAGTTCCGCTTCCAGTGACTAGTGCCTTTGCAGTAGAAGCACTTAGTTTCAGGACTAGGTCCAGACTTGGGTTTCTTCTCTTGAGCAGCAACCTTTTTTCTGTTCTTCTTGAAGTTCCCTTTCTTCCCTTTGCCCTTTTTCTTGAAACTAGTGGTCTTGTTGACCATCAACACTTGATGCTCCTTTTTGATTTCTACCTCTGCAGCCTTTAGCATTGCCAAGAGCTCGGGAATAGTCTTGTTCATCCCTTGCATATTATAGTTCATCACGAAGCCTTTATAGCTTGGTGGCAGTGATTGAAAAACTATGTCAATGACACTATCATCAGGAAGATTAACTCCCAGTTGAGTCAAGTGGTTATGGTACCCGAACATTCTGAGTATGTGTTCACTGACAGAACTATTCTCCTCCATTTTACAGTTGTAGAACTTATTGGAGACTTCATATCTCTCAATCTGGGCATTTGCTTGAAATATTAACTTCAACTCCTGGAACATCTCATATGCTCCATGATGTTCAAAACAGCGTTGAAGTCCCGGTTCTAAGTCGTAAAGCATGGCACACTTAACTATCGAGTAGTCATCAGCTTTGCTCTGTCAGATGTTCTTAACGTCATCAGTAGCATCTGCAGCAGGCCTGGCACCCAACGGTGCTTCCAAGACGTAATTCTTCTGTTCAGCAATGAGGATAGTCCTCAAGTTACGGACCCAGTCCGTGTAGTTGCTGCCATCATTTTTCAACTTAGCTTTCTCTAGGAACGCATTAAAATTCAAAGGAACGGTAGCACGGGCATAGATCTACAACAACATAGACATGCAAAATACTATCAGGCACTAATTTCATGATAAATTAAAGTTTAATTAATCATATTACTTAAGAACTCCCACTTAGATAGACATCCCTCTAATCATCTAAGTGATCACGTGATCCAAATAAACTAAACCATGTTCGATCATCACGTGAGATGGAGTAGTATTCAATGGTGAACATCACTATGTTGATCATATCTACTGTATAATTCATGCTCGACCTTTCGGTCTTAGTGTTTCAAGGCCATATCTGCATATGCTAGGCTCGTCAAGTTTAACCCGAGTATTCTGTGTGTGCAAAACTGACTTGCACCCATTGTGTGTGAATGTAGAGCTTATCACACCCGATCATCATGTGGTGTCTTGGCACGATGAACTGTAGCAACGGTGCATACTCAGGGAGAACACTTATACCTTGAAATTTAGTAAGGGATCATCTTATAATGCTACCGCCGTACTAAGCAAAATAAGATGCATAAAGGACAAAACATCACGTGCAATCAAAAATATGTGACATGATATGGCCATCATCATCTTGTGCTTATGATCTCCACCAATGAAGCATCGTCATGATCTCCATCGTCACCAGCGCGCACCTTGATATCCATCGTAGCATCGTTGTCGTCTCGCCAACTATTGTTACTATGACTATCGCTACCGTTTAGTGATAAAGTAAAACAATTACATGGCGATTGCATTGCATACAATAAAGCGACAACCATATGGCTCCTGCCACTTGCCAATAACTTTGTTACAGAACATGCTCATCTCATACAACAATTTATATCACATCATGCCTTGTGAAGGAAATATGCCCTAGAGGCAATAATAAAGTTATTATTTATTTCCTCATATCATGATAAATGTTTATTATTCATGCTATAATTGTATTAATTGGAAACATGATACGTGTGTGAATACATAGACAAACATAATGTCACTAGTATGCCTCTACTTGACTAGCTCATTAATCAAAGATGGTTATGTTTCCTAACCATAGACATGTGTTGTCATTTGATTAACGGGATCACATCATTAGGAGAATGATGTGGTTGACTTGACCCATTCCGTTAGCTTAGCACTTGATCGTTTAGTATGTTGCTATTTCTTTCTTCATGACTTATACAAAGTTCCTACAACTATGAGATTATGCAACTCCCGTTTACCGGAAGAACACTTTGTGTGCTACCAAACGTCACAACGTAACTGGGTGATTATAAAGGAGCTCTACAGGTGTCTCCAAAGGTACAGGTTGAGTTGGCGTATTTCGAGATTAGGATTTGTCACTCCGATTGTCGGAGAGGTATCTCTGGGCCCTCTCGGTAATGCACATCACTATAAGCCTTGCAAGCAATGTAGCTAATGAGTTAGTTACGGAATGATGCATTATGACGAGTAAAGAGACTTGCCGGTAACGAGATTGAGCTAGGTATTGGATACCGATGACCGAATCTCGGGCAAGTAACATACCGATGACAAAGGGAACAACGTATGTTGTTATGCGGTTTGACCGATAAAGATCTTCGTAGAATATGTAGGAGCCAATATGAGCATCCAGGTTCCGCTATTGATTATTGACCAGAAACAGTTCTAGGTCATGTCTACATAGTTCTCGAACCCGTAGGGTCCGCACGCTTAACGTTACGATGACAGTTTTATTATGAGTTTATAAGTGTTGATGTACCGAAGGTTGTTCGGAGTCCCGGATGTGATCACGGACATGATGAGGAGTCTCGAAATGGTCGAGACATATAGATTGATATATTGGAAGCCTATATTTAGATATTGGAATCGTTCCGGGTGAAATCGGGATTTTACCGGAGTACCGGGAGGTTACCGGAACCCCCCGGGGGTTAATGGGCCTACATGGGCCATGAGGGAGAAGAGGAGGGCAGGCCATGCGCCTCCTCCCCCCTAGTCCGAATAGGACAAGGAAGGGGGCCGGCGCCCCCCTTTCCTCTTTCCCCCTCCCCCTTCCTTCTCCAACAAGGCAAGAGGGGGGAGTCCTACTCCTGGTGGGAGTAGGACTCCTCCAGGCGCACCCCTAAGGGGTCGGCCGCACCTCCCCCCTCCCTCCTTTATATACGGGGGCAGGGGGCCACCCCATGACACACAAGTTGATCTTCGTGATCGTTCCTTAGCCGTGTGCGGTGCCCCCCTCCATCATATTCCACCTCGGTCATATCGTAGCGGTGCTTAGGCGAAGCCCTGCGTCGGTAGAACATCATCACCGTCACCACGCCGTCATGCTGACGGAACTCTTCCCCGACACCTTGCTGGATCGGAGTCCGGGGATCGTCATCAAGCTGAACGTGTGCTGAACTCAGAGGTGCCGTACGTTCGGTACTTGGATCGGTCGGATCTTGAAGACGTACGACAACATCAACCGCGTTGTCATAACGCTTCCGCTTTCGGTCTACGAGGGTACGTGGACAACAATCTCCCCTCTCATTGCTATGCATCACCATGATCTTGCGTGTGCGTAGGAATTTTTTTGAAATTACTACGTTCCCCAACAGTGGCATCCGAGCCTGGTTTTATGCGTAGATGTCATATGCACGAGTAGAACACAAGTGAGTTGTTGGCGATACAAGTCATACTGGTTACCAGCATGTCATACTTTGGTTCAGCGGTATTGTGAGATGAAGCTGCCCGGACCGACATTACGCGTACGCTTACGCGAGACTGGTTTCACCGTTACGAGCACTCGTGCTTAAAGGTGTCTGGCGGGTGTCTGTCTCTCTCACTTTAGTTGAACCAAGTGTGGCTACGCCCGGTCCTTGCGAAGGTTAAAACATCACTAACTTGACGAACTATCGTTGTGGTTTTGATGCGTAGGTAAGAACGGTTCTTTCTCAGCCCGTAGCAGCCACGTAAAATTTGCAACAACAAAGTAGAGGACGTCTAACTTGTTTTTGCAGGGCATGTTGTGATGTGATATGGTCAAGACGTGATGCTATATTCTATTGTATGAGATGATCATGTTTTGTAACCGAAGTTATCGGCAACTGGCAGGAGCCATATGGTTGTCGCTTTATTGTATGAAATGCAAACGCCCTGTAATTGCTTTACTTTATCACTAAGCGGTAGAGATAGTCGTAGAAGCAATAGATGGTGTAACGACAACGATGCTATGATGGAGATCAAGGTGTAGCACCGGTGATGATGGTGATCACGACGGTGCTTTGGAGATGGAGATCACAAGCACAAGATGATGATGGCCATATCATATCACTTATATTGATTGCATGTGATGTTTATCCTTTATGCATCTTATCTTGCTTTGATTGACGGTAGCATTTTAAGATGATCTCTCACTAAATTATCAAGAAGTGTTCTCCCTGAGTATGCACCATTGCGAAAGTTCTTCGTGCTGAGACACCATGTGATGATCGGGTGTGATAAGCTCTACATTCAAATACAACGAGTGCACAACAGTTGCACACGCGGAATACTCAGGTTAAACTTGACGAGCCTAGCATATACAGATATAGCCTCGGAACACGGAGACCGAAAGGTCGAACGTGAATCATATAGTAGATATGATCAACATAGTGATGTTCACCATTGAAACTACTCCATCTCACGTGATGGTCGGACATGGTTTAGTTGATTTGGATCACGTGATCACTTAGATGACTAGAGAGATGTCTGTCTAAGTGGGAGTTCTTAAGTAATATGATTAATTGAACTTAAATTTATCATGAACTTAGTACCTAATAGTATTTTGCTTGTCTATGTTTGTTGTAGATAGATGGCTCGTGTTGTTGTTCCGTTGAATTTTAATGCGTTCCTTGAGAAAGCTAAGTTGAAAGATGATGGTAGCAACTACACGGACTGGGTCCATAACTTGAGGATTATCCACATTGTTGCACAGAAGAATTACGTCCTGGAAGCACCGCTGGGTGCCAGGCCTACTGCAGATGCAACTGACGACGTTAAGAACGTCTGGCAGAGCAAAGCTGATGACTACTCGATAGTTCAGTGTGCCATGCTTTACGGCTTGGAACCGGGTCTTCAACGACGTTTTGAACGTCATGGAGCATATGAGATGTTCCAGGAGTTGAAGTTAATATTTCAAGAAAATGCCCGGATTGAGAGATATGAAGTCTCCAACAAGTTCTATAGATGTAAGATGGAGGAGAATAGTTCTGTCAGTGAACACATACTCAAAATGTCTGGGTATAATAATCACTTGATTCAACTGGGAGTTAATCTTCCTGATGATAGTGCCATTGACAGAATTCTTCAATCACTGCCACCAAGCTACAAGAGCTTCGTGATGAACTATAATATGCAAGGGATGGACAAGACTATTCCCGAGCTCTTCGCAATGCTAAAAGCTGCGGAGGTAGAAATCAAGAAGGAGCATCAAGTGTTGATGGTTAACAAGACCACCAGTTTCAAGAAAAAGGGCAAAGGGAAGAAGAAGGGGAACTTCAAGAAGAACAGCAAACAAGTTGCTGCTCAAGAGAAGAAACCCAAGTCTGGACCTAAGCCTGAGACTGAGTGCTTCTATTGCAAGCAAATTGGACACTGGAAGAGGAACTGCCCCAAGTATTTGGCGGATAAGAAGGATGGCAAAGTGAACAAAGGTATATGTGATATACATGTTATTGATGTGTACCTTACTAATGCTCGCAGTAGTACCTGGGTATTTGATACTGGTTCTGTTGCTAATATTTGCAACTTGAAACAGGGACTACGGATTAAGCGAAGATTGGCTAAGGACGAGGTGATGATGCGCGTGGGAAATGGTTCCAAAGTCGATGTGATCGCGGTCGGCACGCTACCTCTACTTCTACCATCGGGATTAGTTTTAGACCTAAATAATTGTTATTTGGTGCCAGCGTTGAGCATGAACATTATATCTGGATCTTGTTTGATGCGAGACTGTTATTCATTTAAATCAGAGAATAATGGTTGTTCTATTTATATGAGTAATATCTTTTATGGTCATGCACCCTTGAAGAGTGGTCTATTTTTATTGAATCTCGATAGTAGTGATACACATATTCATAATGTTGAAGCCAAAAGATGCAGAGTTGATAATGATAGTGCAACTTATTTGTGGCACTGCCGTTTAGGTCATATCGGTGTAAAGCGCATGAAGAAACTCCATACTGATGGACTTCTGGAATCACTTGATTATGAATCACTTGGTACTTGTGAACCGTGCCTCATGGGCAAGATGACTAAAACGCCATTCTCCGGAACTATGGAGCGAGCAACTGATTTATTGGAAATCATACATACTGATGTATGTGGTCCAATGAATATTGAGGCTCGCGGCGGGTATCATTATTTTCTCACCTTCACAGATGATTTGAGCAGATATGGGTATATTTACTTGATGATACACAAGTCTGAAACATTTGAAAAGTTCAAAGAATTTTAGAGTGAAGTGGAAAATCATCGTAACAAGAAAATAAAATTTCTATGATCTGATCGTGGAGGAGAATATTTGAGTTACGAGTTTGGTTTACATTTGAAGCAATGCGGAATAGTTTCGCAACTCACGCCACCCGGAACACCACAACGAAATGGTGTGTCCGAACATTGTAATCGTACTTTACTAGATATGGTGCGATCCATGATGTCTCTTACTGATTTACCGCTATCATTTTGGGGTTATGCTTTAGAGACGGCCGCATTCACGTTAAATAGGGCACCATCAAAATCCGTTGAGACGACGCCTTATGAACTATGGTTTGGCAAGAAACCAAAGTTGTCGTTTCTTAAAGTTTGGGCCTGCGATGCTTATGTGAAGAAACTTCAACCAAATAAGCTCGAACCCAAATCGGAGAAATGTGTCTTCATAGAATACCCAAAAGAGACTATTGGGTACACCTTCTATCACAGATCTGAGAGCAAGATTTTCGTTGCTAAATTCGGATCCTTTCTAGAGAAGGAGTTTCTCTTAAAAGAAGTGAGTGGGAGGAAAGTAGAACTTGATGAGGTATCTATACCTGCTCCCTTATTGGAAAGTAGTTCATCACAAGAACCAGTTCCTGTGACAACTACACCAATCAGTGAGGAAGCTAATGATATTGATCATGAAACTTTAGATCAAGTTACTACTGAACCTCGTAGGTCTACCGGAGTAAGATCTGCACCAGAGTGGTACGGTAATCCTATTCTGGAAGTCATGTTACTTGACCATGGCGAACCTACGAACTATGAGGAAGCGATGATGAGCCCAGATTCCGCAAAATGGCTTGAAGCCATGAAATCTGAGATGGGATCCATGTATGAGAACAAAGTATGGACTTTGGTTGACTTGCCCGATGATCAGCAAGCCATTGAGAATAAATGGATCTTCAAGAAGAAGACTGACGCTGATGGTAATGTAACTGTCTACAAAGCTCGACTTGTTGCGAAAGGTTTTCGACAAGTTCAAGTGGTTGACTACGATGAGACTTTCTCACCCGTAGTGATCCTTAAGTCTGTCCGAATCATGTTAGCAATTGCCGCATTTCATGATTATGAAATTTGGCAAATGGATATCAAAACTGCATTCCTGAATGGATTTCTGGAAGAAGAGTTGTATATGATGCAACCGGAAGGTTTTGTCGATCCAAAAGGTGCTAACAAAGTGTGCAAGCTCCAGCGATCCATTTATGGACTGGTGCAAGCATCTCGGAGTTGGAATAAACGCTTTGATAGTGTGATCAAAGCATATGGTTTTATACAGACTTTTGGAGAAGCCTGTATTTACAAGAAAGTGAGTGGGAGCTCTGTAGCATTTCTGATATTATATGTAGATGACATATTGTTAATTGGAAATGATATAGAATTTCTGGATAGCATAAAGGGATACTTGAATAAAAGTTTTTCAATGAAAGACCTCGGTGAAGCTGCTTACATATTGGGCATCAAAATCTATAGAGATAGATCAAGACGCTTAATTGGACTTTCACAAAGCACATACCTTGATAAAGTTTTGAAAAAGTTCAAAATGGATCAGGCAAAGAAAGGGTTCTTGCCTGTATTACTAGGTGTGAAGTTGAGTCAGACTCAATGCCCGACCACAGCAGAAGATAGACAGAAAATGAAAGATGTTCCCTATGCTTCAGCCATAGGCTCTATCATGTATGCAATGTTGTGTACCAGACCTGATGTATGCTTAGCAATAAGTTTAGTAGGGAGGTACCAAAGTAATCCAGGAGTGGATCACTGGACAGCGGTCAAGAATATCCTGAAATACCTGAAAAGGACTAGGGATATGTTTCTCGTTTATGGAGGTGACAAAGAGCTAGTCGTAAATGGTTACGTCGATGCAAGCTTTGACACTGATCCGGACAATTCTAAATTGCAAACCGGGTACGTGTTTATATTGAACGGTGGAGCTGTTAGTTGGTGCAGTTCTAAACAAAGCGTCGTGGCGGGATCTACATGCGAAGCAGAGTACATAGTTGCTTCTAAAGCAGCAAATGAAGGAGTCCAGATGAAGGAGTTCATTTCCGATCTAGGTGTCATACCTAGTGCATCGGAACCAATGAAGATCTTCTATGACAATACTGGTGCAATTGCCTTGGCAAAGGAATCCAGATTTCACAAGAGGACCAAGCATATCAAGAGACGCTTCAATTCCATCCGGGACCAAGTCCAGGTGGGAGACATAGAGATTTGCAAGATACATACGGATCTGAAGGTTGCAGACCCGTTGACTAAGCCACTTCCACGAGCAAAACATGATCAGCACCAAGACTCCATGGGTGTTAGAATCATTACTGTGTAATCTGGATTATTGACTCTAGTGCAAGTGGGAGACTGAAGGAAATATGCCCTAGAGGCAATCATAAAGTTATTATTTATTTCCTCATATCATGATAAATGTTTATTATTCATGCTATAATTGTATTAACCGGAAACATGATACATGTGTGAATACATAGACAAACATAATGTCACTAGTATGCCTCTACTTGACTAGCTCATTAATCAAAGATGGTTATGTTTCCTAACCATAGACATGTGTTGTCATTTGATTAACGGGATCACATCATTAGGAGAATGATGTGATTGACTTGACCCATTCCGTTAGCTTAGCACTTGATCCTTTAGTATGTTGCTATTGCTTTCTTCATGACTTATACAAAGTTCCTACAACTATGAGATTATGCAACTCCCGTTTACCGGAAGAACACTTTGTGTGCTACCAAACGTCACAATGTAACTGGGTGATTATAAAGGAGCTCTACAGGTGTCTCCGAAGGTACATGTTGAGTTGGCGTATTTCGAGATTAGGATTTGTCACTCCGATTGTAGGAGAGGTATCTCTGGGCCCTCTCGGTAATGCACATCACTATAAGCCTTGCAAGCAATGTAGCTCATGAGTTAGTTACGGAATGATGCATTACGTAACGAGTAAAGAGACTTGCCGGTAACGAGATTGAGCTAGGTATTGGATACCGATGATCGAATCTCGGGCAAGTAACATACCGATGACAAAGGGAACAACGTATGTTGTTATGCGGTTTGACCGATAAAGATCTTCATAGAATATATAGGAGCCAATATGAGCATCCAGGTTCCGCTATTGGTTATTGACCGGAAACAGTTCTAGGTCATGTGTACATAGTTCTCGAACCCGTAGGGTCCGCATGCTTAACGTTATGATGACGGTTTTATTATGAGTTTATAAGTTTTGATGTACCGAAGGTTGTTCGGAGTCCCGGATGTGATCACGGACATGACGAGGAGTCTCGAAATGGTCGAGACATAAAGATTGATATATTGGATGCCTATATTTGGATATCGGAATCATTCCGGGTGAAATCGGGATTTTACCGGAGTACCGGGAGGTTACCGGAACCCCCCGGGGGTTAATGGGCCTACATGGGCCATGAGGGAGAAGAGGAGGGCCGGCCAGGGCAGGCCGCACGCCCCCTCCCCCTAGTCCGAATAGGACAAGGAAGGGGGGGCCCTTTCCTCTTTCCCCCTTCCCCATTCCTTCTCCAACAAGGCAAGAGGGGGGAGTCCTACTCCCGGTGGGAGTAGGACTCCTCCAGGTGCACCCCTAAGGGGACGGCCGCACCTCCCCCCTCCCTCCTTTATATACGGGGGCAGGGGGGCACCCCATGACACACAAGTTGATCTTCGTGATCGTTCCTTAGCCGTGTGCGGTGCCCCCCTCCATCATATTCCACCTCGGTCATATCGTAGCGGTGCTTAGGCGAAGCCCTGCGTCGGTAGAACATCATCACCGTCACCACGCCGTCGTGCTGATGGAACTCTTCCGCGACACCCTGCTGGATCGGAGTCCGGGGATCGTCATCGAGCTGAACGTGTGCTGAACTCGGAGGTGCCGTACGTTCGGTACTTGGATTGGTCGAATCATGAAGACGTACGACTACATCAACCGCGTTGTCATAACGCTTCCGCTTTCGGTCTATGAGGGTACGTGGACAACACTCTCCCCTCTCGTTGGTATGCATCACCATGATCTTGCGTGTGCGTAGGAATTTTTTTGAAATTACTAAGTTCCCCAACACCTTGAACATATCACATCACAGCAAGCCCTACAAAAACAAGTTAGACGTCCTCTACTTTGTTGTTGCACATTTTACGTGGCTGCTACGGACTTCTAGCGAGAACCGTACTTACCTACGCATCAAAACCACAACGATTTGTCGTCAAGTGTGCTGTTTTAACCTTCAACAAGGACCGGACGTTGCCACACTCGATTCAACTAAACCTGGAGAAACAGACACCCGCCAGCCACCTATGTGCATAAGCACGTCGGTAGAACTAGTCTCATGAACGCGGTCATGTAATATCGGTCCAGGATGCTTCATCCAACAATACCGCCGAATCAAAGTATGACATGCTGGTAAGCAGTATGACTATTATCGCCCACAACTCTTTGTGTTCTACTCGTGCATATAACATCTACGCATAGAGCCTGGCTCTGATACCACTATTGGGGAACACAGTAATTTCAAAAAAATCCTACGATCGCACAAGAACTATCTAGGTGATGCATAGCAACGAGGGGGAGAGTGTGTCCACGTACCCTCGTAGACCGAAGGCGGAAGCGTTAAGTAACACGGTCGATGTAGTTGAACGTCTTCACGATCCAACCGATCACGTACCAAATGCACGACACCTTCGTGATCTGCACACGTTCAGCTCGGTGATGTCCCTCGAACTCTAGATCTAGCTCAGGCCGAGGGAGAGTTCCTTCAGCACGACGGCGTGGTGACGGTGATGATAAAGTTACCAGCATAGGGCTTCGCATAAGCACTACGACGATATGACCGAGGTGGAAATCTGTGGAGGGGCGCACCGTACATGGCTAAAAGATCAACTTGATCAACTTGTGTGTCTATGGGGTGCCCCTGGCCACGTATATAAAGGATGGGAGGGAAGAGGTGGCCAGCCCTAGGGGGGCATGCCAGGTGTGGGGATTCCCCAGTCCAAGTAGGATTCCCCTCCTCTTTCCTCTTCTTAGTAGGGGAAGGAGGGAAGGAGGAAGAGGGGAGAAGGAAGGAGGGGGGCGCCGCCCCCTCCTAGTCCAATTCGGACCAGCCCATGGGGGGGCACGCAGCCACCCCTTGAGGCCCTTCTCTCCTCTCCCGTACGGCCCATTAAGGCCCATTACTTCCCCCGGCGAATTCCCGTAACTCTCCGGTACTCCGAAGAATACCCGAATCACTCGGAACCTTTCCGATGTCCGAATATAGCCTTCCAATATCTCGATCTCTACGTCTCGACCATTTCGAGACTCCTCATCACGTCTGTGATATCATCCGGGCCTCTGAACAAACTTCATTCATCAAATCACATAATTCATAATACAAATCGTCATCGAATGTTAAGCGTGCGGACCCTACGGGTTCGAGAACTATGTAGACATAACCGATACACATCTCCGGTAAATAACCAATAGCAGAACCTGGATGCTCATATTGGCTCCTACATATTCTACGAAGATCTTTATCGGTCAAATCGCATAACAACATATGTTGTTCCCTTTGTCATCGGTATGTTACTTGCCCGAGATTCGATCGTCGGTATCATCATACCTAGTTCAATCTCGTTACCGGCAGGTCTCTTTACTCGTTCTGTAATACTTCATCTTGCAACTAACTCATTAGTCATAATGCTTGCAAGGCTTATAGTGATGAGTATTACCGAGAGGGCCCAGAGATACCTCTCTGAAACACGGAGTGACAAATCCTAATCTCTATCTATGCCAACCCAACAAACACCTTCAGAGACACCTGTAGAGCACCTTTATAATCACACATTTACTTTGTGATGTTTGGTAGCACACAAAGTGTTCCTCCGGTATTCGGGAGTTGCATAATCTCATAGTCTGAGGAACTTGTATAAGTCATGAAGAAAGGAGTAGCAATGAAACTGACACGATCATAATGCTAAGCTAACGGATGGGTCATGTCCATCACATCATTCTCCTAATGATGTGATCCCGTTCATCAAATGACAACACATGTCTATGGTTAGGAAGCATAACCATCTTTGATTAACGAGCTAGTCAAGTAGAGGCATACTAGGGACAATATGTTTTGTCTATGTATTCACACATGTACTAAGTTTTCGGATAATACAATTCTAGCATGAATAAAAAACATTTATCATGAAATAAGGAAATAAATAATAACTTTATTATTGCCTCTAGGGCATATTTCCTTTAGAAGGGTCTAAGCCTTTTTGCAAGTAATCCCTTGTCCATATGGAGAAGGCGTCTATTTAAAGAGATTGAATCTCACATACCATTCCTCACCAGGCAAAAATCCTTAGAGCTTGCCATAGGAATTCATCCAAACATGGCTGGCGCTCCCAGTTCTTCCTCGGACTCCCAAGGTCATCAAAAAGGCGATTGGGAGAGCTGCTCGATATCCCATGCCCAGTTGACCAAGCTTCAGACATAGGGATATCTCCCTCCCTCGGATCTAGTCCCCTTTCGGGCAGGATTAACTTCTATCAATGGCGAAACCCTGACGGAGAACTTTCCCAATCCTACTAAAGGGGAACGGGTGTGCTTTGTTTCCTTCCTGCTGAGAGGCATGGGATTTCCGATTCATCCTTTCCTCCGAGGTCTTCTGGAGTATTATGGCCTCCAACTGCACAATCTCACGCCGGGCTCCATCCTGCACATTGCAGGCTTCTTTGCTCTTTGCGAGCTGTTCCTAGGCTGCGAGGCCCATTCCGAGTAAAGGAGAAAATATTTCTGCCTCGTCCCCCACTCCCAAGAGGGATCCATATTCGAGGTGGGCGGCGCCGAAGTATGGCGCATAGTCGGAACAGGATACCTGTCCGGCACTCCGAAAAAGGCATCCAAAGAGTAGCCCTTGGAGTGGTTCTACATCGAAGACGTTGTTCTCCCGGACCCAATCCGGCAAGGTCTTCCCGAATTTTACACTGTTCCCTTAAAGAAGCGCGCCAGTTGGCATCCCCGAAGCTATGAAGAAGAAGACAGTGCGGAGATTAAGAGGCTAGTGAGCAAGATCAGAATACTCGCCCACTCTGGACTGTCTATGGTTGAGGTAATGGAAATTTCAATAACGCGATGCATCTGGCCACTTCAATTCAGAAGGTTTCCCATGTGGCATTACAACAGGGAGGACAACGCATCATGCTGCGGGCGCGAGGGTCCGGACAATTTTGCTGCTTTGGCTGCCATGTTGGTTGATCTTTACAAAGCGGATAAGGAAGACTTCACTCGCCTTAGATGCCGAGAAGGTTTCTCTATGTATAACCCCAATGATTGGGTAAGTTTTCAATCATAGGCCTCACTCAATCTTTTTCTTTAATTAAGCTTACTCGATTTTACTCCGGCCACCTTTAACAGGAATGGAGAAAGGTCGTCGCAGAGATCTATAGCCCCGCTCCATAGCCGGAGAACCACAATCGAGACCTAGATCCCAGATTTGAAGAGGATCCGGATATATTTATAGAATTGAAGGAAGGAGTCTTTTATCAGGCGTGCTACAACGACACAGAAGTGGCCATTATAGCCGATTACCCCAGCCTTATCCCCTCCTCCCATGTAAGTACTCAGGAGACACCCCCTTAAAAAGAGTTTTCCCCTTGCGACTCACCCACCGCACTGTACCGTGCTCCCAAGAAGCGACGCTCATCCCATCGTACTGCGGCAAAGGCGTCCTCTAAGAAGACGACACTCGCACAGGGCGCGTCTTTGAAAAGAAAGGCAAATGATGATACTGACAGGCCCTCTCCTTCATCAAAGAGGTATAATTCTTTAACACGCACTCAGTGGATAGATCGGACGGTGACGTTTCCTTCTGTGCCATATCGCAGGAGGAGTGTACGCCGGACTATATCCGGAGACCTGGCCGGCCATGCGCAGGCCAATCCGGCCCCGGATCCTACCACAAGGACTGGAGAGGATGCGGAAGCAATGCCGGATTGTCATCTCCCAAAAGGATTCAGATAATGTATCCGTCACCAACTCCGAAGTGGAGAGTGCGATGAATCATCGGTGGTGGAGAGCGGCTATGCGTGACCCAAATTTCACCGAAGAGGCATTCAACGCTTTCAGCTCAGCGGATGCTTACATCTGAGCTGCTCGGGATGGACTTGCTGGAGCCACTCACCAGCTTTCAAAGGATATGCGGGTAAGGACTTTTTGTGCAGATTCAATAATCATATGCCAGTAGCCCCCGAGTCTTGAAGCAGTTGGTGATACGTCTCCAATGTATCTATAATTTTTGATTGTTCCATGCTATTATATTACCTTTTTTGGATGTTTATGGGCTTTATTCTACACATTTATATCATTTTTGGGACTAACCTACTAACCGGAGGCCCAGTCCATATTGCTGTTTCTTTGCCTATTTCAGTATTTCGAAGAAAAGGAATATCAAACAGAGTCCAAACGGAATGAAACCTTCAGGAGCGTGATTTTTGGAACGAACATGATCCAGAGAGCTTGGAGTGCAAGTCAAGAAGCTCCCGACGGCCCCACGAGATAGGGGGCCGCTCCCCCCTGTAGGGCGTGCCCCCTGTCTCGTGGGCCCCTCGGGCGGCCACCGACGTACTTCTTCCTCCTATATATACCTACGTACCCCGAAAACATCCAAGAGCACCACGAAACACAATTTCCACCACCGTAACCTTCTGTATCCGTGAGATCCCATCTTGGAGCCTTCGCCGGCACTCTGCCGGAGGGGGAATCAACCACGGAGGGCCTCTACATCAACATCCTTGCCCCTTCGATGAGTTGTGAGTAGTTTACCACAGACCTACGGGTCCATAGTTATTAGCTAGATGGCTTCTTCTCTCTTTTTGAATCTCAATACAATGTTCTCCCCCTCTCTTGTGGAGATCTATTCGATGTAAACTCTTTTTGCGGTGTGTTTGTCGAGATCCGATGAATTGTGGGTTTATGATCAAGTTTATCTATCAATAATATTTGAATCTTCTCTGAATTCTTTTATGTATGATTGAGTTATCTTTGCAAGTCTCTTCGAATTATCAGTTTGGTTTGGCCTACTAGATTGGTCTTTCTTGCCATGGGAGAAGTGCTTAGCTTTGGGTTCAATCATGCGGTGTTCTTACCCAGCGACAGAAAGGGTTGCAAGACACGTATTGTATTGTTGCCATCGAGGATAACAAGATGGGGTTTATATCATATTGCATGAGTTTATCCCTCTACATCATGTTGTCTTACTTAATGCGTTACTCTTTTCTTATGAACTTAATACTCTAGATGCATGCTGGATAGCGGTCGATGTGTGGAGTAATAGTAGTAGATGCAGGCAGGAGTCGGTCTACTTGTTATGGACGTGATGCCTATATACATGATCATGCCTAGATAATCTCATAACTATGCATTTTTCTATCAATTGCTCGACAGTAATTTGTTCACCCACCGTAATACTTATGCTATCTCGAGAGAAGCCTCTAGTGAAACCTATGGCCCCCGGGTCTATATCTTATCATATTTTCTTTCAATCTACCTTTATTTGCATCTTTACTTTTTGCATCGATATTATAAAATACCAAAAATATATTTATCTTATCATACTATCTTTATTAGATCTCACTTTTGCAAGTGGTCGTGAAGGGATTGACAACCCCTTTATTGCGTTGGTTGCGAGTTCTCAGTTTGTTTGTGTAGGTGCGTGGGACTTTTGAGGAGCCTCCTACTGGATTGATACCTTGGTTCTCAAAACTGAGGGAAATACTTACACTACACTTTGCTGCATCACCCTCTCCTCTTCGAGGAAAACCAACGCAAGCTCAAGACGTAGCAGTTGGCCCAACCGATTTAAGGGTCGTTACATCCTCAGGTACTCATGGAGAAAAATAACACATTATCCAAGGAGCTAGAAGAGTGCCGACCTAAGCTAACAGTTGCCATCGCCGAACTAGAAAATTTAAAGAAATCCAAGAAGGCACCTTATGGTAAGTACAACAATAGCCCGGAAATAAGATTATGTGCCTTCAACGATGTTGCTTAACTATGCATTGTTTCGTTGGTAGGGTCGATAGATCAGCTGGAGGAGTGCTCAGCTTTGGGTTCAATCTTGCGGTGTTCTTACCTAGTGACAGAAAGGGTTGCAAGACACGTATTGTATTGTTTCCATCGAGGATAACAAGATGGGGTTCATATCATATTGCATGAGTTTATCCCTCTACATCATGTCATCTTGCTTAATGCATTACTCTGTTCTTATGAACTTAATACTCTAGATGCATGCTGGATAGCGGTCGATGTGTGGAGTAATGGTAGTAGATGCAGGCAGGAGTCAGTCTACTTGTTATGGACGTGATGCCTATATACATGATCATGCCTAGATAATCTCATAACTATGCGCTTTTCTATCAATTGCTCGATAGTAATTTGTTCACCCACCGTAATACTTATGCTATCTTGAGAGAAGCCTCTAGTGAAACCTATGGCCCTCGGGTCTATCTCTTATCATATTTGCTTTCAATTTACCTTTGTTTGCATCTTTACTTTTTGCATCTATATTATAAAATACCAAAAATATATTTATCTTATCATACCATCTTTATTAGATCTCACTTTCGCAAGTGGCCGTGAAGGGATTGACAACCCCTTTATTGCGTTGGTTGCGAGTTCTCAGTTTGTTTGTGTAGGTGCGTGGGACTTTTGAGGAGCCTCCTACTGGATTGATACCTTGGTTCTCAAAACTGAGGGAAATACTTACGCTACACTTTGCTGCATCACCCTCTCCTCTTCGAGGAAAACCAACGCAAGCTCAAGACGTAGCAAGAAGGATTTCTGGCGCCGTTGCCTGGGAGGTCTTCGCTCAAGTCAAGACATACCAATTACCCATCACAAACCCATTTCCCTCGCATTTACATTATTTGCCATTTGCCTCTCATTTTCCTCTCCCCCACTTCACCCTTGCCGTTTTATTCGCCCTCTCTTTCCCAATCTCCTCCTCTCTTTTCGCTTGCCGTTTTTCTGTTTGCTTGTGTGTTGGATTACTTGTTTCCATGGCACAAGATAATACCAAATTGTGTGACTTCTCGAATACCAATAATAATGATTTCCTTAGTACTCCGATTGCTCCTCTTAATGATGTTGAGTCTTGTGAAATCAATACCGCTTTGCTGAATCTTGTTATGAAAGATCAATTTGCCGGCCTTCCTAGTGAAGATGCCACTACTCATCTAAACAATTTTGTTGATTTGTGTGATATGCAAAAGAAGAAAGATACGGATAACAATATTGTCAAATTGAAGTTATTTCCGTTTTCACTTAGAGATCGTGCTAAAGTTTGGTTTTCGTCTTTGCCTAAAAATAGTATTGATTCTTGGAACAAGTGCAAAGATGCTTTTATCTCTAAGTATTTTCCTCCCGCTAAGATCATCACTCTTAGGAACGATATTATGAATTTTAAACAACTTGATCATGAGCATGTTGCCCAATCTTGGGAAATAATGAAATTGATGCTTCGCAATTGCCCTACTCATGGTTTGAATTTATGGATGATCATACAAATTTTTTATGCCGGTTTGAACTTTGCTTCTAGAAATCTCTTAGATTCGGCCACGGGAGGCACGCTTATGGAAACCACGTTAGGAGATGCTACAAAATTGCTTGATAATATTATGGCTAATTATTCTCAATGGCACACTGAAAGATCTTCTAGTAAAAAAGTGCATGCTATAGAAGAAATTAATGTTTTGAGTGGAAAGATGGATGAACTTATGAAGATGTTTGCTACTAAAAATACTCCTCTTGATCCCAATGATATGCCTTTGTCTTCCTTTATTGAGAATAATAATGAATCTATGGGTGTGAATTTTGTTGGCAGGAATAATTTTGGAAATAATGCTTATAGAGGAAATTTTAATGATAGACCGTTCCCTAGTAATCCCTCTAATAATTATGGAAATTCCTACAATAATTCTTATGGTAATTTTAATAAGATGCCCTCTGATTTTGAGAATAGTGTGAAAGAATTATGATTTCTCAAAAGAATTTTAATGCGTTGCTTGAAGAAAAATTGCTCAAAGTTGATGATTTGGCTAGGAACGTTGATAGACTTTCGCTTGATGTTAATTCTCTTAAACTTGGATCTTCTTCTCCTAAGCATGATATCAATGAGTCTCTGAAAGTAATGAGAATTTCCATTGACGAGTGCAAGGAAAGAACCGCTAGATTGCATGCTAAAAAAGAAAGCTTTATAAAAGCGTGTTCTTCTAGTCTTCATGAAAATAATGAAGAGGATCTTAAAGTTATTGATGCGTCTCCGATTAGATCTATGTTTTGCAATATGAATTTTGATGATTATGGGAGTGATGACGAATCCACTTTGCCTAGAAGGCGTCCCAAAAATTCAGAGTCTTTAGATCTTGATGCTAAAATTGGTAAAAGTGAGATTGGAGAATCTTCAACTTCTAATAATATTGAACCTACTATCTCGGATTTCAAGGAATTTGATTATGATAATTGCTCTTTAAAAGGTTGTATTTCCTTGTTGCAATCCGTTGTTAATTCTCCTCATGCTTATAGTCAAAATAAAGCTTTTACCAAACATATTGTTGATGCCTTGATGCAATCTTATGATGAAAAACTTAATTTGTAAGTTTCTATACCTAGAAAACTTAATGATGAGTGGGAACCTACTACAAAGATTAGAATTAAAGATTATGAGTGTTTTGCTTTGTGTGATTTGGGTGCTAGTGTTTCCACGATTCCGAAAACTTTATGTGATATTCTAGGTTTCCATGATCTTGTTGATTGCTCTTTAAATTTGCACCTTGCGGATTCCACCATTAAAAATCCTATGGGAAGGATCAATGATGTCCTTATTGTTGCAAATAGAAATTTGGTGCCCATAGATTTTATCGTTCTTGATATAGATTGCAATCTTTCTTGCCCTATTATTCTTGGTAGACCTTTCCTTAGAATGATTGGTGCGATTATTGATATGAAGGAAGGGAATATTAGATTCCAATTTCCATTAAAGAAAGGAATGGAGCACTTTTCAAGAAAGAAAGTCAAATTACCTTATGAATCTATCATGCGTGCTACTTATGAATTTAGTGCCAAAGATGGCACTCGTGATATCTATCTTTGCTTTTTATGCCTAGCTAGGGGCGTTAAATGATAGCGCTAGTTGGGAGGCAACCCAATTTTTCTTTATGTTTTTTGTTTTTGCTCCCATTTAGTAATAAATCTTACATCTACCTTCTGTTTAGATGTGTTTTTATCTTTTAATTAGTGTTTGTGCCAAGTAGAACCTATAGGATAACCTACGATGATAGTTGATTTGATTCTGCTGAAAAACAGAAACTTTGCGCGCACGAATATAATTTTGTTAAATGACAGGAACATGCTTTTGCGTTGATGTTTTTTGCTGCTGTTCAATAAACAAATTGTCCAGGACTTCCTATTTTGGTAGGATTTTTAGAGTTCCAGAAGTTTGCGTTAGTTACAGATTGCTACAAACTGTTCTGTTTTTGACACATTCTGTTTTTCGTGTGTTGTTTGCTTATTTCAATGCATCTATGGCTAGTAATTCAGTCTATGAACCATAAAGAAGTTGGAATAAAGTAGGTTTAACACCAAAATAAATAAAGAATGAGTTCATGGCAGTACCTTATGTGGTGGTTTTGTTTTCTTTCACTAATGGAGCTTATAAGATTTCCTGTTGAGTTTTGTGTTGTGAAGTTTTCAAGTTTTGGGTAAAGCTTTTATGGACTATGGAATAAGGAGTGGCAAGAGCCTAAGCTTGGGGATGCCCATGGCACCCCAAGATATTCAATAATAGCCAAAAGCCTAATCTTGGGGATGCCCCGAGAAGGCATCCCCTCTTTCGTCTTCGTTCATTGGTAACTTTACTTGGAGCTATATTTTTATTCGCTACATGATATGTGTTTTGCTTGGAGCGTCGTGTATTATATTAGTCTTTGATTTTTAGTTTACCACAATCATCCTTGCTGTACAAACCTTTTGGGAGAAGCCTATTTGATTAGAATGTGCTAGAATACTCTATGTGCTTCACTTATATCTTTTGAGCTTGATAGTTTTTGCTCTAGTGCTTCACTTATATCTTTTAGAGCACGGTGGTGTCTTAATTTTGAAGAAATTGCTAGTCTCTCATGCTTCACTTATATTATTTTGAGAGTCTTTTATAACAGCATGGTATTTTCTATGATCATAAAGTTGGTCCTAGAATGATGAGCATCCAAGTTTGGTATAATAAAAACTATCATACAAAGTGAATTGGATGCTATGATCAATTTGATGCTTGATAATTGTTTTGAGATATGGAGGTAGTGATATTAAAGTCATGCTAGTTGGGTGATTATGAATTTAAAGAATGCTTGTGTTGAAGCTTGTGATTCCCGTAGCATGCACGTATGGTGAACCGCTTTGTGATGAAGTTGGAGCACAATTTTATTTATTGATTGTCTTCCTTATGAGTGGCGGTCGGGGACGAGCGATGTTCTTTTCCTACCAATCTATCCCCCTAGGAGCATGCGCGTAGTACTTTGGTTTTTGATGACTTCTAAATTTTTGCAACAAGTATATGAGTTCTTTTGATTAATGTTGAGTCCATGGATTATACACACTCTTTCACCCTTCCACCATTGCTAGCCTCTCTTGTATCGTGCAACTTTCGCCGGTACCATACACCCACCATACTCCTTCCTCAAAACAGCCACCATACCTACCTATTATGGCATTTCCATAGCCATTACGAGATATATTGCCATGCAACTTTCCACCGTTCCGTTCATATGACACACATTACTTTTGTCATATTGCCTTTTGCATGATCATGTAGTTGACATTGTATTTGTGGCAAGGCCACCTTCATAATTTTCATACATGTCGCTCTTGATTCATTGCATATCCTGGTACACCGCCGGAGGCACTTATATAGAGTCATATCTTGTTCTAGCTTTGAGTTATAAATCCATAAAAGTGTGATGATCTTCATTATTAGAGCATTGTCCTAGTGAGGAAAGGATGATGAAGACTATGATTCCCCCACAAGTCGGGATGAGACTTCAAACTTTACAAAAAGAAAAAAAAGAAAAAAAAGAGAAAGGCCAAAAAGAAAAAAAAGGGGCAAAAAAAAGGGAAAAGAAAAAAATGAGAGAAAAAGAGAGAAGGGACAATGCTACTATCTCTTTTTCCACACTTGTGCTTCAAAATAGCACCATGATCTTCATGATAGAGAGTCTCATATGTTGTCACTTTCATATACTAGTGGGAATTTTTCATTATAGAACTTGGCTTGTATATTCCAATGATGGGCTTTCTCAAAGTGCCCTAGGTCTTCGTGAGCAAGTTGGATGCACCCCACTTAGTTTCTTTTATTGAGCTTTCATATATTTATAGCTCTAGTGCATCCGTTGCATGGCAATCCCTACTCACTCACATTGATATCTATTAATGGGCATCTCCATAGCCCGTTGATACGCCTAGTTGATGTGAGACTATCTTCCTCCTTTTTGTCTTCTCCACAACCACCATATTCTATTCCACCTATAGTGCTATGTCCATGGCTCACGCTCATGTATTGCGTGAAAGTTGAAAAAGTTTGAGAATACTAAAGTATAAAACAATGGCTTGGCTAAAACCGGGGTTGTGCATGATTTAAATATTTTGTGTGATGAAGACAGAGCATAGCCAGACTATATGATTTTGTAGGGATAACTTTCTTTAGCCATGTTATTTTGAGAAGACATGATTACTTTGATTAGTATGCTTGAAGTATTACTATTTCTTATGTCAATATGAACTTTTATTTTGTATTCATTTGGATCTGAACATTCATGCCACAATAAAGAAAATTGCATTGAGAAATATGCTAGGTAGCATTCCACATCAAAAATTTCTTTTTTATCATTTACCTACTCGAGGACGAGCAGGAATTAAGCTTGGGGATGCTTGATACGTCTCCAACGTATCTATAATTTTTGATTGTTCCATGCTATTATATTACCCTTTTTGGATGCTTATGGGCTTTATTTTACACATTTATATCATTTTTGGGACTAACCTACTAACCGGAGGCCCAACCCATATTGCTTTTTTTTGCCTATTTCAGTATTTCAAAGAAAAGGAATATCAAACAGAGTCCAAACGAAATGAAACCTTCGGGAGCGTGATTTTTGGAACGAACATGATCCGGAGAGCTTGGAGTGCAAGTCAAGAAGCTCCCGAGGGCCCCACGAGATAGGGGGCCGCGCCCCCCTGTAGGGTGCGCCCCTGTCTCGTGGGCCCCTCGGGCGGCCACCGACGTATTTCTTCCTCCTATATATACCTACATACCCCGAAAACATCCAAGAGCACCACAAAACACAATTTCCACCGTCGTAACCTTCTATATCCGTGAGATCCCATCTTGGAGCCTTCGCCGGCACTCTGCCGGAGGGGGAATCAACCATGGAGGGCCTCTACATCAACATCCTTGCCCCTCCGATGAGTTTTGAGTAGTTTACCACAGACCTACGGGTCCATAGTTATTAGCTAGATGGCTTCTTCTCTCTTTTTGGATCTCAATACAATGTTCTCCCCATCTCTTGTGGATATCTATTCGATGTAAACTCTTTTTGCGGTGTGTTTGTCGAGATCCGATGAATTGTGGGTTTATGATCAAGTTTATCTATGAATAATATTTGAATCTTCTCTGAATTCTTTTATGTATGATTGAGTTATCTTTGCAAGTCTCTTCGAATTATCAGTTTGGTTTGGCCTACTAGATTGGTCTTTCTTGCCATGGGAGAAGTGCTTAGCTTTGGGTTCAATCATGCGGTGTTCTTACCCAGCGACAGAAAGGGTTGCAAGACACGTATTGTATTGTTGCCATCGAGGATAACAAGATGGGGTTTATATCATATTGCATGAGTTTATCCCTCTACATCATGTCATCTTACTTAATGCGTTACTCTTTTCTTATGAACTTAATACTCTAGATGCATGCTGGATAGCGGTCGATGTGTGGAGTAATAGTAGTAGATGCAGGCAGGAGTCGGTCTACTTGTTATGGACGTGATGCCTATATACATGATCATGCCTAGATAATCTCATAACTATGCATTTTTCTATCAATTGCTCGACAGTAATTTGTTCACCCACCGTAATACTTATGCTATCTCGAGAGAAGCCTCTAGTGAAACCTATGGCCCCCGGGTCTATATCTTATCATATTTTCTTTCAATCTACCTTTATTTGCATCTTTACTTTTTGCATCGATATTATAAAATACCAAAAATATATTTATCTTATCATACTATCTTTATTAGATCTCACTTTTGCAAGTGGCCGTGAAGGGATTGACAACCCCTTTATTGCGTTGGTTGCGAGTTCTCAGTTTGTTTGTGTAGGTGCGTGGGACTTTTGAGGAGCCTCCTACTGGATTGATACCTTGGTTCTCAAAACTGAGGGAAATACTTACACTACACTTTGCTGCATCACCCTCTCCTCTTCGAGGAAAACCAATGCAAGCTGAAGATGTAGCAGTTGGCCCAACCGATTTAAGGGTCGTTACATCCTCAGGTACTCATGGAGAAAAATAACACATTATCCAAGGAGCTAGAAGAGTGCCGAACTAAGCTAACAGTTGCCATCGCCGAACTAGAAAATTTAAAGAAATCCAAGAAGGCACCTTATGGTAAGTACAACAGTAGCCCGGAAATAAGATTCTGTGCCTTCAACGATGTTGCTTAACTATGCATTGTTTCGTTGGTAGGGTCGATAGATCAGCTGGAGGAGAGGCTAAGGGATGCTCAAGCGGACAAACAACATGCCGAAGGGCAAGAAGCCGCTGGTCAATGTGTATTGACACGGACCATTAGTGAGAAGAACAAACTACAGGATGCAAATACCAAACAAGCTGAAGAACTGAAGGATTTAAGAGCCCAACTATCAGATGCTTTGAAGGAGAAAAGGAAGCTGAAAGGAGGCATATTCAGTATGCTCTTTATCCTGACTTTCACACGGTCTCCTGATTGAATATTTTACAAGTTTGTTTCTGTAGGCGTGCTGACCGGACGTCCCGAGGGAGAAGTGTCTGGATTTCAAGGCGATCTACTACAAGAGCTATCCAAAGTACACAAGCGAGCTCAGAAAGCAATGAGGAACATGGCTAAGGCTTTATGGCCATCCGATCCACCTCCAGGAAGTATGGAGGAGCTCGTGAATTTATTCAAGGGTGCTCGTCACCGTTTTGAGCTATGGAAGATATTAGCATGTCGGGAAGGCGCACGAGAGGCCTGGGCCATGGTGAAAACGCGGTACACCAGACTTGATCCAAATCATATGGCCCGGGTCGGACTCGGGGACCAGATGGACAGGAGATTCCTGTTAGCTTAGTGTACGACCAAGTAAAGATAGCCGCTAAGTTTTCTCAATAGGACTGTAAACTAGACAACCTGTTAGATGGTCTAGAGGAGGAAGAAGTTTTTGAGTTGAAGTAGCAATGCACTTTTATCAACAAACTTATCTCCAGCCGAACTGTAAAACGATTGTCATTGCATACTTTCTGCTTTGACTTCCGAAACCCGAGGTTTGGAGTGTTTCCGAATATTATGCCGTCGCTAAACACCAAAGTATGTTCGGGAACCAGGCAGTCCGGTCATAGTTGCTTGAACAGACAAGTTGTATTCGGGGAGTTATGTTATATTACATTTGATCGTAAGAAAGATCTTCCAGAGAGAATAGTTTTGTTAAGGGTTCCTCTCCCTGGGACAACATGCGTTGCTGTGCATGCCAGAGCTGTAATGCTAAGAATCACAGTACATGCTATAATTTGGGGGCTTATATTTCTGCGAGGGCAGTTCGTCCTTTGTCCGCTGACCAATTATTCCCTTAAGAATGCTAGCTTTCGGCTTCACCCGTCTGAGGTACACGTCGGATAACCCGGTTGTAACAATCGCAGAGGTGCTCCCTTTATGCCCTAGCCGAACAAGCGGGAACCTAGGGCATAAGCATAGGAGCCAGGCAACCTAGCTTAGCAAAAACTTAAGTCATAAAGGTGCATATAATGGCGAAGACAAGACACATATGAGTAGACAACGCATATATACGGTGAGCTTGATGCTCGAAAATAATAATGATAATAAGCTTCTGTGAAAAGAAGCCCCCAGGTATTATGGGGTGTGTACATTTAATGATGTATGCCCCTCAAGTGTGCGGTTTATCCGAACACTGGCTAGAAGTCGTATATAAATGAAAAGAAAAAAATGTGAGAGGGAGAAAAGAAGGGACGAAGAAAAAAGGTATAAGTGTGAACTTAGGCGTAGAATCTTCGAAGCCGGGCAGCATTCCATGGGTTTGGTTCCAAACGATTATTCGAAGCATTGCGAAGGCGATAGGCTCCTCCAGTGAGAACTTCACCTATAATGAAGGGATCCTCCCATTTGGGCTTGAGCTTGTCCTTTTTCTTCTCTGGTAGGCGTAGAACGAGTTCACCGACATTATAAGTCTTTGCCCGTGCTTCCCTGCTTTGATATTGCCGAGCTTGCTGTTGGTAGAATGTGGAACGGGCCTTCGCGACATTGCGCTGCTCCTCCAAGCCATCCAGATTGTCCTGCCAATCGAGCTCGGCTTCTCTCTCTTCATACATGTGCACTCGAGGTGATTCATGAATAATGTCGCAAGGTAAAACTGCCTCCGCACCGTACACCATGAAAAAAGGTGTATATCCGGTCGTGCAATTGGGCGTGGTCCGCAGCCCCCAGAGTACAGAATCGAGTTCTTCAACTCAGTGTTTGTTTTATTCTGGCAGAGATTGCACTAGTCTGGGCTTGATGCCTCTCATTATTAGGTCGTTAGCCCGTTCGACCTGACCGTTTGTCTGAGGGTGATATATGGAGGCGTAATCGAGCTTGATGCCCAAATTAGCGCACCAGGTTTTCACCTCATCGGCCGTAAAGTTAGAACTGTTTTAGTAATGATACTGTGCGGGACACCATAACAGTGTACGACACCGGATATGAAGTCTATAACCGGTCCGACTTTGACCGTTTTGACTGGTTTGGCTTCTATCCACTTAGTGAACTTGTCGACCATAACCAGTAAATATTTCTTCTTATGGTTTCTCCCTTTAAGGGGTCCGACCATGTCTAGCCCCCAGACTGCAAAAGGCCAAGTAGTGGGAATTGTTCGTAGGGTAGTGGGCGGCATATGGCTTTGATTGGCGAAAAGCTGGCATCCAACGCAGCGCTGTACGAGGTCCTGCGTGTCTGCTCGGGCCGTGGGCCAAAAGAAACCCGTACGAAAGGCCTTACTTACAAGGGCCTGAGCTGCGGCATGATGGCCACCAAGACCGGCGTGTATTTCAGCCAAGAGTTGTCATCCCTCTTCTTCGGAGATACATCTTTGAAGTACTCCGGTGGTACTTTTCTTGTATAGTTCCCCTTCATGAACTTTGTAGGCCTTCGAGCGTCGAACAATACGACGGGCCTGGTTTTGGTCATCAAGGAGCTCGTTCCTAGTAAGGTAGGCGAGGAAAGGTTCCGTCCACGGGGCAATTACAGCCATGATTTTGTGGGCTGATGGTGTTATTTCGGTGCCCGAACTCCCGATTATATCGGAACTGTGTTTGGAGTCTGGGGGTATGGTCGGCTCCGGACCAGTGTTGCTACTCTCGTCCTGCCACACCACAGATGGCTTGAAGAGCCTATCCACAAAGGTGTTGGGTGGGACGGGGTCGCGTTTAGCGCCCATGCGAGCAAGGACGTCCGCGGCTTGATTACTCTCTCGAGCCACGTGTTGAAACTCGAGCCCCTCAAATCGAGCTGATATTTTGAGTACGGTGTTGCGGTAAGCTGCCATCTTCGGATCTTTTGCATCGAATTCTCCATTTATTTGGGATATTGCGAGGTTTGAATCCCCACGCACCTTGAGGCGTGGAGACGGCCATCCGGAGACCGTGCAATAGGGCCTCATATTTGGCTGCATTGTTGGAGTCTGTATACAGTATTTGGAGCACATAGCGGACTGTGTCTCCTATGGGGGATGTCAAGACGAAACCAGCCCCAAGTCCGACTAGCATTTTGGAGCCATCGAAGTGCATCACCCAGTTTGAATATGTGCCGTACTATTTAGGGAGTTCGGCCTCTGTCCATTTGGCGACGAAGTCGGCCAACCCCTGAGATTTAATAGCTCGGCGTGGCTTGTAAGTTATTTTGAATGGTAAGAGCTCAATGGCCCATTTGGCAATCCGGCTAGTGGCGTCCAAGTTGTTTATGATATCATTGAGTGGTACTTTAGAGGCCATCGTGATCGAGCACTCTTGGAAGTAGTGCTGCAGCTTGCGGGATGCCATAAAGACCGCATATGCTATCTTTTGATAATGCAGGTATTGGGACTTGCATGGTGTAAGGACCGTTGATACGTAATATACTGGTTTTTGGAGTGGGAATTTATGTCCCTCTTCATCTTGTTCGATGACGAGCACCGCACTCACCACCTGGTGAGTTGCAGATATGTAGAGCAACATCGGTTCACCGATGTTTGGTGCGTCCAGGATTGGGTTACTCGCTAACAAAGTTTTTATTTCTTCTAGTCTGGCTATGGCAGCATCCGTCCACACGAAGTGGTTAGTGCGGTGGAGCAGGCGATATAATGGCAATGCCTTTTCCCCTAGTCTGGTGATGAAATGGCTCAAAGCTGCAACGCACCCAGCTAGTTTTTGGACCTGCTTGAGGTCTGTTGGTGTTGCCAACTGTGACAGGGCTCGGATTTTGGCTGGGTTTGCTTCAATTCCTCTATTGGAGATAATGAGCCCAAGCAGTTTTCCTGCTAGAATGCCGAAAACACATTTTTCTGGATTGATCCCTATGTCATATGCTCGGAGGTTGTTGAATGTAAGGCGTAAGTCATCCACCAATGATTCGACATGCTTGGTTTTGATGACTACATCATCTACATATGCCTCCACAGTTTTGCTGATTTGCTTTTCCAGGCATGTTTGAATCATGTGTTGGTAGGCTGCACCGGCGTTCTTGACCCCGAAAGGCATAGTGTTGAAGCAGAAGAGCCCATACGGGGTGATGAATGCCGTTGTGGCTTGGTCGTATTCTTTCATCTTAATTTAATGGTATCCGGAGTATGCGTAAAGGAAACACAGAGAATTGTGTCCTGCAGTCGCATCAATAATCTGGTCAATGCGAGGTAGTGGGAAGGGGTCCTTAGGGCAAGCCTTATTGAGGTCTTTGAAATCGACACACAGGCGCCAGGATTTATCCTTCTTCAGTATCATGACCAGGTTCGCTAGCCAGTCCGGATGTTTGATCTCTCTGATAAACCCGGCTTCGAGTAGCTTGGCTAGCTCCTCCCCCATAGCATGTCGTTTGGGTTCGGAAAATCGGCGCAACGTTTGCTTGACTGGTTTGTATCCTTTCAGTATATTGAGACTATGCTCGGCCAATCTTCGTGGGATACTTGACATGTCCGAGGGGTGCCAGGCAAAGATGTCCCAGTTCTCACACAGGAATGCGCGTAATGCGGCATCGACCGTTGGATCCAGCTATGCCTGTCGGGGGGATGAACCCCGGTCAGGAAACGTAACCCGGATCCTTTTCAAAAACAGCGGGGCCAGCATCGCCCCTCAAGCCGGCCCGTGCTTGGCCGTGTCGCTCGACCCGGCCAAGCCCCTCGACTCGGCCGAACTCTCCGACCCGGCCAAGCTCCCCGGCTCGGCCCCAACAACCAGCTCAAGACGGCCGAACCCAGCACACCAAGACTTCTCCAACAAGCCAGCCCCACCCTTGGCGTGTTCCTCACCCCAGCCACGGGTCAGCTCCCATCCCATCCAGGCCATACGATGGGATGAGTCTTCATCCACCGATGACCGAGGCAACAGTACCCTGCCCATGCCTCTAGTCAGCCGGAGTGTGGCAACAGTGCCCCTACCTACCCGCTGACCTGGGATGGTGTGGGAACAGTGCCCCCATCGTCACCACTGACGCCAGCAAGCGATGACCTGACGGAGCGCCACTATACCCGACTCGACTCTGCCACTCCCTGACGATGGACAAGACGGCGACCAGTTCCCCTAGGCACGCAGGGCCCGCACCTAGGGGAACCCGGCGAACCACAGGCACCCGGCGGGTCTCAGCCCCGGGTCCCCAAACACTGATGACCCGGCCCCACGACTTTATAGCATTACCATTGTACCCCCGGGGGGTTGGCCTATAAAACCCCCAAGGAGCCCTCACGCATAAGGGCAAGCAGTAAGCATACAGGAAAATAGCCAACTGATTAGTAGAACACACCTAGGGAGAAGGAGCAGCCTAAGCCTTGGCCAGTCTTCCTTCTTCCTCCACACAGCTCTAGGAGCAAACCTGTACTGTTGCATATCAACCACACTCGGCAGGACTAAGGGTATTATCTCTCCGGAGAACCCCAAACCTGGGTATGTCTTGCGTCCCGCACTCGCTCATGCCAACCCCGCCTTTGGAGCCCACCAGTGCCCTCGAGCCTCCTACTCTCTTTAGCCATCCCATGGCATCTGCCGTGCGCCCACAACGATAGTTGACGCCCACCGTGGGGCAGCTCGAGGTCCTGGCCAGTAGCATGCTTCAGACGGGGCTCTTCTCCGACTCCAATGAGCCCGTCATGCTGGCGGACGACATCATCGACGCGCTCGCCGCCTCCTTCGCCGCACTACGCATCTCCGATGCGCCTACGACCGATGAGTACCCCAGTGAGGTACTTAATTTCTCCGACTCTCCCCTCTCCCTCGGCGGTAGCATTCCCGTCGGGGCAATGGACGTTCACGTGGAGGTCTTCATCACCGGCACCGATGCCTCATCCTCGTCAAGCACGACGAGGAAGGCCGCCGAGGCCAAGGCCACAGTGGAGCGGGCCGCCTCGTCCAACCCGTTTTGTGCCGTGATGCAGAGCCTCCACATCCCCATCGGCACCGACATCGATGCCTCCAACGTTGCCGAGGCCCGGGCCCAGCTCGAGGAGAGACGCCAGCATCTGCTGGACCTGACCGAGATGCTCACCGCCATGCAGCGTCGACTGGATTCAGCTCACCTGGAGTGCAATGCCGCTTACGGCTTCAGGCCTACCGCAGCCGAGCCGAGCCAGGTCGCCGACGTGCGAGCCTGGGGCAGCGCGATCGGCCACTCCCTCGGCGCCATCACGACCATCTACGAGACTCCCACGAAGAACATGCGCGCTGCCCAGGCGGCCGCAATCGACCTGGACTAGCTCACAGGCGAGGAGCTGAAGGAGCGCATCAAGTGGATGAACAACCTCCTCGACGCGGCCAACTCCCAGCAGGACCGCCTCAACCAACTCGCCAAGCCGGCGGGATTCAGCTCTGCCCGCGCTGCCGGACCCGGCTATCATCAGCACACGGCGTCCTACCACCCGGCGAGGCGCACTCCGGCCGCACCCGAACTCGGCACGACCAGGCCCTGACGGCCGCCGGCGGCTTAGGCGCCGACCCGGCCCTAGAAAACCAACAAGGACCCGGCCAGCATCCGGCTCCAACCGACCCGGCCCCCCCATGGCCCGGTCGCCAGCCGACTCGGCACACGCGCCATCGACGACACCGATGCTCACCACTGCCTCGACCGGCTCGCCTTCTCCTTGGAGGTAGAGGAGGGCCGCGCCGTAGGGCCGGTGTGCTTCGGCCCATGCATCCGGAAGGAGCCCTTTCTGAAATGGTTCATGCTCCCCCGCGACACCCCCAAGTACAACGGGACTATGAAGCTAGAGGACTGCTCACCGACTACACCACCGCCATCGGCATCACCAGTGGCAATCACCTACTTGCCGTGCGCTACGCACCGCTCATGCTCCAAGGGTCGGCCCGCACCTGGTTGGACAGTCTGCCTATGGGCCGCATCAACACATGGGTCAACTTCGAGCAGGCCTTTGTCCGCAACTTCACGGGGACTTACAAGCGACCCGGCCGCCCCAGCCAGCTTGCCATGTGTGTGTAGTGGCCGGCGGAGACCGGCCGCGAGTACCTCGCACGATGGACCGAGCTCCGGAACAGCTGCAAGGGCATCCACGAGGTTCAAGCGATCTAGTACTTCGTCAACGGGTGCCGAGATGGCACCCTCCTTAAGCACAAGCTCTTGCACTCCGAGCCGGCCACCATGGCCGCGCTCATGGTGACGGCGGACAAGTACGCCAACGCCGACTCCGCCATGAAGATCCAGGTGGCAATGGATGAAGCCAGCAAGGCAAAGCCGGTTCCCCTCCGAAGCCGGCCGGCGAGAGCAGCTGGTAGCAGCACCAGCAGAACAACAAACGCTAGGCCGACCAACCGGCTTGTCGCGGCCACCGAGCCCACGGCGGATCAGGCAGCCAAGCGCCGGCAGACCGGCAAGACGGCATGGCAACCCGCTGTCGGTGTTCTGGGAACGGGGGTACCCAGACTTGCCTGCCTGCGGCGTGGCTCAAGGAGTAGCCCAGTACGACCCATCTTCATTAACACATGCTCAAGACCCTCGCGAGGGGCCAAGCCTCGCAGGGCGGACGACAGGAGGCTTCCTCGGGCACAGCCTCGTCAGGCTGGCTCGTGAGGAGGCAGAGAGATCAAGGCGGGGTACCTCGCGAGGTGCCCATGACGCAAGCCATGACGAATCGAGGCCAGGTGGGCGCCACGCGGGCGCCGGCCTGCGCAGAGTCCTTGTTTCCTCTTTAGTGCAAAGGGGGCAAGCGCAGGCAAGAGTATCAAGCAAAGGCAACCATTTCGGTGTAACAAGACCAAGACCAGCAGGACAGCAGGATGGAGGTCATCGTGGAGCCCAAGCCGGCGTCATCGTCAGGATCTTTGGCAGGCGAGGACCAACTTTATTCAGGATAAGTGTACTAGATGTTCCCCTTCAAAATGGCCAATTGTTGGCGCCCTTCCCGCTCAATATTTGGGAAGAGGCCCAGGGCCTCCGCCTATAAATAGGACTAGCCACCCACAGGCAAGGGGGATCCAGATTTCGGATATACTAGAGGGAGATAGAGAGAGAAGCGATTGAAACTCCCCCTAGCAGTTTATCGCACCAGCCAAGAGCAGACCCTCGCGAGGCTGTTCTTCCTTGTATTGTTCATCATCAACCCTTGAGGCAATCCACACACCACACATTGGAGTAGGGTGTTACACCACAATGGTGGCCCGAACTAGTATAAACCTCGTGTCCTCTGTGTTGTTCTTCATGTAGTTTTAGATCCTTGTGTGGCGATGAGACACGGGTAGGCAGTAGGTGTGATCTCCACGCGCACCCCAGAGTTCGAACCTTGAGGGTCTGCCGGAACCCGAAATCCGACATTTGGCATGCCAGGTAGGGGTGCGCCGGAATCTGCCTTCCGTCGCCTCGTGTTTCGCCGCCCATAGCATCCATGTCAGACGCTCGTTGAGCCTGTGCCGAGCGCCGGGCCGCTCTCGCCGCTCGCGTCGCCTAGACGGCCCCCGTCGGCGGGCGCCCCCGCCGTTCCCCGTTGCATGCTGTCAAAACCACCATCGGCCCGGTGGGGAACGAGCAGCAGGCGTCGTCCCTGCATCCTTCGATGCGGCGAGAAGGCCACACCGCCACCCCGTCGCCTGACTCCAGCCGCTTCCTCATCCCACGCCCATCGCGCTCCTGCGGACGCGATGGCCGCGCTGCTCCTAGTGCGGGAGCTCCTGCACTACCGTCCCGTTGGCGATCTCTACGACGAGTGGCTCGCCCGCATCACCGAGCTCGTCAGCGCCGCTGGGGGCTCCCCTGCACCATCCCTCTCACTGCACTGCGCCCCGCCCTACGCGGGCGACGAAGCTCCGGGGGCGCCTCAACCGCCTCCCCCTCAAGAAGGCGCATTGGCCCTAAGGCGCGTGGCCCCGGGGCGGAACCCACTCCGTCCGACACCAGCACAGCAAGAGAACAGCTGCCAAGAGATCCCTCACCCCCAAGAAGCCGCCCGTGTGCTCCCCGCACCGGCCCGACATGAACGCGCTCCTGCTCCAGCGCGCCAAGACCCCACACTGCTCCTGGCGGCAATGCACGGAGACCCGCAAGATCAAGCTCTCCATCATCCAAGGCCTCCCGCAGCCACTGCAGGCTCCCGTGCCTTCACCGCCGAGCTGTGCAGCGTGGCCTGGCCGGGCAAGTTCAAGCCAGATCTGCCCCCGCGCTATGATGGCACGGCTGACCCTGCGGAGTTCCTCTAGCTCTATGAGCTGGGCATCGAAGCCGCCAACGGGGACGAGAAGGTCATGGTGAACTGGTTCCCCATGGCGCTCAAGGACGGCGCCCGCACCTGGCTCCTGAACCTGGCTCCTGGCACGATATCCTCCTGGGACAAGATGCGCACCCGATTCATCACCAATTTCCAAGGCACACGCGATCGACCCCTGTCCATGAGCGACTTGCGCCGCATCAAGCAGCAGCTGGGAGAAACCCTGCAGAAGTTCATGCAGCGCTTCAACATCGCTCGCCTTAAGATCCCCAAGGTGTCTAAGGAGGCCATCATCTCAGCCTTCTCCGACGGCGTGTGTGACATCAAGATGAAGGAGGAACTTGCAATCCATGAGGACCTGTGCACCTCCCTGGAGCTATTCAATTTGGCGACCAAGTGCGCTAGGGCTGAGGAAGGGCGCCTTTCCGTCCTCGAGCTGCCAGCTGCTGACCTGGAAGAGAAGAAGCCCAAGGCCAAGGACGTAAAGCGCAAGGGGGCTGCCGTGCTTGCAGTAGAACCAGACAGCAAGCAAGGCAGGGATCAGCCTGAGTCATCCAAGGGCAGCCGATACTGCGTGTACCACGACCTCCACACCCACAACACCAACGAATGCCAAGAGCTCAGGGCCGTGCGGGACGTGCGTGCCGGCCGACGCCCCGAGCGCAGCGACCGGGGCTATGGCCGAGTAGGAGGAAGAGGTGGAGGACGTTGGGAAGACCATGGCCCACGCCAAGGGTGGCGCGACCGACCTCGCGAGGATCGCTGGCAGGACCAGCCTCGTGAGGGAGGTTGGAGGGACCCGCCTCGCGAGGGGGGTTGGAGGGATTAGCCTCGCGAGGATCGCCCGCAAGGCATTGCGGGCCTCCCTCCTTTGCCACCACAGTCGAGGAGGAATGAAGACCATCATCAGGACGAGGGGGCTGGAGGCTTCCAGGAGCCGCGCGCAATCGCTTGCATCTTGGGCGGCGCTCAAGCCCCGGCCTCTCAGCGCATCTTCAAGCAGTTTGCTCACGAAGTGAATGCAGTCCTCCCCAAGCTTGAGGCCACACGCCCTCTCAGGTGGTCAGCGTGCGCCATCACGTTCAGCTCAGCGGATCAGCTCAAGTGCGCGGCCACAGCCGGAGTCCTCCCGATGCTTTGTTCCCCAATCATCAGCAATGTGCAAGTCACCAGGACCCTCATCGATGGTGGAGCAGGGCTCAATGTCCTATCCGTCGAGACGTTCAACAATCTCCAAGTGCCATACAATCAGCTACAGCCAACCAAGCCTTTCTTAGGAGTCACTGATGGTTCCATGGTTCCGATAGGGCAGGTCCGCCTTCCTGTTACCTTCGGGAAGCGCGACAACTATCGCACCGAGCTCATTGACTTTGACGTCGCTCACATTCGCCTGCCGTACAATGCCATCCTCGGGTACCCAGCCCTGGCCAAGTTCATGGCCGTGACTCATCACGGCTACAATGTCCTCAAGATGCCAGGAAGCGGTGGAGTCATCACTGTGCCTTGTGAAGAGAGAGACGCAGTGTGTTCTCTGGAGCGTGCTTTCCAAGCCGCATCGATTGAAGACCCAGATCACAGGAGCGGGAGGCTCCCCGAGGCTGCTCCTAAGAAGAAGAAGACATCACCTAGTCCGACCCCTCGGGAGGCAGTCCCCTCAGGGTCCGCGCCTGTTCAGGGGGCGCCTCCTTCTGTCGCATAGGAAGGCGCGCCCGGCGCCCTCCTCGAGCAAGGCTTAGGGGCTCTCTCCTGGAGGGCCATCGACTTTGCTAGGATCATGAGGGAGGCGCTCGGGCACCACTTGGAGGTGTGCTTCAACGCACATTTACCTCAGGAAGAAGCAAGGCAAGGAGGGCCAAACCCTCGGGAGTTCGTCAGCGGGATCATGCAGGAGCTGCAAGAGTCAAGAGTCATGAGCGGCAGCCGCCTCTTACCCGCCGTAGCTCCCCATCCAGGCGAGGATGGTGGGCTGCGCGTCTGCATCGACATACCAGGACTCAACCAAGCCGCCTCGCAGGAGCGCCTCTGGCCCTCACGCGTGGGACACTGCGAAGGTCCACCCCACAGCTATGTTCGCATGCCTTACGGCCTGCCGAACGCGGCTGCTGTGCGTCAGCGCCTCATGAGGAGCATCCTGGAGGCTCAAGCGGTCAGGCACTCCGCAGTCTTGGCGGAGATGGAGATGGTCCGCGAGGATCCTCCAGCGCCCCCGGAGCCTCCCAAGGCTCCTGGGCCTGGGGGCTCGTGAAGATCGGCTTTCGCAGTGCACGCCGTCCGCTACTCCAGCATCCCTTCATCTTTAGCATCATCAGGTGACATCCTTCGAGTTTTGTTTTCAGCTGGGAGCGCCCTCCCCCCAGGGCTGCATCATTCCCAGGCCGCGTGGGTCCGTCCCTGCGGCATGTATCCCTTTGGTTCATGTTTATAGTTCACTTTATGGGGGCGCCCCTTGGGCTGCATCATCCCCAAGTCGCTCGTGTCCGACCCAGCGGCGTTCGCCTCTTTCTACGCCTATCTAATTGGGTCTGCTCCTTCATTATTAACGTGCTTGACTTAATCGCCCGCTCGATTGGCACCAACTGATGGAGCTGCTCCCTCATGGCACGACGCTTGCGCATGGGTCCGTCCCTGCAACATCGACAAACCTGGATGGCTGAGCTCTGGCCGTGGCAACCCCGCAGGGCGCCACCTCACCAAGCCTTCAATGCCTCGTCACCTTCCCAGAGCAACCAGCAGCTGGCCGGCAATTGTAATGGCAAACCCTCGCTTTTCTCCTGATGAATTCGTAGGATCGCTTTAAGGAGCAGCGTCAGACGAGGCCTCTGCAGCGCCTCCTTCGCTCTCGTCCGCGTGAACCTCTTGCACGTTAAAGGGGGGGGGGTACCTGAGCATCGCGACTCATGGACTCTTACTGGCTCCCCAGCCCTCACCCTCTGGCCTTGTCCACGGCATCGCGACCTGGCATACCAGCGACGGCTGAGCTCGCTCGAGGGCCGGGACCTGAGGACGTAAAGCACGAAGGGGAGCAAGGGCGAGAGGGAAGAAGAGCGTGGGGACCTCGCCAGGCAACTCCTCAGCTGTCAATGCGCGGGCCCGGCGCCGCGCCAAGGAGTGACTCCTGACCCCCGAGATAAGTCATCCTCCGGAAATACTAGCTATCGCAACACCAACCTCACACCTAATGCGGTTCCATTTTGGCAACGTCATGCTCCTTTCTCACCAAAGGATGACTGCTTGAGCGCTAAAGGGGACCTCCTGAGCATCGCGACTCAGCGGCTCTTACTGGACCCCGTGCCGCTCACCTCCTGGCCTTGACCACGGCATCGCGACCTGGCATACCAGCGATGGCTGAAGCCTGCCTTGGGACCGGGACCTGTCAGCGCAGAGCGTCAAGTCCTCGCGAGGTTCAAAAGGAGGAACTAAGCTAAGACGGGCGAGCATCCCTCACCGCTTCACAATAAGGATCATATTAACAAATGGAACTACAAGCACCTTACAAACCCCACGGGGTGTGTTCTTCGATTCCTCGCAGGGAACAAAAGGAGCAAATCCTAAAGAGCGCTAACTACACAGGCCTCTGCAAAAGACGCCATCATCAACACTGGGCCGTCAGGCACCGGCGCCAACCGCATACAGATCAGTGGAGACGGCGGCCTGACGAGCCCGCCCTGCTCTAAGAGCGATGCAAGCTCGGGGGCTCGTAGTTGTCATCGGTCGTCTCCGGAGTCGCGAAGAGCTCGGCGGAGTCGCTGGATCCTGCGACACCTCCGCTGCCTGAGGAGCTACTGGGGAAGCGATTGGCGAGCATAGTCCTCGCCGCGGCAGGGCCCCGACCGCGTTTCTCAGAGCAGCACTCCAGCCGGCATCCCTCTGTGTCGAAGACCTTGAAGAACATTAGGAAGGCGCCGTCGTACTCAAGGTGGATTACGAGGGCGCCACCCGTCCTGCAGACCCGGGCGATCTCGCCCCAGCCACGGGTCAGGTAGACCCTGCCCGGAGCGACGACCTCGACCTCTGCTTCGGTCGCAGGGGTACTGCAGCCAGCATGCTGCAGCCAAAGCTCTATAGGCCCCCTCGGTGGGATCTCAAAGGCAAAGGAAAGAGGGAGACGAATCCAAGAGGAGGCATGGCAGCGTGAAGCACGAGCTCGTGAGAGGAGCCCCCAGCGTGAACTCCAGGAGGAACAACGCGCACCGCCGTGATCCGCCGGCGGCGACGGCGCCTCTGGCGGTGCCGCTCGGCGCCAGCGCCTTCAGGCCCCTCAATCCGGGTGTACAAGGGCAATGGGAATCCAGGCGGCGGCTGCTCGAACCATGGCCTCGACACCTCCTGCCAAGCGCCCCCTTCGCCGCGGCAGGAGGCGGGCCGTTTCTTCGGAGGAAGCGGGGCAGGGCCCTCTCGGGGAGCCTTCCCCTTCTCTTCGGCAGAAAACCGACGGATTGGTGCCATTGGTGTAGGAGGGAGCAAGGATGAAGAGGAATGCGGAGAGTAGCAGGAAGAGATGGACTGGAAGGGCTCGTGCCATTCCGTACATATAGCCGAGGGAGGCCAACCGACGGCCTCCATGATCACAGGTAATCATGACCAGTTTTGCATGCAGGGACTTGTCAATTCGTGCAGTTGCTGCGGCGTCATGGGGGAACTAGGACACCCACGTCCAATCAACCGCCACACGGCCGGCGCCCGAGGCCGCAGGCTATTTGGGCCTGCGGCTCTTCGTACTTGCCCCTTCGCTTCTCTGCTAAGCCAAGTCCAGGCGTGCCTTGGGCCCGGGGGCTACTGTCGGCGTTCTGGGAATGGCGGTACCCAGACTTGCCTGCCTGCGGCCTGCGGCGTGGCTCAAGGAGTAGCCCAGTACGGCCCATCTTCATCAACACATGCTCAAGACCCTCACGAGGGGCCAAGCCTCATGGGGCGGACGACAGGAGGCTTCCTCGGGCACAACCTCGTCAGGCTGGCTCGCGAGGAGGCGGAGAGATCAAGGCGGGGTACCTCGCGAGGTGCCCATGACGCAAGCCATGACGACCAAGGCCAGGCGGGCGCCGGCCTGTGCAGAGTCCTTGATTCCTCTTTGGTGCAAAGGGGGCAAGCGCAGGCAAGAGTATCAAGCAAAGGCAACCATTTCAATGCAACAAGACCAAGACCAACAGGATGGCAGGATGGTGGTCATCGTGGAGCCCAAGCCAGCGTCATCGTCAGGGTCTTTGGCAGGCGAGGACCAACTTTAGTCAGGATAAGACTAGATGTTCCCCTTCAAAATGGCCAATTGTGGCGCCCTTCCCGCTCAATATTTGGGAAGAGGCCCAGGGCCTCCGCCTATAAATAGGACTAGCCACCCACATGCAAGGGGGATCCAGATTTCGGATAGACTAGAGGGAGAGAGAGAAGCTATTGAACTCCCCCTAGCAGTTCATCGCACCAGCCAAGAGCACACCCTCGCGAGGCTGTTCTTCCTTGTATTGTTCATCATCAACCCCTGAGGCAATCCACACACCACACACTGGAGTAGGGTGTTACACCACAATGGTGGCCCGAACCAGTATAAACCTCGTGTCCTCTGTGTTGTTCTTCGTGTAGTTTTAGATCCTTGCGAGGCGACGAGACACAGGTAGGTAGTAGGTGTGATCTTCGTGCACACCCGAGAGTTCGAACCTTGAGGGTCTGCCGGAACCCGAAATCCGACACCCGCCATGAGCTTCGAAGAGATGCTCGACGCCCCCTGCAAGCACCACAGCGGCGCAAGGCCGTCCACGCACACGCTTCGGCAGTGCGACATCACCAAGCGCATCCTGAGGGGCGACATATCGCCTCCTCTGGCTCTGGCTCTGGGCGCAGGCCAGCCGGCTCCACCTCCGCCACCACCCCCAGCCGGCGGCGCAATGCACGATGACGTCTACCTAGACCAGAATGCGACCTACGTCGTCTTCACCAGCCTCATCAACGACAAGCGAAGCGAGCGCCTCCTTCGGTAGGAGGTGAACAACGTCATCCCCGCCAAGCCGGAGTATATGCATTGGTCGGACCGCCCAGTCACATGGACTCGGGAAGCCCACCCGGTGGTCATGCTGAATCTGGGTGGCTACGCCCTCGTCATCAACACCACCATCATCACGCGACACATGTGCAAGTTTCCCGAGTCCTCATTGACGGCGGCAGCAGCATCAACATTCTCTACCGCGACACCATGACCAAGATCGGCCTCGAGGCCAAGGACCTGGAGCCAACCCGGACGATCTTCCACGACATCGTTCCCGGCCTCTCCTGCTCTCCCATTGGCCGGTTCCGGCTTGATGTCCTGTTCAGCGACAGCAACCATTTCTAGCGCGAACCGATCTGGTTCGAGGTGGTGGACCTGTCCAGCATGTACCACGCATTGCTGGGCCGACCCGCGCTCGCCAAATTCATGGCGGTCCCCCACTACGCGTACCTGAAGATGAAGATGCCGGGTCCGAAGGGCCTCATCACCATCACCGGCAACTACCTCAAGTCCCTGGAGTGCGCCCGAGACGGTGCCACGCTGGCCGAGTCGCTAGTCATAGCCGAGGAGCGGCGCCAGCTCGACCGGATTATCACCCTGGCTGGCAAGGCATCAGCCGGGCCAATCCCGGCCGAGCAGCCGGCTAACGAGGCCACCTTCAAGCCCTCCAAGGAGACCAAGAAAGTGAAGCTGAACCCAGAAGACCCCAGCTACAGCAAGTACGTTGTCTAGGCGCCCGCCTCGACAGCAGATAGGAAGGCGAGCTCGTCGACTTCCTCTGTGAGAATCGGGATATTTTGGCATGGACCCCCAAGGACATGCCAGGTATCCCGAGGAAGTACGCCGAGCACAAACTCCACGTCCGCAAGGACGCCAAGCCTGTCCGTCAACCCCCGCGACGTTTCTCCGAAGAGAAGAGAAGGACTATCGGTGTCAAAACCGGCGGATCTTGGGTAGGGGGTCCCGAACTGTGCGTCTAAGGATAATGGTAATAGGAGGCAGGGGACACGATGTTTTACCCAGGTTCAGGCCCTCTCGATGGAGGTAATACCCTACTTCCTGCTTGATTGATCTTGATGATATGAGTATTACAAGAGTTGATCTACCACGAGATCGTAGAGGCTAAACCCTAGAAGCTAGCCTATGATTATGATTGTTGTTGTCCTACGGACTAAACCCTCCGGTTTATATAGACACCGGAGGGGGCTAGGGTTACACAGAGTCGGTTATAGAGAAGGAGATCCACATATCCGAATTGCCAAGCTTGCCTTCCACGCAAAGGAGAGTCCCATCCGGACACGCGACGAAGTCTTCAATCTTGTATCTTCATAGTCCAACAGTCCGACCAAAGTATATAGTCCGGCTGTCCGAGGACCCCTTAATCCAGGACTCCCTCAGTAGCCCCTGAACCAGGCTTCAATGACGGTGAGTCCGGCGCGCAGATTGTCTTCGGCATTGCAAGGCGGGTTCTTCTCCAAATTCTCCAGAGTACCTGTTATAACACGCAGTGTCTGGCTTCCCATTAATGTTGCACTCCTCGGCTTCTGTGCTTTAATAATGGCTGTCTCCACGTGTCGAGCGAATACGAGAAGTCGGGGCATTTTTACATTTGCCACCCTGACCACGTGAGTAAGGCGTCTATTTAAAGAGACGGGGATCCTCAGATCCAAATCACACCATCTCCTCCCAGCGAGTATCCATCGGAGCGCGCCCGGAAAAATCCATACCACCATGGCCGGCCGTCGTGGCTCCTCCTCTTGCTCCCGTAGCACTAGGCCAGGCGATTGGGAGAAATGTTCTGTCCCCCACAGCCGACTAGTAGAATTGCAGACCAAGGGGTTTCTTCCGCCTGCGTACATGGTCCCCGTCCAAGCTGGACTAGCCACTTATAATGGCGGGGAGCAAGCGGAGAGTTCTCCAAACCCATCCAAGAGGGAGTGGGTATGCTTTGTCCCCTATATGCTGAGGGGACTCGGATTTCCAATCCATCCTTTCCTCTGTGGGCTCCTGGAGTTGTACGGCCTCCAGCTGCATAACTTTACCCCAGCCTCCATACTGCATATCGCAGGCTACGTTGCCTTCTGCGAGCTATTTCTGGGTTGCGAAGCTCATTTCGAGCTGTGGAAGAGGCTATTCTGCCTCGTACCCCGCACTCAGGAGGGGTCGGTATATCAAGTGGGCGGAGCCGAAATATGCCGCATCGCCGGGACCGGATACCTATCTGGTACCCCAAAGAAGACATCCGAAGACTGGCCTTCGGAGTGGTTCCACATGGAGGATGTCTCTCTTCTGGACCCTATTCGGAAGGGCCTTCCCAAGTTTCTAAATGCCATGTTGAAGAAACGCCACAGCTGGCGCCCCCGGAACCCCCAGGAGGAAGATAACAGAGAGATCTTTTCCTGATGGACAGGATAAAGACGCTGGCCAAATCAGGGCTGACAATAATTGAGGTTATGTCCATATGTATAATGCGGGGAGTGCAGCCACTTCAATATCGGGGGAAACCCATGTGGCACTTCAATGGAGAAGACGATGCCACCCGCTGCGGATGCAAAGGTCCGGACTCCCCTGCCGCTCTGGCGAAGATATTGTTCGATTTGTACAAAGGAGAAGAAGAGGAGTTCATCCGTATCAAGCCACTGGATGGATTATCCATGTACAACCCCCCAAGCTGGGTGAGCGGCTATCTTTTATTCTAGTCTTTCCCGCATTCTTTAGCATAAATATTTACCTTGCCAACTCATAGCAGGAACTGCGAAAAGCTATGAGGGAGGTTCACAGCCCGTCTCCACAGCCAGAGGACCCCGACCGGGCCCTCGACCCCGGACTCGAAGAAGATCCGGACACATTTGTGGAGCTCCTTGACCGGACATTTTATCAGTTAAGCTGCGATGGTGCGTTGATGGCCATCATAGCTGATTATCCTGGCCTGCTCCCTGTATCACAGGTAAGTAAGACCGGAGTCCCAACTTCCAAAAAGGAATCCCTCTTCGTGCCTTACCCACCGCACATGCCTTGCGTTTTACAGGGAAGGCCATCGGGACGCCATGCCGAATCCGCGGTGACTCGTCAACAAGGGGCACCGAAGCCGGGTAGGCTTAAAAGGAAGGCATTCAGGACCAAGACGCCGTTGCAAAGGTATGTTTAAAAACCTGCCACATAACTATCATCGTTAAAAATATAACAATGTCCATTGTCCTCTGGCAGAAAAAGCGCTCGCCGGACTATATCCGGAGAGCCTGCCGGCCACGCCTCCACCAGCCGGACTCCGGGGCCGGACTCAATGGCGGAGGTAAATGCGGACGATCCTCTTACATAGGATGTAGATAGATTCTCTGCTACAAACTCCGAAGTGGAGAGCGCCATGAATCATAGGCGCCGACGGGCCACACTACGTGACCCTAATTTCTCCGAAGAGGCATTCAATGCCTTCAACTCAGGGGACGCGTACATCCGGGCTGCTCAACATGGCCTCGCCAGAGCCACGGACCAGTACGTAAAGGATATATGGGTAAGAAAATTTGATAAGTATGTATATCAGTAGCCCCTGAGACTTGAAACAGTTGGCACAACTGATTTAAGGATCCTCGTGTGCATAGGTTCTGACAGAGAAGAATACCCAGTTGTCTAAAGAGCTGGAGGAGTGCAAAGCCCAACTGCGGGCCGCGATTGCCGTAATGGAGGAGTCTACGAAGGCCCCATCTGGTAATACTTGTTTTGATCAAAAATAATGTCATGGCATGTACCAGTTTAGTATTCAGCATGAATGCAAATCTAACAATAGATTCTGCAGACAATCCCGGAGGCAATCCGGAGATCGTACCAGAGGATGAGCAACATGTTCGGCGACAGCTGAAGGCTGGCGAGCGTGTGCTTACAAAGGTTATAAAGGAGAAAAATACTCTCCAGGACGCGAACACCCGACTGGACGTCGAATTAAAGGATGTTCTGGCCCAACTTGCTGACTCCGTAAAGGAGAATAAGAGGCTTCGACGCGGCATATTCAGTAAGTGCTCTAACGAACCACTATAAAGTTTGGCGAAGAAGCATGCTGACAGAATTATGTTTGTAGGCATGCTGACAGGTCGTCCCGAAGAGGAGATGCCTGGATCTGCAGGCGATCTTCTTCAGGAGCTCTCACAACTACACGAACAAGTTCGGCAGGTGATGCAGGGCATTTCCCAAGCCTTGTGGCCATCCGCCTCCCTGCCAGGAGGCATGGGGAAGCTTGTGGAGATACTCAAGGGAGCACGGCGGCGCTTCCGATTATGGAAGATATCGGCCTGCCGACAAGGTGCGAGGGAAGCCTGGGCCATGGTGAAGACGCGATATACCAAGGCTGACCCGAACCACATGGCCGAGGTCGGACCTGTAGGATCAGATGGGAAAGAGATCCCTGTAAGTCTGGTATATGACCAGGTAGCATTAGCCGCTAAGTATTCCCAACAGGACTGTAGGCTAGACAGCCTGTTGGATGGTATAGAAGAAGAATTTAGTCAGTCTAAGTGACTTTGTACTTCAAAGGACACATTTTGTCCCTAGCCGGATTGTAAATCATTTGTCTTGGTGGGCCATTTCGCTTCAACCTCTGGACCCGATAGTCCGGAGTGTATCCGAATACCCGCTCGGTTATGTGAAAACCGGGGCATGCGTGGAAACCAGGCGTAGGGGTCATAAGTGCTTGAACAGACAAGTACCCAACTAGCTATGTTATATTACATGGGTAGTAAGAAACATCTTCCAGGGAGAATAGTTCCGTTAAGGGTTCCTTTCCCTGGGTGTGCATGCATTAACGTGCATGTACGAACTGCAAAAAAATGACGCAGGATATAATCATCTAGGGCATGTTTTGAAATAGGTAAAAGACATCTTTTGTCCATCGACCGAATATTCCCTTAAGAACTCTAGCTTTCGGCTTCACCCAGTCTGAGGTACACATCCGGCTGACCCGGCAGTAACAATCACAGAGGTGCTCCCCTTATGCCCTAGCCAAATTAACGGGAACATAGGGCATAAACACAAGAGCCAGGCAACCCAGCTTGGCCAAAACTTAAGTCATATCGATGCATATAGTGGTGAAAAAAGGCACATATGAGGAAATGACACATATGTGGTGGGCATAAAGCCCAGAAGATAATTACATTAAGCTTTTGTATAAGAAGCCCCCAGGTATATTACGCATAGCGCGGTAGGAGTGTGCGGTCAAAGCATACTTGAAGCTTTTAAGGCTATATGTAAGAAGGGTAGAGAGAGGATATAATTTAAAAAGGGAGACGGAGGTAAGGAGACAAACACAGAGTTCGGCACTAGGCGTAGAATCTTCGGAGTCTGGCCGCGTTCCATGAGTTCGGCTCGAGTTGATTATCTGATGCATCACGCAGGCGGTACACACCTCCGGTGAGAACTTTGTCAATGATGAAGGTACCCTCCCATTTGGGCTTGAGCTTGTCCTTTTTCTTCTCTGGTAGGCGTAGAATGAGTTCGCCAATGTTATAAGTTTTGGCCCGTACTTCTCTGCTTTGATACCTTCGAGCCTGCTGTTGATAGAATGCGGAATGGGCCTTTGGGACGTCATGCTCCTCCTCCAGGGTATCTAATCTATCCTGCCGATCCAGCTCGGATTCTCTCTCTTCGTACATGCGCACTCTAGGTGAGTCACGGATGATATCGCAGGGTAGCACTGCCTCTGCGCCGTACACCATAAAAAATGGTGTGTATCCGGTTGTGCGGTTTGGCATGGTTAGCAGCCCCCATAGTACAGAGTCGAGCTCCACGACACAGTGCATATCTGATTCCTTCAAGGATCGCACTAGTCTGGGTTTAATGCCACTCATAATAAGACCATTCGCTCGTTCGACTTGACCGTTTGTTTGGGGATGATAGACGGAGGCATAATCAAGTTTTATGCCCATTTTGCTGCACCAGGTTTTCACCTCGTCGGCTGTGTAGTTTGAGCCATTATTGGTGATGATGCTGTGGGGACACCGTAGCGGTGTACGACCCTGGATATAAATTCAATCACTGGTCCGGACTCGGCCGTTTTAACTGGTTTGGCTTCTATCCATTTGGTGAATTTATCGACCATGACCTACAAGTATTTCTTCTTATGGCTTCCTCCTTCAAGGGGTCCAACCATATCGAGCCCCCAGACCGCAAAGGGCCAAGTTATGGGGATTGTTTGGAGGGCGGTAGGTGGCATATGGCTTTGATTTGCAAAAAGCTGGCAACCGACGCAATGTTGGACAAGGTCCTGTGCATCTGCCCGGGCTATTGGCCAGTAGAAACATGTACAGAAGGCCTTGCTTACGAGCTCCCGAGCTGCGGCATGGTGGCCGCCGAGTTAGGCATGAATTTCGGCCAAAAGCTACCGCCCTTCCTCTTCGGAGATGCACCTTTGGAGCACTCCGGTCGCGCTTTTCTTATAAAGCTCTCCCTCATGGACTTTGTAGGCTTTAGAGCGCCGCACAATGCAACGTGCCTCATTTTGGTCCTCCGGGAGTTCCTGCCTATTTAAGTAGGCTAATAAGGGTTCTGTCCACGGGGCGATGACCGCCATAATCGCGTGGGCCGAAGGTGTTATTTTGGTGGCGGAGCCTCCGATTACATCCGATTGTTTAGGATCTGGGGTTGTATGCGGATCCGGACTGGTATTGCCGGTCTCCCCTTCCCATACCACGGATGGCTTGAACAGCCTTTCCAAGAAGATATTAGGTGGGACGGGGTCGCGTTTAGTGCCGATGCGGGCAAGGATATCCGCCGCTTGATTGTTTTATCAAACCACATGGTGGAATTCGAGCCCCTCGAACCGAGCTGACATTTTGAGAATGACATTGTGGTAGGCCATCATTTTCGGGTCCTTGGCGTCAAAGTCTCCATTTATTTGAGATATTGCGAGATTTGAATCCCCACGTACTTCTAGGCGTTGAATGCCCATGGAGACTGCCATCCGAAGACCGTGAAACAATGCCTCATATTCGGCTGCATTATTGGAATCTGTGTAAAGTATTTGGAGTACATATTAGACTGTATCTCCGGTGGGGGAGTCAGGACGACGCCAGCCCCTAGACCAGCTAGCATCTTAGAGCCGTCAAAGTGCATGATCCAATTGGAGTACGCCTCGTACTCTTTAGGGAGTTCGGCTTTTGTCCATTCGGCGACGAAGTCAGCCAGTACTTGCGACTTAATGGCTTGCCGTGGTTTGTATGTTATGTCGAATGGGAGGAGCTCGATAGCCCATTTAGCAATCCAGCCCGTGGCATCGCGGTTATTTATTATGTCATTGAGTGGTACTTCGGGGGCCACCATGATTGAACACTCTTGAAAGTAGTGTCGTAGTTTTCGGGATGCCATGAAGACCGCGTATGCTATCTTTTGATAATGTGGGTACCGTGACTTGCATGGAGTGAGGACAGTGGATACGTAGTATACCGACTTTTGAAGTGGGAATTTATGTCCATCTGTCTCTCGTTTGACGACGAGCACTGTGCTTACAACCTGGTGTGTTGCAGCTATATATAGTAGCATGGGTTTGCCGACTTTTGGCACTGCTAGGATTGGATTGGTGTCCAAGAGGGCTTTTATTTCCTCCAGCCCGGCCGTAGCCGCATCCGTCCACTCGAAGTGTTCGGTGCATCGAAGAAGGCGATAAAGAGGTAGTGCCTTTTCTCCTAATCGGGAGATAAAGCGGCTTAAGGCGGCCATGCATCCAGTTAATTTCTGGATTTGCTTGAGGTCTGTTGGGGTAGCCAACTGTGACAGAGCTTGGATTTTAGCCGGGTTTGCTTCGATTCCTCTATTGGAAACAATAAAGCCCAAGAGCTTTCCGGCCGGTACGCCGAAAACACATTTTTCCGGGTTGAGCTTGAAGTCATATGTTCGGAGATTGTCGAACGTAAGCCTCAAGTCGTCTATTAATGATTCAACGTGTCTGGTTTTGATGACCACATCGTCTACATATGCCTCCACTGTTTTGCCAATTTGTGTTTCCAGGCATGTCTGAATCATGCGTTGACAGGTTGCACCGGCGTTTTTGAGCCCGAAAGGCATGGTGTTAAAACATAAGGGGCCGTATGGAGTGATAAATGCTGTTGCGGCTTGATCGGACTCCGCCATCTTGATTTGATGGTATCTGGAGTATACGTCGTGGAAACACAATGAGTCGTGTCCTGCGGTGGCGTTGATGATTTGATCAATGCGGGGGAGGGGGGAGGGATCCTTGGGGCAAGCCTTATTGAGGTCCTTGAAATTGACGCATAGGCGCCAGGATTTGTCCTTCTTTGGTACCATCACCAGGTTTGCTAGCCAGGGATGTTTAATTTCTCTGATGAATCCAGCCTCGAGTAGCTTGGCTAGCTCTTCTCCCATGGCTTGTCGCTTGGGTTCTGAAAAGCGTCGAAGAGTCTGCTTGACCGGCTTGTATCCCTTTAGTATGTTTAGGCTATGCTCGGCCAGCCTGCGGGGGATACCTGGCATATCCGATGGATGCCAGGCGAAGATGTCCCAATTCTCGCGCTAGAACTCTCGTAGTGCAGCGTCTATTGTGGGGTTCAGCTGTGCCCCAATTGATGCTATTTTTGTAGGGTCCATTGGGTGGACCTGGAATTTTACTATTTCGTCTGCTGGTTTGAAAGAGGTGTACTTGGGTCGTTTGTCGAGTATCACGTCGTCCCTGTCCACTATGGAGCGCAGCGCAGTTAACTCTTCGGCCGCGAGGGCTTCGGATAATGCCTCCAGGGCTAGTGCGGCGGTTTTATTTTCGACGCGGAGTGCTATGTCCGGATCACTGGCCAGAGTGATGATTCCATTGGGCCCCGGCATCTTAAGCTTCATGTACCCGTAATGGGGTATAGCTTGGAAGCTTGTGAATGCATCCCGCCCCAAAAGGGCGTGGTATCCACTGTTAAACGGGGCCACTTGGAATGTGATTTCTTCGGACCTATAATTCTCCGACGTGCCGAATAACACATCCAGTGTTATTTTTCCCATGCATCGTGCCTCCTGTCTAGGGATGATTCCTCTGAAGGTCGTGCTTCTTTGCTCAATGCGACTCTTATCTATTTCCATTTTGTTAAGAGTTTCCTCATAGATGAGGTTTAATCCGCTGCCGCCGTCCATGAGCACTTTAGTAAGCCGGAAGCCATCCACAATTGGACTAAGGACCAAAGCGCCTGGTGCTCGGACTGTTCGGAATTGAGGTTCGTCGCTGGCATTGAAGGTTATGGCCGTATCGTTCCACGGGTTTATTGCTGCGACGTGGCAGACTTCGGCGCGGCTGCGGAGCGCTCGCTTGTGCCTATTGTTTGAGGCGAAAGTCTCGAAGACTGTCAGTACTGTATTGTTATTTTCTGCGGGATGGTGCTCTGCAGTATTGTTGATGAGAAGGTGCTCGCCGCTCTTGGCCACCTGCCGGAGTATCCAACATGCTCTAAGGCTGTGTGTTGGTATGACGCCCGGTGTGCTGTGAATTTTGCATGGCCTGTTGAGCCATCCCTCCAGTATGGTTCCACGCCCTGTAGAGGGCTTTGGCTTCTTTGTAATTGGGTTGGGTGACTTGCGAGAGCGCACCCTTTTAGTTCGGACGAGGGGTTTAGTTAGGGCTGGAGGATCCCAGAATTTTGTTTGGGTTTTCCAGGCGCTTTCCATCGCATACTATTTCTGTACTATGGCCGCCAAGTCGGCAAAGTGTGCTATGTCACGGCGACTTATGGCGTTGAGAATTCCCTTGTCCGTGCAATTTTTGCAAAAGAATGAGATTGCCTCTTCCTCGTGACAGTCCTTAACCTTGCTCATTACAAGGAGGAATTTGGCCCAGAAGTGGTGTACTGTCTCTTGGGGCTCTGTCTAATGTGGGAAAGATCACTTGTGTCTGGGTGGGTGGGTAGACTTAAGTCCACATCCTGACCCAATCTGAGACCCAGGGGCAAAGGAGCTCCCAAGCTTGGCAGCTCGGGCTCGAGGATGTTGCCCAATATTTGTGGTTGTTGCCCGATTCTAAGTTCGATGCCTAGGCCATGTCCTCCCGTAGACGGGTATCCGGCTCGGAGAGCTCGGGAATCCGGACATAGTTCATCCTCAAAATAGAGGAAGAATCGTTGTTTTGTTCCTCCACCACCGCTATCTGATGGGTGACCAGCGGAGAGTTAATCTCCCTTTGGTCGAGTTTAAGCCCGATCGGATCATAGTCTGTAGTGACTCCCAGGGTGGTGATGCGATCCAAGAGCTTGTTTAGGGAGGAGAGCTCCATTGGATCCATCCGCTCGATGAATTCCGAGCTAACGTGGAGGCTGTTCTTGATGACCCGAGAAGTCATCGTCGGCGTGGCAGACGAACGAGCGGCCATGACGAAACTGCCCAGCCGGAGAGTTTGGCCTACAGCCAGGGACCCTCCAGAGGTGATGTTGTTCTTGGCAACAAGGTGAGCCATCAAGCCCTATCGCGACGGCACAGTGGAACTCTCAATGAAAGCACCAATGTCGGTGTCATAACCGGCGGATCTCGGGTAGGGGGTCCCGAACTATGCGTTTAAGGCTAATGGTAACAGGAGGCAGGGGACATGATGTTTTACCCAGGTTTGGGCCCTCTCGATGGAGGTAATACCCTACTTCCTGCTTGATTGATCTTGATGATATGAGTATTACAAGAGTTGATCTACCACGAAATTGTAGAGGCTAAACCCTAGAAGCTAGCCTATGATTATGATTGTTGTTGTCCTACGGACTAAACCCTCTGGTTTATATAGACACCGAAGGGGGCTAGGGTTACACAGAGTCAGTTACAGAGAAGGAGATCCACATATCCGAATTGCCAAGCTTGCCTCCCACGCAAAGGAGAGTCCCATCCGGACACGGGACGAAGTCTTCAATCTTGTATCTTCATAGTCTAACAGTCCGGCCAAAGTATATAGTCCGGCTGTCTGAGGACCCCTTAATCCAGGACTCCCTCAAGGACTTGATTCAAGGAGGAAATAACAGGGGGAAAGTAGTAGAGACCAGATACCTAACCGGTGTCTTGGTTGAAAAGGGAAATAATGGGAAAACTCAGAACAAACTGGATAAGGAACAGATCTATTATTGGTTGAAAAAAGGATAGAAAGTGGCGGCTGGTGGACAAGTCAACAGAGTATGTCCAGGATTAGATTTTTTGCCCTCACATAGTAAAAGGTCTCCAGGATTAGATTGCTGCCCTCACATAGTAAAAGGTCTCCAGGATTAGATTTGTTGCCCTCACATAGTAAAAGTTCTCCAGGATTAGATTTGCTGGCCTCATAGAGCATGAACAAACTCGGCATCACCACTTTATGCCTCCTTGTAGGTACATTGTGTTGATGCGTGCACTGCCACATGTCCTTATACCAACCTTTTGTTATTGTTAATGTAAGGGCGCATGTAAAATGAAGCGATCACACTGTTACCTTAAGGACATGTCTAACCAGTGTTATTGTTAATCTAATGCCTCCAGTGATATGATGCAATTAAACTGTGTTAACAAATGGCACTCCTGCTGTTTTCCCCTGATGATAAGTAAATTGCTTCTTTACACTGCTGAGTGACCTGGTGTCCCCATGGTCCCATGCCCTTAAACCACCTCTTTAGCTGTTGTTGATTTACTGTATCTGGTAAACAAGCAATGCCACCATTAAAGTAATCCCATATTTGACGAATGTCATAGTTGATCATAATGCTTCCGGTAACATGAAGTATTACTGGCGTTTTAAAATTCCTACTGTCCTTGCGTGATTGCCATGAACATAATTAATATGCTTCTTTTCATTTCATGTATGTTTCATATATTCTTATTGACCAGCAACTGTTTACTTTCTATCTTTTTGGGCAGATAGGGATATTCATTTCACCTGTTGCTATTGTGACCTTTTGGTGAACTGCACAAAACACTTTTTTGGAATGAGTGTCTTGTGTAGTTCAACTAAAATGTCACGTGGGCAACATCTCTCAATTTTGGTGGAACTGCACAAAATGGTAATTGGAGTTTCCAAAATCTCCATGAAATTCTGCTGGTAATCTTGTGCAACATTTTATTAGCTTTTGCAAGATCAGTCGTCACTGTCACCATAATGGCACTTTATTTTAGTGGAACTACACAAAAGGATAAGCAAATTATAGTTGCACCTTACATGAGCAGGACAGCCAACCTCAATATTGCTGAATTTTAGTGCAACTACTAAAGAAGAACCTGCCAGCTCACGAGAGCAAGTACTTCTTGCTAGCTGAATGATGAAATCTTTGCTTCATTTCAGGTGAACTACAGAAAAAGGCGCATGAATTGAATCATGGAACTCCAGGCTGGCCTCATCCGAGTGGAGTTGTGGTTCACCACATCGAGTCGTGGCGGTATAGGGCCCCTCACACCGGTTGCTTCAACTGGTGCCACTATTATAGAAATCATGCTCTTTCTTATCTGTGCAAATAGGAATTACTCTACTACAGATGTTGTGATGGTCAAGAGCATTTGCCAAGTTCTTGGGTTGTATGACACGGCTAGCCAAGATGGATTTAATCCCGATATTCACTTTATCAAAAGGCTCTAATGGGTTGGTTCTGAATCTTGCAAGCTAGGAATCAATGAGATGTGTAGGCATATTTGTTGTACTTATTATTTGAATCTTATTTTTCACACGGCATGATGATGCAGAAGACAACAACCATAACAAACTATTTAACCTTGGTAGTATTTTCTGTGTGAAAGTGCGGCAAATGTGCTGATCATGTGCGTCCTTAGAATAATAATTCTAATTGTTGTGCATGTTGATCCTATGGCACTGATAGAATGAGCCAATGCATTGCTTGTTTTAAGAATACATTTTAATTAAAGCTAATTAAATTTAAGTAAAGTGACCACTAACACTTGTTATTACAGTACCAATACAGGCACACTCGTGAACCGACGTGTGTGGCCGGAATAGGTTTCTTAATGGAGGCATTTGAATGCGCCGAGGGTGCATATTCTGCCGGGCATGCAGCGGGAGAAGGAAGGGTAGTAACTGTTGTCGCCTATGCACACTCAGTTTACTATTGAATCTAGTTCCCCAACAGCTGAAAAACGAACTGCTGCCGCCGCCTACTCACTCGTTCACTTGAAGAGACTCCAATGGCGATCCGAGGGGTGAGCCTGCTAAATATGGACTTCAGAAAGGAGTTCCCCTTTGAGTTCTCCGTTCAGTCCCATGGTGGCACCAAGTTGAATGTGATGTGCACCAACGATCCGGACTCAGTGAAGCTCTGCCTCGCCGAGTTCAAGCAGTACCTGATAACCCACAAGTGTAGGGGATCGCAACAGCTTTCAAGGGTAGAGTATGCAACCCAAATTTATTGATTCGACACAAGGGGAGCCAAAGAATATTCTTAAGTATTAGCTATTGAGTTGTCAATTAAACGACACCTAGATAACTTAGTATCTGCAGCAAAGTATTTAGTAGCAAAGTAGTATGATAGTAAAGGTAATAGTGGCAAAAGTGAAGATAATAATTTTGTAGTAGATGTAACAGTAGCAACGGAAAAGTAAATAAGCGAAACACAAGATGTGAAAAGCTCGTAGGCATTGGATCAGTGACGGATAATTATGTCGGATGCGATTCCTCATGTAATAGCTATAACATAGGGTGACACAGAACTAGCTCCACTTCATCAATGTAATGTAGGCATGTATTCCGAATATAGTCATACGTGCTTATGGAAAAGAACTTGCATGACATCTTTTGTCCTACCCTTCCATGGCAGCGGGGTCCTAGTGGAAACTAAGGGATATTAAGGCCTCCTTTTAATAGAGAACTGGAACAAAGCATTAGCACATAGTGAATACATGAACTCCTCAAACTATGGTCATCACCGAGAAGTATCCCGATTATTGTCACTTCGGGGTTGTCGGATCATAACACATAATAGGTGACTATAGACTTGCAAGGTAGGATCAAGAACTCACATATATTCAAGAAAACATAATAGGTTCAGATCTGAAATCATGGCACTCGGGCCCTAGTGACAAGCATTAAGCATAGCAAAGTCATAGCAACATCAATCTCAGAACATAGTGGATACTAGGGATCAAACCCTAACAAAACTAACTTGATTAAATGGTAAATCTCATCCAACCCATCACCGTCCAGCAAGCCTATGATGGAATTACTCACGCACGGCTGTGAGAATCATGAAATTAGTGATGTAGGATGGTTGATGATGACGATGACGACGACGAATCCCCCTCTCTGGAGCTCCGAACGGACTCCAGATCAGCCCTCCCGAGAGAGATTAGGGCTTGGTGGCGGCTCCGTATCATAAAACGCGATGAAACTTCCTCTCTGATTTTTTTCTCCTTGAAACAGAATATATGGAGTTGGAGTTGAGGTCGGTGGAGCCTCAGGGGGCCCACAAGATAGGGGGGCGTTCCTGGGGGGAGGGCGCGCCCCCCACCCTTGTGGATAGGGTGTGGGCCCTCTGGCCTTGATTCTTTCGCCAGTATTTTTTATATTTTCCAAAACTTTTCTCCGTGGATTTTCAGGTCATTCCGAGAACTTTTGTTTTCTGCACAATAAACAACACCATGGCAGTTCTACTGAAAACAGTGTCAGTCCGGGTTAGTTTCATTCAAATCATGCAGGTTAGAGTCCAAAACAAGGGCAAAAGTGTTTGGAAAAGTAGATACGTTGGAGACGTATCAACTACCCCACGCTTAAACCTTTGCTTGTCCTCAAGCAATTCAGTTGATAAACTGAAAGTGATAAAGAAAAACTTTTACAAACTCTGTTTGCTCTTGTTGTTGTAAATATGTAAAGCCAGCATTCAAGTTTTCAGCAAGTATTATGAACTAACCATACTCACAATAACATTTAGGTCTCACAATTACCCATATCAATGGCATAATCAGCTAGCGAGCAATAATAATAAAACTTGGATGACAACACTTTCTCAAAACAATCATAATATAATATAACAAGATGGTATCTCGCTATACCTTTCTGAGACCGCAAAACATAAATGCAGAGCACCTTTAAAGATCGAGGACTGACTAAACATTGTAATTCATGGTAAAAGAGATCCAGTCAAGTCATGCCCAATAAAAACCAATAGTAATGAATGCAAATGACAGTGTGCTCTCCAGCGGGTGCTTTTTAATAAGAGGGATGATGACTCAACATAAAATTAAATAGATAGGCCCTTCGCAGAGGGAAGCAGGGATTTGTAGAGGTGCCAGAGCTCGATTTTAAAATAGAGATGAATAACATTTTGAGCGGCATACTTTCACTGTCAATGCAACAACTATGAGATGGCGATATCTTCCATACTACATGCATTATAGGCGGTTCCCAAACAGAATGGTGAAAGTTTATACTCCCCCACCACCAACAAGCATCAATCAATGGCTTGATCGAAACAACGAGTGCCTCCAACTAACAACAAACCTGGGGGAGTTTTGTTTAATTATTTTGATTTGCTTTGATCTTTTTGGATCATGGGACTGGGCATCCCGGTTACCGGCCCTTTCTCGTGAATGAGGAGCGGAGTCCACTCCTCTTGAGAATAACCCACCTAGCATGGAAGATACAGGCAGCCCTAGTTGAAACATGAGCTAATCAAGCATACAAAACAGAATTTCATTTGAAGGTTTGGAGTTTGGCACATATAAATTTACTTGGAACAGCAGGTAGATACCGTATATAGGAAGGTATGGTGGACTCATATGGAACAACTCTAGGGTTTAAGGAGTTTGGATGCATAAGCAGTATTCCCGCTTAGTACAGGTGAAGGCTAGCAAAAGACTGGGAAGCGACCAACTGAGAGAGCGACAACAGTCATGGACATGTATTAAAATTAATTCACACCGAGTACAAGCATGAGTAGGATATAATCTACCATGAACATAAATATCAAGAAGGCCATGTTGATTTGTTTCAACTACATGCGTGAACATGTGCCAATTCGAGTCACTCAATTCATTCAAAAGAGGATACCATCCCATCATACCACATCACAATCATTTTAATAGCATGTTGGCACGCAAGGTAAACCATTATAACTCATAGCTAATCAAGCATGGCACAAGCAACTATAATCTCTAAATGTCATTGCAAATATATTTACTTCATAATAAGCTGAATCAGGAACGATGAACTCATCATATTTACAAAAACAAGAGAGGTCGAGTTCATACCAGCTTTTCTCATCTCAATTAGTCCATCAAATATCGTCATTATTGCCTTTCACTTGTACGACCGACGATGTGTATAATAATAGTGCACGTGCATTGGACTAAGCTGGAATTTGCAAGCATTCAACTCAAGAGAGAAGACAAGGTAATATGGGCTCTAAGTTAAATAAACAATCATGCATATGAGAGCCACTAAACATTTTCAATATGGTCTTCTACTCTCGACCCCAAAGGAAAGAAAAGAAAAGAAAACTATTTACACGGGAAAGCTCCCAACAAGTAAAAAGAAGAACGAGAAATCTTTTTGGGGTTTCATTTTAATTACTACTACAAGCATGGAAATTAAACTAACTATTTTTTGGGGGGTTTCTTAAGGTTTATCAAACACACAAGAAAAAAACTAGAAAAAGAAAATTAAACTAGCATGGATAATACAATGAAAGAGTATGAGCACCGACGACTAGAATAGTGTTTGAACATGAATGTAAAGTCGGTGAGAAATACGTACTCCCCCAAGCTTAGGCTTTTGGCCTAAGTTGGTCTACTGCCAAGGATAGCCTGGATGATATCCGTAGTTGTAACTGGGGTTGTACTGAGATGCAGCAGCAAATGCCTCCTGAGCTGCGGCATGTTGGCGAGCCGCCTCTGCTCTCCCCTCGTGTTCAGCTGCCTCCTCCCTAGTAACAACATATCTTCGTTTTGCCTGGTAATCAAAAAGGAAAGGAGCAGGGAGAGTAACATGGACAGAGCTATGTCTGTCAAAGATTAGTCGATACTGGAGGAATTGTTCATTCCTCAAAAGAAAATGATGTTTGACCATTGCGTCATAATCTAAATAAGCAGGAGGCAACACCATATCCCCTTCTCGTGGGGCTATACCAAGATAATTAGCCACACGGGTCGCATAAATTCCTCCAAATAAATCTCCAGCCCTACCATTATTATGCAACCTATGTGCAACTATTGCCCCCAAGTTGTAATCTTTATTGCCTAACACGGCACTCTTGAGGACACAAAGATCAGGGACACACATGTGACATACTTCATCTTTACCATTAATGCATCTACCAATGAAGAGAGCAAAATAATGTATAGCAGGAAAATGAATGCTCCCTATGGTAGCTTGTGCTATATCCCTAGATTCTCCCACAGTAATACTAGCAAGAAAGTCTCTAAATTCAGATTTGTGGGGGTCATTAACATTGCCCTATTGTGGGAGTTTACAAGCAGTTGTAAAATCTTCTAAGTCCATGGTATAAGATTTATCATAAATATCAAACAGGACGCTCTGAGAATTACGTGAAGATTTATATTTAAACCTTCTCACAAATGAATCAGTCAATAGATAGTACTGAGGACACTTATCTTGTAAGAAGTCCTCAAGATCGGCATTACGCACATATGCGTCAAATTCATCCTTAAAGCCTGCATTGACCATAAAATTGTCTGAGGGCCACTCACAAGCTCGTACTTCTGCGTCCCTTGGTGGTTCATCATCTTGCTCATGCATAGCAAGCCTGGGTTCTTTCTTTATTGAGGAGCCACCTTGAAACATTCTCCTAGACATATTTATTTTTCTGAAAAATTTCTAAAATTTTAGTAACTCCAAATAGAAGTGAATAAAACTAAACAAGATTGGTAGCAACTACTCCTACAAGTGCCTAGAGCCTATATCATGCATTAGAATTACTTGGGACCTCATAAATTTAACATGCAAGCTCAAGAACAGGGTCACCTATGCAGCAAATTTTGCAATGAATAAAGCACTAGAACAAAAACTAATTGGACCAATGGAGGAGTCACATACCAAGCAACAATCTCCCAAAGCAGTTTTGTGAATGGAGCTTTTAGCAAGGAGATCAAAAATCGCAGCAAAATGAGCTAGAACTCGTGCTTGAGCTGGATGGGGATTTTTTGGGAAGAAGATGGAGTGTGTGGGTGCAGGAATAAGTGGAGGGGGGCCACCGTGGGCCCACGAGACAGGGGGCGCGCCCAGGGGGTGTGGGCGCGCCCTCCACCCTCGTGGCCAGGTGCTTGCCCCTCCTGTAGTGTTTTCAGTGCCTAAAATCCTCAAATATTCCATAAAAAACATACTAAATTTGCAGGGCATTTGGAGCACTTTTATTTTCAGGATATTTTTTTATTGCACGGATAATTCAAAAAATAGACAGATAATACTATTTTTGCTTTATTTATTCTAAATAATAGAAAGTAAATAGAGGGTACAGAAGGTTGTGCCTTCTAGTTTCATCCATCTCATGATCATCAAAATGAATCCACTAACAAGGTTGATCAAGTCTTGTTAACAAACTCATTCCGAATAACACAGAACCGGAGACATTTCGAATAACACTAAGTTACCTCAACGAGGATATGAATATCCCCAACAATAAGAATATTATACTTTTTCTTGATAATAGGGACAGGAAATTCAAAACCTCCAATAATGATAGTTGGAATTTTTCCAATAGAATTGATGCTATGAACTTGAGGTTGTTTCCTCGAAAAGTGTACTGTATGCTCATTACCATTAACATGAAAAGTGACATTGCCTTTGTTGCAATCAATAACAGCCCCTGCAGTATTCAAAAAGGGTCTACCAAGGATAATCGACATACTATCGTCCTCGGGAATATCAAGAATAACAAAGTCCATTAAGATAGTGACATTTGCAACCACAACAGGCACATCCTCACAAATACCGACAGGTATAGCAGTTGATTTATCAGCCATTTGCAAAGATATTTCAGTAGGTGTCAACTTATTCAATTCAAATTTACGATATAAAGAGAGAGACATAACACTAACACCGGCTCCAAGATCACATAAAGCAGTTTTAATATAATTTCTTTTAATGGTGCATGGTATAGTTGGTACCCCTGGATTTCCAAATTTCTTTGGTATACCACCCTTAAAAGTGTAATTAGCAAGCATGGTGGAAATTTCAGCTTCCAGTATCTTTCTTTTATTTGTAATGATATCCTTCATATATTTAGCATAAGGATTTACTTTGAGCATATCAGTTAAGCGCATACGTAAGAAGATAGGTCTAATCATTTCAGCAAAGCACTCAAAATCCTCATCATCCTTTGTCTTGGATGGTTTAGGAGGAAAGGGCATGGGTTTTTGAACCCATTTCTCTTTCTCTACCGTGCTTCCTAGCAACAAAGTCTCTCTTATCATAATGTTGATTCTTTGATTGTGGGTTATGAAGATCAACAACAGGTTCAACCTCTACATCATTATTTTTGCTAGGTTGAGCATCAACATGAACATTATCATTAACGTTATCACTAGGTTCATGTTCATCACCTGATTGTGTTTCAGCATCAGAAATAGAAATATCATTGGGATTCTCAGGTGTGTCTACAACAGGTTCACTAGAAGCATGCAAAGTCATATCGTTTTTCTTTTTCTTCTTTTTAGAAGAACTAGGTGCCTCTAAATTATTTCTCTGAGAATCCTGTTCGATCCTCTTAGGGCGGCCTTCAGGATACAAAGGTTCCTGAGTCATTCTACCAGTTCTAGTAGCCACTCTAACAGCAAAGTCATGTTTATTATTTAATTCATCAAGCAAATCACTTTGAGCTTTAAGTACTTGCTTAGCTTGAGTGGTAACCATAGAAGCATATTTGCTAATGAGTTTAAGTTCACCTTTAACTCTAGACATATAATCACTCAAGCGGCCTATCTTGAAAGCATTATTCTTTAATTCTCTACCAACATAAGCATTAAAACTTTCTTGTCTAGCAATAAAGTTATCAAATTCATCTAAGCATGGGCTATGAAATTTAGTAGAGGGAATTTCAACTTTATCATATCTATAGAGAGAATTTACCTTTACTACCTGTGTCGGGTTATCAAGACAATGTGTTTCTTCAACATGTGGTATATTAAGACCATGTATTTCTTCAATGGGTGGTAGATTCTTAACATCTTCAGCTTTAATACCTTTCTCTTTCATTGATTTCTTTGCCTCTTGCATATCTTCAGGACTGAGAAATAGAACGCCCCTCTTCTTCGGAGTGGGTTTAGGAATAGGCTCAGGAGTTGGCTCAATTGGCTCAGGGATTGCCTCAGGAATTGGCTCAGGGAGAGTCCAATTATTTTCAGTAGTCAACATATTATTCAATAGCAATTCAGCTTCATCGACTGTTCTTTCCCTGAAAACACAACCAGCACAACTATCCAAGTAGTCCTTGGAAGCATCGGTTAGTCCATTATAAAAGATATCAATTATTTCATTTTTCTTAAGAGGATGATCAAGCAAAGCATTAAGTAATCGGAGAAGCCTCCCCCAAGCTTGTGGGAGACTCTCTTCTTTGATTTGCACAAAATTATATATTTCCCGCAAGGCAGCTTGTTTCTTATGAGCAGGGAAATATTTAGCAAAGAAGTAATAAATCATATCCTGGGGACTACGCACACAACCAGGATCAAGAGAATTAAACCAAGTCTTAGCATAACCCTTTAATGAGAATGGAAATATCTTAAGGATATAATAATAGCGAGACTTCTCATCATTAGTAAACAGGGTGGCTATATCATTCAACTTGGTAAGATGTGCCACAACAGTTTCAGATTCAAGGCCATAAAAAGGATCAGATTCAACCAAAGTAATTATTTTAGGATCAACAGAGAATTCGTAATCCTTATCAGTAATACAAATAGGTGAAGTAGCAAAAGTAGGGTCGGGTTTCATTCTAGCATTAAGAGATTGCTGCTTCCATTTAGCTAATAACTTATTAAGATCATATATATCTTTGCAAGCAAAGATAGCTCTAGCAGCTTCCTCATTCATAACATAACCCTCAGGAACAACAGGTAATTCATAACCAGGGGGAGAACTTTCATCATCACTATCATCAATAATAGCATCTTCAATAATTTCATTCTCTCTAACCCTAGCAAGTTGTTCATCAAGAAATTCACCTAATGGCAAAGTAGTATCACGCACAGAAGTAGTTTCATCATAAGTATCATGCATAGCAGAAGTGGCATCATCAATAACATGCGACATATCAAAATTCATAGCAGTAGCAGGTTTAGGTGTCGCAAGCTTACTAATAATAGAAGGAGAATCTAGTGCAGAGCTAGATGGCAGTTCCTTACCTCCCCTCGTAGTTGAGGGCAAAATCTTAGTTCTTTCGTCTTTTAGGTTCCTCATAGTGATCAACAGATATAAATCCCAACTGACTCAAAGAATAGAGCTATGCTCCCCAGCAACGGCGCCAGAAATTAGTCATGATAACCCACAAGTGCAGGGGATCGCAACAGCTTTCGAGGGTAGAGTATTCAACCCAAATTTATTGATTTGACACAAGGGGAGCCAAAGAATATTCTTAAGTATTAGCTGTGGAGTTGCCAATTGAACCACACCTAGATAACTTAGTATCTGCAGCAAAGTATTTAGTAGCAAAGTAGTATGATAGTAAAGGTAACAGTGGCAAAAGTAAAGATAATAGTTTTGTAGTAGATGTAACAGTAGCAACGGAAAAGTAAATAAGCGAAACACAAGATGTGAAAAGCTCGTAGGCATTGGATCAGTGATGGATAATTATGTTGGATGTGATTCCTCATGTAATAGCTATAACATAGGGTGACACAGAACTAGCTCTAGTTCATCAATGTAATGTAGGCATGTATTCCGAATATAGTAATACGTGCTTATGGAAAAGAACTTGCATGACATCTTTTGTCCTACCCTCCCGTGGCAGCGGGGTCCTAGTGGAAACTAAGGGATATTAAGGCCTCCTTTTAATAGTGAACCGGAATAAGCATTAGCACATAGTGAATACATGAACTCCTCAATCTATGGTCATCACCGAGAAGTATCCCGATTATTGTCACTTCGGGATTGTCGGATCATAACACATAATACGTGACTATAGACTTGCAAGTTATGATCAAGAACTCACATACATTCATGAAAACATAATAGGTTCAGATCTGAAATCATGGCACTCAGGCCCTAGTGGCAAGCATTAAGCATAGCAAAGTCATAGCAACATCAATCTCAGAACATAGTGGATACTAGGGATCAAACCCTAACAAAATTAACTTGATTACATGGTAAATCTCATCCAGCCCATCACCGTCCAGCAAGCCTATGATGGAATTACTCACGCACGGCGGTGAGCATCATGAAATTGGTGATGGAGGATGGTTGATGATGACGACGGCGACGAATCGCCCTCTCCAGAGCCCCGAACGGACTCCAGATCAGCCCTCCCGAGAGAGATTAGGGCTTGGCGGCGGCTTCGTATCGTAAAACGCGATGAAACTTCCTCTCTGATTTTTTTCTCCGCAAATGGAATATATGGAGTTGGAGTTGAGGTTGGTGGAGCCTCAGGGGGCCCAGGAGACAGGGGGAGCGCCCCCTGGGCGTGCCCCCCCTTCCTCGTGGACAGGGTGTGGGCCCCCTGGCCTTGATTCTTTCGCTAGTATTTTTTATATTTTCCAAAACTTATCTCCATGGATTTTCAGGTCATTCCGAGAACTTTTGTTTTCTGCACAATAAACAACACCATGGCAGTTCTGCTGAAAACAGCGTCAGTCCGGGTTAGTTTCATTCAAATCATGCAAGTTAGAGTCCAAAACAAGGGCAAAAGTGTTTGGAAAAGTAGATACGTTGGAGACATATCAGTACCTACAGGACGAGAAAGCACAAGGTCGCAGGACTAGACCTTGTGCCAATCCATTCGTCTCCTAACAGGGACCAGCGGATCGCGGTCGCCCAGGTATGCATGCGCGACGTGGTTCTCGTCTACCACTGCTATAGGGCCATCATAGGTTCTGGGCATTCCCCCGTTTCATCGGCAGCGCCGACTGCACCTTCACTACGGTGGAGAGAAGGAAGAACGCGATGATTCGGACATCTGGTGCAACAAGCTTGTCGACATAGAGAAGCAATACAAGATCATCGGCAACGGGCAGGAGAAGGACTCCGTGGTTGACCTCACCGAGACCATCATCAACCCCTGCTACGCCAACATGAAAGAAGACAACGATACCAAGGAGCTCCATCGGCCACCCTGCATCCGAACAAGTCAACGCTCGTACTCCCCTCCGCCTGCGTCTTCCCCTGCTCCGGTTCGTTCGGTCCGCGGACTCGACGTCGTCCTCCGCATTGGTGTTCTCGTCACGGCGCCGCTGTCTGTCGTTCCCAACATGGTCAGCAAAACAAGAGGAATCAGGAGACAACTGTTCGTTGAGAGGCTGACAGTCCCGGGCCCACCAATTCCATGGCCCAGGTTTTGTTGTTTAACATGGGCGGCCCACGGCATGTTTCAACGTTTTTTGGATTAAGCGGCCTCCGGGCCTCCCAACCTAGCTTGTCTATAACATCAGCAACCCAAGTTATGTTTGTTTTTTCAAGACGACGCACAACTCAGTTTTATTTTTCTATAAGAATGCAAAACTGAACCTATGTTTTCCCTTCAATAATAGTATATATATATAGTATACATACATATATATATATATACATCTGGGCTATTCTGTTACGCGTAACAGAGTATTATTTGGTTACCCTTTTTGAACTGACGGTTTCAGGTGGTTGTACTGATGTTTTCGAAGCGGTTGAACTGATGCTTTCAGTTGTGTTTAACAGATCGTCTTCTTTAGTTCAAAAAATTTTTGTAATTTTTTTGTCGGAACATGGCGTGTGATATATCGTTGGAAAGCTCTTGACAACCATATTTCATGTATATTGAACGTTTTTGCAAAATCATTATGGTTTAAGAGCAGTTTTGAAAAAACCATTTTTTTCAAAACAAAAAACGTGAATCGTATTTTGGACTCAATTATCAAACGGTTTGTCGGAATTGAGCAAATAAAATGGCCTTGGAAAGGTGGTGAAAATCCGCATCTTCCATATATGTATTGTTTTTTCTAATTTTATATGATTTAAAAGTAGTTTGAAAAACGGTGAAATTCTGGGCGAAACGTATTTTCGCGATTTTTTGCAAATGGTTTGTCAGATTGATGCAAATGATACGGCCTTGGAAAGCTATGGAAAATGCACAACTGTTTTGTATAGAATTTTTTTTTCTAATTCCTTACGGTTTAAAAACGAATTCAAATACAGTCAAATTTGATTTTGAACACGATTTTTGAAAAAGTTTGTCGAAATATGGCAAATAATATACTGTTGGATAGCTATCAAAAATGCAAAACTTAGTCATGTTGAACGTTTTCTCTACTTTGCAACCGTTTAAGATTAATTTTGAATACGGCATGACGGATCTTGCTGTTTTCTCGTCTGAAAAACAGAGTAGTCGTACTCATGTATGTGTATGTTTGTACTGAGCTATTTTTTGTAGAGTAATTTTGAATGGTTCCGAAAAAGGGCACTTGTACTGATGCTTGCATGGGTTTGTACTAAGTGTGTTTTCACTAACTAGACTTTGCTCTGTTTTTTGGGTAATATTTTTCTCGTAAGTTTTCAACGGTTTACTGTATCGTCGCCCCTGTACTTGTATGGTTTGTATCATTGAACTGAATAATATTTTATTCAAAAAGAAAATGTGTTTGTTTTGTTTCTTTTTTTAACTCAACATTTTTTGACAATGTTGTTCTGAACTTCTCTCATATTGCGACTTGTACTGAGGTACTTACTAAGCAGGATTTTCATGGGGTTTCCTTTTTTTGCTTGAACTTTGCAATTTGAATTTCTGCCATTTCTTTTATTCCAAATGGACCACCGTTTTTAACTTGTACTGAGGTACTTACTACGCCCGAACTGGGGTGGCTGTCGCGTGTCTCGGTGTGTTTTGAACTCGATGATATTTTTTCATCAATTTACTGCCCATTTTTTTCATCACACTTGAGAGAGTGATTAATAGGTTTACTTTACTGGCCAGTAACACATGAACTCCTCAGGCAATAATACATGAACTACTAGGAACATAAATTTTCATCGTGCACTTGAAAACATAAAACATTACATAAAGAGAAGCACCGAACATTACATAAATTTTCATCGAGCACTTGAAAACATAAAACATTACATAAATTCGCAATTGTTGATGAGTAATTTCGAATACGGTGAGACACGTCGTGTTGTTTTCCTGTCAAAAAACAGAGTACTTGTACTGATATGTGGGTGTGTTTGTACTGATGTATTTTTCATAGAGTAATTTAGAAATGTTCCAAAAAGAGTACTTGCACTAATGTCCATTTGGTTTTGTATTGAGCGTGTTTTCACGAGAATTCCTGTTTTTTCTTTCAAAAGAGTACCAGCATACACTTTTTTTGACAAATATCTCCTTCTTTATTCATTGATCAAAATAGTGGTATCACCATCCCCGAACTTGCCTAGTTTATATCGTTGAACCGAATGACATTTTCTTAAAACAAAGTAAATGTTTTGTGTGTTTCTTTTTTTCAACTTCAACAATGGTCTGGACTTCTCTCATTTTACACCTTGAACTTTTACCATTTTGAATTTCGGTGGGGCAAATAATATACATGCCCTCTAGAGTTTGTACTGATGTGAATCCTTTCAAACTTGCATGGCTTACATCATTGAATGGGCTGTATTCTTTTCACCACCAGGGCAAATAATATACATGCCCTCTAAAGTTTGTACTGATGTGAATCCTTTCAAACTTGCATGGCTTACATCCTTGAATGGGCTGTATTCTTTTCACCACCACCATTGTTTTATCCATTTCTTTCTGAACTTGTGTGGCTTACATCATTGAACGGGCTGTAGGTGGATCTGTACTAATGAAGCGACAAAAGAAACACAATACACATGAACTGATAACAAACTTGCACAGGACCTAACAACAAGAACACACATGAACTAACAACGATAAAAAGTTTGCAGGCGACCTGACAACAAGAACACAAATGAACCTAAAACAAAAATATAAATGGTGACCAGCTTGGTGGCGTATTGCAACACGCAGGAGCAGCAACCATAGTCAGCTCGTCGAGGCCGCCAATACGCATGAGAGCATGGTGAGGGCAACAATAGAGGGGAAGCACCGTGGGGGTTGAGCCACAACTGTGGTTGATGGCAAGTCGGCATGACACGACGAGCAGCTTGAGGACGAGTGGGCGGTGCACGACATCTCACTTTAGATGCGTCTGTTGGACTGATTTCCTTCTTCCATCTGGACGGATCAATTGCAGAACTTGCTATTAGAAACGGTAAAGATACAAAATAGTCGTGTGCTCAAACTTTGAAGTAAGATATGATTTCATGTCCTTACCCATTAATAAAATCATACTATGTACATTTGTAGAATACTTGCTCTCAGTACTAGTCATTCTACTTAGTTATCAAAAACGGTTGTGAATGTTGCATCCATTTTTCTCAAGAAAATGTAACATATAAGTTTTATACAGACAGAAATATGCACCCTCAAGAAAATGTAACATATAAGTTTTATACAAACAGAAATATGCACCAAAAGATATACCCAAAATTCTAGTTTTACAGCATCGAAAGAAACAAATAATTTGATGTCAAACTAACTGAGCACTGAAAGATGCAAAGAAGAGCCTTTTTTGAGAATTTGACTTTGGTACATGTTTTGCTCTACAAATTGATAAACCAAGAGACAGTACAGATGACCATTTCTCATGCTTAACCACAAGCACACGTTTGTTCTATGGGAACCTGGAAACATAAAATGGAAATTGGACTTACGATGAGGAAGTAGATGTACTAAAAAGCATATGAAAGATGAACTGAAAAGGTTGAAGCTCCAGATCCTCATGATGAACTGGACCGTACTGGAGTTGTGAATGGTGGTGAAGCTTCACATCCTTCATCGTCAACAAGCTCCTGCCATGAGCCAAAATCACAAACTTCAAACAAATTATAAAGGAAACAGTTCTTGAAATTGGGTTGAGCTTAAACTGTTCAGATTTTTGAACTCCTGCAGCAGCTATACTTGAACTTGCGTGACACATTTTTGAAAGCATCTGATTTTCAGAATACGCTATATGAATAGAGGAAGGGGTAACACACTAAGAGACATAGGCAAAAGAGAGAAAATCATGATGTATTAGCTAGGTGGTTGAACTGGCCACACCGCTGCACCATGTCGCCCAGCTCCTTCTTGATGGTCTGCTTCTTCTGATCACCGACGAGCACCCTGGGCTTCACCATGAACCTGGTTAAAAGATATATGGGACTGGACCCTATAGATTTAAATGAACTCTCACTAGAAGTAATTTTTGAACTTCCCATGTAGTACCACATGGACTTGCTATAAAATACATGGACCATGTAATAATTTTGAAGTTAATTATATGATCATCTCAAGGAGCTCAAGTTGGACTGAAACTCACTCGATAACTGAAACAACTAGGGTGAGGGGTGGGATCCAGGGTGCTGCTGGAAATGAATGTCTAGGGGTGGTGGCGTTGAACGGCCTGGAGTGGTGGCTGTGAACAGCCAGGGTGCTCCGGCAGCAGAGCCCCACCGGGAGATGGCGATGCAATTAAACTGTTGTGCAATCAAAATTACAGCTGTAAGCTAGCAAGGATACTGTAGTTTTTTATTTTGCACTATGGTCATGGAGTGAAATCAGATCAAACATGCCAGGCATATAAAATTTGTTGTTTGATGTTACCATGAGCAGTGGTTACATAGTAAATTCAAAGAATAACAAAACATGGCAGCAACATCGTAGATAGTAGTAACAGCAATTCACTTGGAAGCATCTGCTACCAAAAATGTACTAGCAATGACAAATTCATTTGGAAGCAACCGCTATATATACATGATTCCAAAAATGTTTCCCAACCTGTACTGAGCAGCTTCAGAGCGTGTACTGACAATGAACTGATCTGTTATGTTTTAGCACATAGATTGTATTGTTCAATACAGACTGTTGATATAAATACATATTGAACTTCTACACTAAAAGAAAATTCACTAATAAATAACACTTCTCTTGAGCAATCAAATAAGTTTCACTAAAAGAAAATTCACTAAGAAAATGGCTATATCTCTGATGCAAACTTAATTTGAGCAGAAGTGTTCATATTTTGACACATCGAAACCACTAGCTATAGTTTTTTGCTTCCAATCATTGAACTGAGAAAAATTATGAGGTTTTTTTTGCTTCCAACCTCCTGCATATATATTCTTGAACTTATCTTTTCTGTCACTTGAATAGAGCAAAGAAAGCAGTAATTAAGGCATTCTTAGCCAGACTAGGCACCCCCCAAATCCCACACAACAAAGCATGTTATATGTATTTGTCACGACGCATAAGAATTAAACTGAACGTATTTTAGATATTGAACTGAACCTAAAGAAGAAACTAGACATCACATGTACATTAGATTTTATTTGACAACACAGAAACATAAGAAAGAATGATTTTTAATTGACTATACCAAATGCAACAAAGAGCAACCTACAGTAGCAATTTTTGAGCACATCCTCATGAAACCATCAGTGATCAGAAATACAAATGCATCAATAATGGTTGCAACTTGCAAACCCATTGATAGTAGCAGCAATGCTACAACTCAGGACAGCCAAGAAGTTGATGAACTGAAAGGCATTCAAAAGCTGAATTAATAAAATCTCTTCACTTTAGGCATTATCTCGACATGATGAAGATTAGCTAATGTAAGGACACGCGCAGAACCCTAAATATTGAACTTTCGGGGGAATATTATTTGAACTATGTTTTTGTAATTATATGTGCTAAATAGATCCCTGCAGCAACTATGGTCCAGATCGAATGATGCCCAAAAAGTAACTGCGCGTACACAAACAACACACAAAAAACACTAACTATAATGCAGCAAAGCATTTTCTTTGAACCCATTTGAACTCAAAGGGGAGCTCTTTTTTTCACCTGCAAGATAAATTGAAAAAGCACACTATGTTGGTCTGAAGAACCACCAGATGTCGAACGGAACATACGCAAGAAAAGGACCGACAACAGAAGTTGAACTCAAACCAAAACTGAACATGCGGGCGCTGATGTAGTGGCTCCAGGAGCTGGGCCAGCAGTGGGTGGCGAACGGCGGGTCTTCTTCGTGAGGCGTGCAGCCAGGAGGGAAGTGGCTCGAGGTGGGTGGTGGCGGAGGGAGGTGGTCAAAGGTTGAATGGTGGCGGAGGGAGGTGGCCGGAGGCTGAATGGTGGCGGAGGGAGGTGGCCCGAGGGGTGGCGGTGGAGGGAGGTGGCCGGAAGAGCGACACTGGTGGAGGGAAGGAGGCCGGAGGCGTGAAGACTGGGGGAAGGTGGCCGGAGGCACGGCGGCAGAGGGATGTGGACAGAGGCGCGGCGCGGCGGAGGGAGGAGGCCGGAGGCGCGGTGGCGCTTGGCCAGTCGGAGTATGGGGCAGGCGTCGCTTAGGAGGTGTGGGGCGGTGCGGCGCTGGCAGGTGGGCGCGGCACGTCACCGAAAGGTAGGGGAGGCGCGGGGAAGAAGGTGGGGGTGGGGCGGCACAAGGAAGAAGGGTGGGGGCGGGGCGGCGCAGGGAATAAGGTGGGGGCGGGGCGGCGCAGGGAAGAAGGTGGCGGCGGGGCGGCGCCGGGAAGAAGATGGGGGGCGTGCGCGGCGCCGGGATCCAGACGGGGGAGAAGGTGGGGGGCTGGCCATCACTGGGATCCAGCCGGAGACGGGGGATGAGGGAGTGGGTGGGCTGGGTTTTTCTTTTCCTTCGGGCACCACCGGTTTGGATACTACAGATCGGCCCTTATAGGGCGAGGGGTAACAGAATAATATTCTGTTATGGGTAACAGAAGAGTCCAGCCCTATATATATATATATATATATATATATATATATCTTATTTTATTACATATATATATAATAGAAACAACATAAGGTTCCGTTAAACCTGTCGTTTGTCCAACCATTTTATAGACCTTCTCACTTCGTTTATTTTTTGTGTTCATTAATCCTATATCTGAATTTTCTTCCACTTTCTTTTTCAATGTAAACTGAGTTTTCTCCCAATACTTTTCCCTAGAACCAACTCAACTGTCCCGCGTCTAGCCTAAAAAATAATAATACCCCACGTCCTATTAACTCATCAAATTAAAATGATATTTTATTTTGTAAATTGAAAGTTCTTACAAAATAATAATAATAATTGTTTATATATAGCTTGGCAAGTTAACTCCTAGTGATTGTGTACATAAGTTTGCAAAGATATTACTGACCAATGCAGTAATAGACGTGCGATCATGTGTTTATATTTTTATAACATTTCTCCGTCCAGCCCAACATGATATTTTCACCCAGCCCAGCAAGTCCACGGATTTGGAGAAAAATGCAAATGGGCTTTAAATTCTACCATATATATAAATGGGCTGCATAGATGCTACATCATTGTTTCACCCAGCCCACCAAATGGACTGGCTGACATCTGGGCCAGTAGGTCGAAGCCTAAGCAAGGCGTTGGATTTACATCCAACGGTCGACATTCTTCTTCAATCTCTCGTCTTCTTCCCCCAGCGCTGTCGAGACCGCCTGCTCCAGCCTCCGGCGTCCAGTGGTGTTGTTTTGCGCGCCTCGCAGCGAAATGCTACCCCGCCGATGACCAGGCCATCCCTCCACTCTGCACCTCCTATTATTCTCTGCCGAGTGTAGGCCCACCCCGCACCTGAACCAGTCAAATTTCCCACTCCTCTTCGTCTGGGACTCCACTGCCGCATCTTCCCCATCTCCGGGTCGTTCCAGTCTGGGTCCTCTCGCCGTCATCCATCGCCTCGTTGTGGTTGACGCGGCATGGTCAACAAACAAGAGTTATCGGAAGAGGACTGTGCGTGAGAGCCTGACGACTAGGACCCACAAGGTCCATGGTCGCACGCAAGGAAAGTTCCTCCTTATTAAGATGTTTCCTCCCCCTCATAGCTGGGACCCACCGGCTGTATCTTCGCACGGAAGGAAGTGCCTCCTTGTTATGCGAAAAAAAACTATTCCCCCCGATGACAGCTGGGACTCGGCAGATTTGGTGGCTGACTTGTGGGCCTACTAAGCAGACGTGTACGCAGGGCTTTGTCAACTTAATCAACAAATAATTCTAGCGGCTAGACCGTTGGATGTTAATCCAATAGTTGTGCTCCTTCTTCAACCTCTGTTCTTGCTCCTGTCTCCCGTTGGTGGCAATGTTGTCACGCACCCGAACCAGTCAAGTTTCCCACTTCTCTCCATCTGTGACTCCACTGTCGCGTCTTCCCCATCTCCGAGTCATTCTAGTCTAGGGCCTCTCCATCATCCATCGGACTTGGTGCGCTCGGCACGATGTGGTTAACGTGGTCAACAAACAAGAGTCATCGGAAGATGACTGTACGTGAGAGGCTGACAGTGGGGATGCACCACGCCCATGGACGCATGCATGCAACCGCATCCTTTTTACCCTGAAAAATAATGTTATCTCCCCATAACTCCTGGGACCCACCAGCTACATCTTCGCACGCAAGGAAGTGCGTCTATATTACGGGCAAAAAAACGATTCGCACCCTGACTGCTGGGACCCACCAGCTATATATTTGCACGCGTGAAAGTGCCTGACAGTCAGGACCCACCTGGTCGAAGCGTACGTAGCGTTGTCATTCTGGTCGCGAACATGTACGTACATACTAGTCGATGTAGAGGCGCGCAATGTAGCATGTACACGTACGTACAGCGGCCAGGGTGCAAGAAAGAAAATACGGCCACGTACGTACATACGGGCGGGGTCTCGACCGCCTACTCGCGCATATGTACGGCCAGGGCTCGTGTACATGGCTAGGTCGGAACGGAGAAACTATGCCGTCGTCGTGTTCATGTGGAGCCAACCGGCTGGGTCGGAATGGAATGCGTCATTGTGTTCATTGGGAGGGCTTGGACAGAACATGCGATGGAAACGAGGCCTGGCGTACCGCAGAACGGAGGAAACGGCCTTGTGTTCAACCGGCCATGGTCGAAATTGGATCCTATTCATCGAGAGGGGTCTGGCGTACTGCAAAACATAGGAAACGGACTTCTGTTGGACCTCTTACGGTCAAAACGGGGTCCTGTTGATCGGGAGGGGTGTGGCGTACCGCAAAACGGACGAAACAGACTTGTGTTGGAGCGCTACAGTCGAAATGGGGTCCTACTCATCGGGAGGGGTGTGGCGTACCGCAAAATGGGACTCCACGGGATACTATTCCTCTCCACCGTCGACCTTCTCCAGCCTCCACGGGCTACTGTTCATCCACCGTTGAGCTCCTCCAGCCTCCACCTGCGACTGTTCATCCACGGGCTCCTGTTCATCCAGCCTCCACCGCGCGCTCCTCCACCGGCTACTGTTCAACCAGCCCTCTCCATGAGGTCCTATTCAACCACCCCTCCACGGGCTACTATTGATCCAGCCCTCCACCGGCTACTGTTCAACCAGCCCTCCACCGACTACTGTTCAACCTTCCCTCCATGGGGTCCTGTTCATCCAGCCCTCCACGGGGTCCTGTTCATGCACGCCCAACCGGCTCGATCGATCGGGGTCCTGTTCATCCAGCAGCAACACCACGGGGTCATGTTCGTCCAACCCCCATCGGAAGCTGTTCATCCAACCCCCCCCCCAATAACGCTCACTGTTCATCCAGAGGTAGCATTGATCGGCTTCAGTTAGCAGCAGTAGCGAAGGAATCGCTCGATCGAGTTCAGTTAACAGCCATCGATCGATCACTCGGGTTTAGTAACACGTAGCCTGTAGTGCAATCGCTCGGGTTCAGTAGGCGAATGCCTCGCTCGGGTTCAATTAGAGCCCAACGCCTCGCACCCACGCGCGTGCGTGTACGAGATAAATGCGCAAACTTCCGTGCATCGCTCGGCCCCGACCACCCACCGTAACCGGGAACACCCCGATATTTTCCTCGCCCTCGCTTCTACCACGGTTTTTTCCGTCATGGACGGCCCAAAGAATGTCATGCAGCTGCGTCTCCGACCCGCTCAGGACGAAAAGCCCATTTTCTGTCATGATTTTTTTCATAGAAGTAGGAGACCACCACATCTATGATGATACCGGGTTTTGTCACAATTATCGTCATAGAAGTGTCATAAGTATGACAGAAAAAAATTTGTTCGGCCCAAGATGTCATGGATGTATCTTTTTTTTGTAGTGTACATCAACCGTGTGATAAACGCTTCTGTTTAGCGATCTACACGGGTACGTAGATGCTCTTCCCCTCTCATAACTATGCATCTCCATGGATAGATCTTGCATGTGCGTAGATTTTTTTTGTTTTCCATGCAACGTTCCCCAACAGGGGGAGGGGTAGGAGACAGGCCCGGTGGCGGAGCTAGGGTTAGCCCCCCCGATCACTCGCAGGAGCAACACGGGAGGGGAGGGGGAGAGCCGCAATTCAAGATTTACAATGGACCTTTGTCACCATAGTATCTTTTACCAGAATATCAACAATCTCTATGCGTGGATCTTCCATCACCCCCGCATGCATCTTACTTCTAACTAGTTTGGACAAATCATGGACAACACAATTAGTCTCTCTATGAGTATGCTCAAAAATAATATGTGGGAAATCACACGCAAGGTGATAGTTTTGCAAGTGTTAAATGGGAAAGGATGGCATTCATCATATTAATCCTAAGGGCATGTATAGCCGGACATGGAAAATTTGGCCCCTCAAATGTCTGTGGACCCTCATATCCTCCTCACGTGTATGATCTGCATATGAGCCTTTGTGGACAATACAGACGTATAAGGATGATATGAAGGGTTTGGCTGTGTCACTTTTTTCCTGTCTCTCCTGTTTGGACACTAACCGGGCGCGTACACAGACCTTTCAGGATGATTTGAGGGGACCGGTTATAAATGCTTTAAGATATTAGGGCATCTCCCATGCGAGCCTTCAACCGCCCCATCCTTCCGGACCACGCGGTCCAGACGTGCTTTGCCATCCAACATGGTCATGTATCCGTCCGTGGGCTGGTTTGGGCATCCTTTTTCCTGCAAACCAGAAGCAAATCCGGGGGCTTTGCAGGTATCTAAACTGCTGCCATGCACGCATCTGATAACCCTGGCCCGCCCAAAAAACCTCTCCCTCACACGCGCACTTTCCCGCCTGAAATGGTTGCCCGCATTCATGCCGCTCTAGATCGACAGCTTCACATTGATGACGCCGGCTCAGAGCAGACATGACCTCTCATTGACGCTGGCAATGAAGCGACTCGTCAGCCAAGAGCGCCTTAGCCATGGGCTCTATCATGTATGCCATGTTGTGCACTAGAACTAATGTGTGCCTTGCCATTAGTATGGCTGGTAGGTACCAGAGTGATCTAGGAGTGGAACACTGGACATCAATCAAAAATATCCTTAAGTACCTAAAGAGGAATAAGGAAATGTTTCTCATTTATGGAGGTGATGAAGATCTCATAATAAAGGGTTACATCGATGCTAGCTTTGGCACTGACCCGGATGACTCAAAGTCTCATTCCTGATACGTATCTATTTTGAATGGTGGGGCAGTCAGGTGGAGTAGCTCCATATATAGATGCTTCAAAAGTGGCGCGGAAAGGAGTCTGGGTGAAGGGGTTCATATCCGAACTAAGTGTGGTTCCTACTGCATCAGATCCCATGACTGTCTTTTGTGACAGCACTCGTGCCATAGCCATTTCCAAGGAACCAAGGTTTCACAAGAAAACCAAACATATCGAATGCCGCTTTAACTCCATCAGTGACTACGTCAAGGAAGGAGACATAGATATTTGCAAATTTCATATGTATCTGAATGTTGCAAACCTGTTGACTAAACCTCTCCCACGAGCAAAACATGATCAATACCAGAACTCCATGGGTGTTGAATTTTTTAACAATGTAAACTAGATTATTGACTCTAGTGCAAGTGGGAGACTATTGGAAATATGCCCTAGAGGCAATAATAAAGTTGTTATTATCATATTTCCTTGTTCTTGATAAGTGTTTATTCTCCATGCTATAATTGTATTAACTGGAATCTCAAATACATGTGTGGATACAACAAACATTCTGTCCCTAGCGAGCCTCCACTAGACTAGCTCATTGATTAAAGATGGTTATGCTTTCCTAACCATGGACATGAGTTCTCATTTAATAACGAGGTCATATCATTAGGAGAATGATGTGATGGATAGACCCAATCATAAGCTTAGCATCTGATCGTGTCACTTAGCCTAATTTACTATAACTTTCTTAATGTCAAGTGCATGTTCCTTAGACCATGGGATCGTGCCACTCCCTAATATCAGAAGAATGCTTTGTGCATATCAAACGTCATTTAGTAATTGGGTAATCATAAAGGTGATCTTTAGGTATCTTGGAAGGTACTAGTTGGGTTGCATGGATCAAGACTGGAACTTGTCACTCCATGTGATGGAGAGATATCTCTGGGACCTCTCGGTGACACAACATCCTAAGTAGCTTGCAAGCATGTGATTAAAGTGTTTGGTCATGGGGAAATTGTATTATGGAACGAGTAAATAGAACTTGCCAGCAACGAGACTGAACTAGGTATGGTGATACCGGCGATCGAATCCCGGGCAAGTAACATATCGCGGGACAAAGGGAATTGTATATGGGATTATCTGAATCCATGACATCGTGGTTCCATCTATGAACTATCTTCATGGCATATGTGTGAACCATTATGGGCATCCATGGTCCCACTATTGGTTATTGATCGAAGAGGAGTGTTGATCATGTCCACATATTCTTGAACCAGTAGGGTCGCACACTTAACGTTCAGTGTCGCTAGGGTTCAATGAGATAATAAGATGGTTTATCAAATTTTGATTCAGAGTCTCGGCTGGGATCCTAGACATCACCAAGAGCTTCGGAATGGTCCGGAGACAAATAAAACATACATGGAAACTTGTAAAGTATTTTCAGGGTTACCGAAAAAGTTTGAGATTTTTTGGTATTGTACCAGGAAGGTTCTAGAAGCTTGCGGAGTGGGCCCACCTACGTGGAGGGACCCACGGGGACGTGGGTAGTGGTACAAGGTGACACAACACTGGTCCATGCGCACCAAATCCCCCCCCCCCTGAAGGAAATATGCCCTGGAGACAATAATAAAGTTGTTATTTTATATTTCCTTATTCATGATAAATGTTTATTATTCATGCTAGAATTGTATTGATCGTAAACCTAAATACATGTGTGAATACATAAACAAACACCATGTCCCTAGTGAGTCTCTACTTGACTAGCTCGTTGATCAAAGATGGTTAAGGTTCCCTATCCATGGACATGAGTTGTCATTTGATAAACGGGATCACATCATTAGGAGAATGATGTGATGGACGAAACCCATGTGTTAGCTTAGCATTTGATCGTATAGTTTATTACTACTGCTTTCATGTATGTCAAATACATATTCCTTTGACTATGAGATCATGCAACTCCCGGATATCGTAGGAATGCCTTGTGTGCTACCAAACGTCACAACGTAACTGGGTAATTATAAATATGCTCTACAGGTTTCTCCGAAGGTGTTTTGTTGGCTTGGCGTGAATCGAGATTAGGATTTGTCACTCTGAGTATCGAAGAGGTATCTCTAGGCCCTCTCGGTAATACACATCATAATAAGCCTTGCAAGCAAATGACTAATGAGTTAGTCACAGGATGATGTATTACGGCATGAGTAAAGAGACTTGCCGGTAACGAGATTGAACTAGGTATAGAGATACCGACAATTGAATCTCGGGTAAGTAACATACCGATAGACAAAGGGAATTAAGTATGTTGTCATAAGGTTCGACCGATAAAGATCTTCGTAGAATATGTAGGAGCCAATATGGGCATCCAAGTTCCGCTATTGGTTATTGACCAGAGAGGTGTCTCGGTCATATCTACATAGTTCTCGAACCCATAGGGTCTGCACGCTTAACGTTCATTGACGATATAGCACTGGTACGCTTTGGTGCTATACAAACGGTTTTTAACCCCTTTCCGTGACAGCATTTGGAACCGTCGCCAAGTGAGTGTGGGCAATAGGGGGGTCCTTCCACACCACCCAGAAACCGTCGGGGATAGGGAGCCAAGATGCATATACAGTACTCCTACTCGTTTGTGCTCGCATTGCCATCGCAGCCGGTATTCTGTGGTGCTACATTTATGATGCGCGGCCCATCACAAACGGTTCACTATTATAGAACGTGTATGATAAGCATACAATCACACACATTCGCTTTTCACAAACCGTATGCGATAACTAATTAAGAAGATTAGCTAATCGTCGTACGAGTGTAGGATAGGATTACGAAATGTCGGACCGTTGTAACATCGTCGTACACAACAACTATCACACACACCATTTTGTGGTGCAACGTTTATGATGCATACTTCATCAGAAATAGTTCATGGTTGTGAATCGTCTACGATAAGGCAACTATCGCACACGCTATTCTGTGGTGCAATGTTTACGATGCATACTTCATCAGAAACAGTTCATGGTTGCGAATCGTGTACGATAAGTCAACTATCGCAAACGGTTAGCTTGCTAGCACCGTTCATGATATTGTATGACATCGCACACGCTTTGCAAACGGCAACTGTGCACACGCTTGCACACATTTCCTCTCTATGAACCGTCTCGGATTATGTTGTATATCGCAAACATTTTTGTTTTACCAACCGTGTGTGCCGTAACAACCTGGAGAGCGTAATTTCACCGTAGTGCTGCTATATCAAATTGAATTTGAATTTGTATTTGAATTTGAATGTATTTTATAGCTTTATTTGTATCCATCAGGTTCAGACAACCAATGCATTATTCAATTCATAGGTACACATCAAGAATTACATAAGAACCAAATAAAGAATGATGAACCACAGTTGTATACTTGTACTATTAAAGATGGTAAAGAAAGAGGCGAAATACATTCTGGTTGCTGAACAAGGTGAAGTGGAATGCCCATATTGTGCCCTCCTCCATGCAGAAGGCACGCACGACTTTAGTCTAACCCCTTGTGATGGCCGACCGCCCATCCTTCACGGTCTTCATGAAAACATCTAGATAATCATCGTGTTCTGGTAGAAATACTTTAACCTTTGCATGCCCACCAATCATGTAGTTTGAGAGGTAATCTTTAGTAAACTGCTTTGGGAACCACTGCAAAGGAAAAAAGATTCAGACATTGTCATCTAACACAACTCATTATGGGCAGTAAAAAGAAGCCTGTAGAGTTTTTACTTACCATCCTGCAGTTCGCTGTTGTATTGGATAAAGTGTAAACAAATAGTTTAATTGCCATATTTTGACCCATTTTACTAATAATCTTTATCAGCTTCCTCACCTGATGCTGGTTCATCGATATCTCATTTCCCCATATGCAGAAAGGGTCAAAGCGCGGATCTTTACCAATGACATATGTACCTAAAAGCACCGAGTTAATATTAGAAGCTAAACACCAATTGCACAATGATGTAGTACACCACTCTTTTATAATATCTTATAACATCCAATATACTCACATATTAGATGAATTAACATCTTATATTATGGTCCCAAAGGAGTTTATTGCATTCTTACAAATTATTGGCTGATTAACTGCTGATGTATCCATGGTTTAGAGTTAGTTTGAGCTAATTCGGGCTCAAATAGCCCTAAAGTATATCTAAACATGAAGGCTAGTTTGAGCTAGTTGCATCTATAACCCACCCAAAAAAACTATCCGACCCAAGAGGTGCTATTTGGAGCTAGTTCTCCTAGTGCATTTATTGTCAATCTAAGTATCTAACCCTGTCATCCAAACACATCTTTGGATGGAGTTAGTTTAGGGTTAGTCATGATCTAGAAACTAACTCTAATTTCTAGCTAAGTTGAGTATCCAAAAAGGGTTGTGTTGTTGTTGCTGCTGCTGCTGCTCTTCTACGTGTATCTAGACATCATCAGAACATTAAGGTAACACTCTTACTTGTTGCTATGTATCCTAGGATTGCATATGTAGACATTAAGTACAATGCATGTAGCTATGTAGCCTTAGATATATTACATATGGCCCTAGTTAACCTAACGATAAATGGGTTGCGGATATATTCAGTTAAAAGTCCGATTCGATGATTAGTCCCTTATCAGCCCCCGGCCTATATGGTACCAACTACCGATATCCTGAATAGTGAGCATATATAAGCCATGGGATGAAACTAACCTCGATGGAAAACAGCAGTCGTTCCCAAAATTGTCCTGTGTAGGTACATCGAGAAGCATGTTAAGCACAACAGGCTAAACATCAACCAAAATTATCCATGGCAGACAAAATAATCTCCAAAAGATAGCTTCAGTGTGCAGGTTTAAGCATGCTAGTAAAGCAAAACAAGTGGAAAGGTGTGTTAACTGCAATAGGCCTAACATTTAACAACAAGCAAACATAGTCATTCAAACAGGTATTGTGTCGGTCTAAGTACACTGGTTATTGTTAAATAAAAATGGAAAGGCGTGTTTAACTACAAGATGCAACAACCAAATGTAGTCATTCATGCCCTGTTTGTTTCAGCTTCGCTTGGATTTTAATCTCCTATGGATTTGCTTCATTGGTGAAGTTGTTTATGTGAATCAGCTTCACCACTGAAGTACACTTTGAGGTGCTTCAGGAAATTGCACTAAAAATGACCCAAATCTAGATTCGGCTTCACTGGAAAAGTTGATTCCAAATAGTTGTTTGTTTTGGATTCCAGATTCGGCTTCACTGGCAAAGTTGAATCTGGTCCCAGAGTCCAAAACAAACAGGGCCATAGTGGTATTGTTGAAACCGGTACTGATGAAATTGAACTGCATAGTTCATACTTGCACATATAGAACATCACATTGTGAATAACTGGAATAAAGAAGCCATACTATGAACAACCAAAGATAGCATTTGAAACTGGACATATGCTAACTACAAACAATAGAACAATCAAAAAACTTTAAAAGAGGCATATGCTAGCTATAACAGGCTTAACAGCAAGCAAATATATGCATTCCTATCGGTATGTTTAAAACTGGATTGATGAAATGTACTGCACAGTAAATAATTGCACATACAGAGCATTGCATTGTGAACAACTAAAATAAACAAGGCATACTGCAAACAACCAGATATAGCAATTAAAACTGGACATATTCTCACTACACTACAAAAGGGACTCGACCAAACAAATCATGGGTTTCCCCCTGTGAAGAGGCACGGCAAAACAAATCATAGGTTTCCTCACTTGTCACAGATGGGCTCGTTCCCGTGGGAAGAGCATGGACCCTGGATGCGCTCAATGTTGTCACAGATGGGCTCCTTCCCCTTGGAAGAGCACGACTGCAGGGTGCCCTCCCTAATGTCGCAGGCAGGCTCTTTCCCCTTGGAAGCGCAGATGGGCTCTTTCCCCTTGGAAGAGCCGGAGAGGGTGCCCTCCTCATGGTCGCCATTGATGAGGTCTGACTTGGAAGCTGTGGATCCCAAGCCAGCATCACAGAACGTGTCCTTCAGAAATGACAAAAGGGGCTCGATGGCGATGTAGGATGGTAAGTTGTTGACAGCGAGCCAGAGGAGATCAGCGGCGGGGCCATGGATGAGATCGATGGCGGTTGAACCCGAGGGGTTGGGCATGGGCCACTTAACCTGTGACACAGTCCACCTCAGGCCATCGCTGCGATGACCTCGATGTTGTAGTTGGCGTTCGTGACATACCCGCATACTCTAGCCCACTCCTTGAGTGTCTGCCGCCAGTAATGGTCGTCAACTTCCTCGGTGACGTCGGGCAAAGGGACCACGATACACCTCTTTTGGGCCAGTCGCTCCTAGAGCTCCACGGGAAGCGTAGCCGGGCTTAGGCTGCGACTCTCTGGAGTGGGGGATGGGGATCTATGGGAAAAGGGGCGTTTGGCAGGCGTCATCTAAGAAACTCAAGGCGTCCTTGGTATGGAGATCGGTGGGTAAGATGCACGGGCAAACCGGTAGATGTTGACAATGGAGGTCTAGCGGCGGTGGTGGGGACCTGGCTAGGGTTTCGAGCGAGGGAGGGTGTGTGTGTGTGCACACGCACACGCGCCCGAGGAGGTTTTGGGGTGTGTGTGTGTGTGTGTGTGTGGAGGGGGCAGGGTGTGTTTGAGGAAATGACGCGGGTACTGAAAATTTTACTACGTGAGTCAAACGTGGGAGTGAAATGCCGGAGCTATTGAAAATTTTGATGATGGTGCATCGCACACGGTCCGGAGATAACAACTGTGTGTTATGAAACAGAAAAACCCTCAAGGTGGGAAGATATTTTCTAGGGGCGGGCGGGATTGGGAACAAGAAACATCGCACACAGTCCGGAGGTAACAACCGTGTGTTATGAAACAGAAAAACCCTCGAGGCGGGCAGATATTTTCTAGGGGCATGCAGGATTGGGAACAAGAAACATCGCACACGGTCTGGAGATAACAACCGTGAGTTATGAAACAGAAAAACCCTCAAGGCGGGTAGATATCTTCCAGGGGCAGGCGTGATTGGGAACAAGAAACATCACACACTGTCCAAAGATAACAACCGTGTGTTATGAAACAGAAAAACCCTTGAGGCGGGCAGATATTTTCTAGGGATGCAGGCGGGATTGGGAACAAGAAACATCGCACACAGTCCGGAGATAACAACCTTGTGTTATGAAACAGAAAAACCCTCCTCGAGACAGGCACATATTTTCTAGGGATGCAGGTGGGATTGGGAACAAGAAACATCGCACACGGTCCGGAGATAACAACCGTGTGTTATGAAATAGAAAAACCCTCGAGGCGGGCAGATATTTTTGAGAGGGGGAGCCTCATGGAGCCCAATGTACTATGCGGATGTGTGCATGACAGGGGCACCAGCGTGGCACACGGTTAGTTTGAGTGAACCGTGTCTGTTGCATCATCCGACTTATCTAATGTTCATAAATTTGGCGAAAAATGATGCGGGAGAGGGTCAGAACACGAACACACTTGCATGTGGACCAAATTTATGTATGAAAAGGGTGGTTTGATTTTCAAATACCAAATGCAACTTCGATGTCACACCTATCTCGCAAAGCGCACAGTATTTCTTGCCCCTCCCCCCTCGTGTCGGCACGAAGGGAATCCTAAGCTATGAATGCATGCCCCCCCCCACCGAGGCTCACCTAGCAAAGTGCGAAGTAGCTAGAATCCCCCCTCCCTCGTGTCGGCATGAAGGGAATCCTAAGCTATGAATGGATGCCCCCCAACCGTGGTTCACCTAGCAAAGTGCGAAGTAGCTAGCAGCCCCCCCACCCTCGTGTCGGCACGAAGGGAATCCTAAGCTATGAATGCATGCCCCCCAACCGAGGCTCACCTAGCAAAGTGCGAAGAAGCTAGCAGCCCCCCTCCCTCATGTTAGCACGAAGGGAATCCTAAGCTATGAATGGATGCCCCCCCAACTGTGGTTCACCTAGCAAAGTGCGAAGTAGCTAGCAGCCCCCCCCCCTCGTGTCAGCATGAAGGGAATCCTAAGCTATGAATGCGCCCCCCAACCGAGGTTCACCTAGCAAAGTGCGAAGTAGCAGCCCCCCCCCCCCACGCACACACTTTTAGTCGGCGGGCCAGAGAGGCATCTCACCAAGATTGATCATAAAACGGACCAAGAATAATCCACCTTGGTCATACAACCTCTCTCTTGTTGAAGGTCAAAGTGATGGTCGTCCATGCGACCCCAGATAGGCTAGCCCGCCAATAATCACGGAAGTAGCTAGTCCCCTAAGACAACCACTGCATGTGTGTGGCCCAAACATATGTATGGATCAGGTGTGGTTTTAGTACACAATGGAACAACTTTGATGTGGCACCGTGATTTCGAACTAGAAATCCCCACACTGAGTGCGGGTTAGGTTGATGATGCATATGTATGTTACACCACACTTCAAGCCGACGACGGGGATTCATGCATGCATGCGTGCATAGTATATGCGCTCAAACTTTAATTAGGTCTAAATCTCACCATGACCTATACTACGATAACACGAACCAAATGAAGAATTCGCCATGGTAACCTATCTTGTTGTCGGTCAAGGTGAGCATGGATGTCCACGCGAGCCCACGAATATATAGGCTTGTCGCCGATAACCATGCGAGGGAGTGTATCGTTCGAAGACAACCACTACATGCATATGTATGGAGGTGATGTGTGCATGCATGTTTGAATACCATTTCACAACATTGATGTGGCGCGTGCGTCGAAAATCATACTCTCCCCACACAAAGCGAGATCAGTTCATGATGTGTCGTTGTACTAGACACTTTGACTTGATGGGAGGGATTCATGTGTGTGTGTGTGTGTGTGTGTGTGTGTGTATATATATCATATTACAAGCAAAAAAATAACCCCCTCCTAAGTCAAATTAACCACTCTCATTGTCAGGCAAAAAGTAGTGATGGACCAAGCGGGCCCACAAATAGAAAGCATCGATATCGCTGATAACCGCTTAAGTGGGTGCGAGAGGACAACCACCATCGCTTTGCAAGTGGGCCAAACATATGTTGAATACCTAAAATGCACAACTTTGATGTGCCACACATGCCTCAAAAACCATAAACCATGCACCCACACGGAGCGAGGTTCATGAAGCGTACTACATATGATGGTCCCCTTCCCCCTCTTCGACGCATACTATATGCTCCTACCGTAATACAACCCAAAAAGAATCCTCATCGATGGTGAAATTAATTAACCTCTCCTGATGTAGGTCAAAGTGATGCACATGCATCGACAATGGCCTCGTGGGCCCACAGATGGAAGCGTCACACGTGAGTGTCCTAGTTAGGATAACCACCGTCTGCATGCATGTGGTGCAAAGAGGTGTTGTGTGATGTTTGAATAGCCATTTTCACAATTTTGACGTGGCAGGTGCCTCGGAAACCGAGAAGTCCCGACACTAAGTGAGGTGTACTTGTTCACGGATGCGTACGTATAGCGCGCGCGCGCGTGTGTGTGTGTATGCTAGTCCCCTCCCACCTCTTTGAGGCGTACTATATACCACCATAACACAAACAAAAAAGATTTTACCTTGCTGGTCAAATTGACCTCACTACCGGCTGTTCGTCAAAGTGATGGACAACGATCTCGCGGGCCCATAGAAAGCGTCATACGTGAGTATTGAGTGTCATGTAGGACAACCATTGACTGCATGTGGCCAAAACATGTATGTATGAAAGGGTCGTGTAATGTTTTAAATTACGAATTCACGACTCGAATGTGGCACCGGCCTGCCTAGCAAAACGGCCAACCCACATGGTGGCTAACAACTCATAGTGTACTGCGAGCCACTCGCCACCCCCAGACGCACACGCCCACACCCACACCGCGAATCCACCGCAACTATGATGCATGTTAAGTTAATTATCCCGCGGTGAACATATATATGTTACCAAAGGAGGGACGTTTTAATTTCGAAAAAAATCAGAGGTCATTAAGATGTTTTAGTACATTAATTGATTGATTTTCTACGGGTATAATGTGCAAAAATCAAATTCGAGCTACATGCACACGTGACAGTGCACCTAATGGATTGGAAAAACACATGTGTCTCACTGGGTGCATGTTTACTCCCCGTCCAACAAATTTCAAACAATAAGAATCTTGATTTTTAAATTCTAGTACATCAAAAACATATTTGAAGTTAAAACTTATCGTGTTTTCATGACACCAATACAAAGTTGCATTGTACTGTTTTTGGTCAAATTTGAGACCAGTTTTGATGTAATCTTTATCTAATTACAAATGGGAGACTATTAATAATTAGGAACCAATATCCCAAACGGACTATTTATTCGAACCGTCAGTGTTAGACCAACAATGGATACGTGCCATGCTTCGGTTAAGCAAAAAATAAAGCAACATCGTTAATCATCCAAATAGAAAAACAATATACGTGCCGCCACGCGACCCGTGTACCGTGCGAGCAAGCGTGAGTTGACGGGACGCATGCGAGCAGTCCGCCGTGCAGGCAGACCGAGAGGCGTGCGTGTAGGTGTGTGAATTGACAAAGGCATCCTCGCTGCACAGTGTCATCAGGAGGCGTGTGAGTAGCTGTGTGAAACGACGGTAGGCATGCCAGCAGTCCGGTGTGCAGGCTCACCGAGAGGCGAGCCAGCGGTTTGACCACCGCCCGCCTCTCTCCCACTACTCCATATTAAGAACTCTCCCATATTAATGGTGCGCCCGAGCGGCCGCACCCCTATCATACCCAATATGCGACCCTATCCAAAAGGAACTCGAAGGTCCCACTAAGGATAGACCCGCATATTGAAACGCTTTTGCAAGGTGGATATCATTACATCAACATTACATAATAGATAGGGATACATACAAGAGGCATACAATGCCACACGAATACATCAATACAACATACAAGAACAACATCCGACTACGGATGAATCATAAACAGAAACTCAAACAATATCCGCCCTGCTAGCCCAGGCTGCCGACCTGGAACGTATCCCCTGATCGAAGAAGCGGAAGAAGAACTCAAAGCAAGCAAGCATCGCTCTCGCGTCATGATCATCGGATAAACCTGTACTTGCAACTGTTGTTGTAGTAATCTGTGAGCCACGAGGACTCAGCAATCCCATAACCATGGGTATCAAGACTAGCAAAGCTTAATGGGAAAGGAAGGGGTAAAGTGGTGAGGTTGCAGCAGCGACTAAGCATGATATGGTGGCTAACATACGCAAATGAGAGCGAGAAGAGAAACAAAGGAATGGTCGTGAAGCTAGCAATGATCAAGAGGTGATCCTGAACACCTACTTACGGCAAACATAACCCAGAAACCGTGTTCACTTCCCGAACTCCACCGAGAAGAGACCATCACGGCTACACACGCGGTTGATGCGTTTTAATTTGGATCTGGTGTCAAGTTATCTACAACCGGACATTAACAAATTCCCATCTGCCACATAACCGCGGGCACGGCTCTCGAAAGTTTAAACCCTGCAGGGGTCTCCCAACTTAGCCCATGACAAGCTCTCACGATCAACGAAGGAATAGACCTTCTCCCAGGAAGACCCGATCAGTCTCGGAATCCCGGTTTACAAGACATTTCGACAATGGTAAAACAAGACCAGCAAAGCCGCCCGATGCGCCGACAATCCCGATAGGAGCTGCACATATCTCGTTCTCAGGGCAACACCGGATAAGCTAAGCGTACATGTACCGACGTAACCCAAGTTGCCAAGGGATGGTCCCGCACGGTGCTCTAGTTTGGACCAACACTTAGACAAGCATTGGCCCGGGGGGCTATAATAAAGATGACCCTCGAGAGAGTGACTCCCAAGGGAAAAGTAGGTGGTGGTGAGGCAAATGGTAAAACCAAGGTTGGGCCTTGCTGGACAAGTTTTATTCAAAGCGAACTGTCAGGGGGGTCCCATAAATCACCCGACCGCGTTAGGAATGCAAAATCCGGGAACATAACACCGGTATGACGGAAACTAGGGCGGCAAGAGTGGAACAAAACACCAGGCATAAGGCCGAGCCTTCCACCCTTTACCAAGTATATAGATGCATTAATAATATAAGAGATATTGTGATATCCCAACATAAACCCTGTCCACCATGGAGAAATCTTCAACTTCACCTACAACTAGCAACGCTATAAGAGGGGCTGAGCAAAAGCGGTAACATAGCCAAACAACGGTTTGCATAGGAAAGGTGTCAAAGGTTAGAGGTTCATGGCAATATGGGATGGCTTGATAAACAGGTAATAGGTAGCGCAGCATAGCGATAGAACGAAGCAACTAGCATAGCAATGATAGTAGTGAGATCCAGGGTAGCGGTCATCTTGCCTGAAATCCCGCTAGGAAGAAGAACGAGTCCATGAAGAAGATGAAGCCACGAAGACGAACCCACGTAGACGAACGAATCCTCACGATCGCAACGAAACGGGAACTATCGAGAAGAAGCACACAACATGGGTAAACACACCACACATGAACAAGGCATGATGCCCAACAAGCATGATGCATGACCAAGCAACATGAAGCTACTCATGGCAAGGGATGATGCAAACAAGAACAACACATCAAGGCAAGTTTAAATGAGGCCGGGAACAACATATAACAATTCCGGTAAGTCCTCATATGCGATTTTCGAAATTGGTCCAGATCTGAATAAAACTTATGTTCAAGTTGTTAAACAGCAAGTTAAGATGGACCAAGATGATCTACACGAGATTCTAGTCAAGTTACATATAAAGTTCATTAGATTCGGAGCTACGGCCTAGAAGATATGAGCAAAACAAGTTAAACATGGCATTGGTGCAAAATGCATACAAACATCAAGCAAACACCTCAAAACAAGGATGCAACATGATAATATGAAACTACATGCAAAATCAAGCAAGTTTCATATAGAGCACACTCAAAACGGAGCAATGGTGCAACACATACACTCTATACAAGTCATAACAACAATCTGTCCATAACAGCAACTAGGCATATTGGAAGCATCAAAACAATAAGCTAGAGCAACCCAACATAAGAACAAAAGGCATGGGCATGAAGTACACGTAAATCATAACAAAACATGAACACTGAGCTATCTCCAGAAACAACTAGAACATGCTCAAAAAGACATGGAAAGATTGCAAATAATAACAGTTTCAGGCTTTAGCAGAAATAACATCAGGTTGCAATGTTTAGAGCTATCAAACAACATGTTACAGGAACATATCATGGCAAACAAAGGCATGGAATGAATCTACTAATCCCATAGATCAAAAGTCCCTTAGTGACCATGAGCCAAAAAGGATCAGAAAATATGATGGCACCCATGTAAACATGGCAAGTTATATTACAGATTCATACATGGCAGGAACAACAATAAGTAGGCATGTTCGTGAGCTTGAACCACTCACCACAGAGCAATACATGGCATGGCAAGGCAACCAACAGTAAGAAGGCATGTTTATGAAGCTAATCATGGCAAGAGCAAGACCATAGGGTGCATGGATAACTAGGAAAACACATGGGAACTAGTGAACTTAATGTTAACAGGTTGACAGCAACATTTTCAAGCAACTTTGGAGCAAGATAACAACATGTTCCAGTAGGCTATAATTGCAACCAAGGGTATGAATGGATAAAGCATGACATGTAGATCAAAACATGTTTATAGGACATCTCCAGATTATGCATAAAATGATTAGTAGAAGCATGTTAACATAGCAACAAAATATAACAGAATCTGTCAGGAAAACAGCAACAACAAGTACCCTACTTAACAAGCTTGATACACTCAGCACACAACTCACAAAAATACATGGTTGGCACCTCTGGAAAGATGGCATGGCATAGATCAAAACACATGTAGACATCAACCTCATAGGATGCACACATCAATCATGGCAAAAATGACAAAAGAGCTCGTTATAACAGTTTCAGCAGATTAACATCAACATGCACTCTTCCAACAGCATTTCGAGCATCAAGATGAGCTCAAATGAAAATGATGCAATGGAATGAAATGAAGTACTCGTCGAGACGAACAATTTGACATATTACACGCACAAAACGGAGCTACGGATGCAGAGATGCGATGGCATGAACATGGCATGATTATGTAAATGAAACGGGGACTTAGGCAAAACGGGTCAACCTTCGGGTTGCACGGATTTCGAGGTTAACCGGAGAGTTCGCCGGAGTCGGGGCCGGAGGATGCGCGGGGAGGTCGGGGACGAGGTGCTCCCGGCCGGATCGGGCCGGATCCGGCCGGATCCCGGCAGGGGCGGCGCGGAAGACGCGGGGCGGGGCGCCGGAGCTCGCGGCCGGCGAGGTCCGAGGGCGGCCGGGCGGAGGCGCGGGGCCGGCGGGCATGGAGGCGGTGGAGATGGGGCTCGGGGCCAGGTGGCGGGCTCGGTTTGGACGCGGCGGTGGGGCGGACATGTCCGGTTGCGCCCGGACGTGTCTGGCGGCGCGGGGAGGAGCGGGGCTAGGGTTTGGACTGCGGAAATTCGGGGGAGGCCACATATTTATAGGTAGAGGGAGCTAGGAGAGTCCAAATGAGGAGCGGTTTTCGGCCACGCGATCGTGATCGAACGACCGAGAGCATGGAGGGGAGTTAGATAGGTTTTGGGTCACTTTGGAAGGGGTGTTGGGCTGCAACAAAAGAGGCCTTTGCGGTTACCCGGTTAACCGTTGGAGTATCAAACGACCTCCGAATGACACGAAAATTGACAGGCGGTCTACCGGTGCTATACCAAGGCCGCTTGGCAAGGCTCAGGCCATTCCGAGAAGGTTTAATACCCGCACAAGAGAAGAGGCAAAAAGGGGAAGGCCGGAGGGACACAGGAGCACCGGATTGAAAAACGAACAACGGGGAAAAGGCTCGGATGCATGAGACGAAGATGTATGCAAAATGAAATGCACATGACGGCATGATAAAATGCAGATGATGACATGGCAAAATGCAACACACAAGCAAATGACATGGCAACGACGGCGAATAACTGGCGGACACCTGGCGCATCGAATCCGGGGCGTTACAACACTCCTCCACTAACAAGAGATCTCGTCCCGAGATCTCAGGACCGAGACGGAAGAGAAAAAGGATGAGGTGAAGAAAGAACTCAAGAGAAGAAGCAAAGAATCGAGAGCACTCGAGAAGAAGAGAGGAATGACAAGAAAAAAACCATGAAAATTACTGAGATACTCCGGGAGAACGAAAAGCGAAGAGGTTGAGTCGACAATGAAAGGATTTGAAAGAGATCTTGGAGAAGGCATGTGACTGATGGAATCCATTCTTACATCACACTTGAAAAGAATTGAGAATAACTCCGGGGAAATTAGAAGAGTCAGGTAAGATCCTGGAAAAAGACCTGTGGGTTAGGGCCCACTGAAGAGATAACACCGTTGGAAAGGGACATTGAATAGATAGATGATGCACCGAAACAATTGAAATATCGGAATGAGGTGACCACCTCGAATTAATTGGAACACGGACGAATCTCCTGAGATATCTTGAACACTCCGGAAGGATAAACTGGCGAGAGGCGAACGAGCAGGGAAAACACTTGAGCTGAGGGAAAGAATATGATCAACACCGAATACTTGAATTGAATCCACCGGAGAGATAAAGAGATGAAGAATGACAAACGAGACGAGAAATCACCGGTTGAAATAATTGAGTTAAGACTGAAGAGGCTCCGCACGAATGGAATTGACGGTCGAAAGAGACTCATGCTCCGGAAGAAAAGGGTGGGAGGGCGGGAAAAACAAAGGCAACTTGGAAGGGGGAACCGACGAATATCTTGAAGAGGAAAACACTGGTTGCAATCATTGAAGAAAGAAAGCAAAGATTTCACACGAGTAGGATGGATACTCAATTACGGACTCCAGTTCCGAGATGAAAAAGGGAGGGCGGGTGGGAAAAACAAGGACAACTTCAGACAGGGAAACAACATCGATCGAAAAGAGCTAAGGATTGAACCCGCAAAGACAAAGAGGTTCGAGTCATCTTGACGAGAAATGCACCGGATGCAAAGAGCTGAGGAACAATGATCGGAAAACCAACTGCGTGAACCTAAAGAAAAAATTGAAGGGGAAGAGGAATAGTTCAAAACACCTACGTCAAGATTTCTCACCGGAGCGACGAAGGGGCAGAGGAGTAAAAAGAATTCCTACTCTCCGATATAACTAGACTCGGAAAAAGTTTTCTTCTAGACTCAACAATGGCCAAACTACACGATCAATCAAGGGGGGCTCCTAGGGTCGGTCGAGGCTCTGATACCAACTTGTCACGCCCAATATGCGACCCTATCCAAAAGGAACTTGAAGGTCCCACTAAGGATAGACCCGCATATTGAAACGCTTTTGCAAGGTGGATATCATTACATCAACATTACATAATAGATAGGGATACATACAAGAGGCATACAATGCCACACGAATACAACAATACAACATACAAGAACAACATCCGACTACGGATGAATCATAAATAGAAACTCAAACAATATCCACCCTGCTAGCCCAGGCTGCCGACCTGGAACCTATCCCCTGATCGAAGAAGCAGAGGAAGAACTCAAAGCAAGCAAGCATCGCTCTCGCGTCATGATCATCAGATAAACCTGTACCTGCAACTGTTGTTGTAGTAATCTGTGAGCCACGAGGACTCAGCAATACCATAACCATGGGTATCAAGACTAGCAAAGCTTAATGGGAAAGGAAGGGGTAAAGTGGTGAGGTTGCAGCAGCGACTAAGCATGATATGGTGGCTAACATACGCAAATGAGAGCAAGAAGAGAAACAAAGGAACGGTCGTGAAGCTAGCAATGATCAAGAGGTGATCCTGAACACCTACTTACGGCAAACATAACCCAGAAACCGTGTTCACTTCCCGAACTCCGCCGAGAAGAGACCATCACGGCTACACACGCGGTTGATGCGTTTTAATTCGGATCTGGTGTCAAGTTATCTACAACCTGACATTAACAAATTCCCATCTGCCACATAACCGCGGGCACGGCTCTCGAAAGTTTAAACCCTGCAGGGGTGTCCCAACTTAGCCCATGACAAGCTCTCGCGATCAACGGAGGAATAGACCTTCTCCCAGGAAGACCCGATCAGTCTCGGAATCCCGGTTTATAAGACATTTCGACAATGGTAAAACAAGACCAGCAAAGCCGCCCGATGCGCCGACAATCCCGATAGGAGCTGCACATATCTCGTTCTCAGGGCAACACCGGATAAGCTAAGCGTACAGGTACCGACGTAACCCAAGTTGCCAAGGGATGGTCCCGCACGGTGCTCTAGTTTGGACCAACACTTAGACAAGCATTGGCCCGGGGGGGCTATAATAAAGATGACCCTCGAGAGAGCGACTCCCAAGGGAAAAGTAGGTGGTGGTGAGGCAAATGGTAAAACCAAGGTTGGGCCTTGCTGGACAAGTTTTATTCCAAAGCGAACTGTCAGGGGGTCCCATAAATCACCCAACCACGTTAGGAACGCAAAATCCGGGAACATAACACCGGTATGACGGAAACTAGGGCGGCAAGAGTGGAACAAAACACCAGGCATAAGGCCGAGCCTTCCACCCTTTACCAAGTATATAGATGCATTAATAATATAAGAGATATTGTGATATCCCAACATAAACCCTGTCCACCATGGAGAAATCTTCAACTTCACCTGCAACTAGCAACGCTATAAGAGGGGCTGAGCAAAAGCGGTAACATAGCCAAACAACGGTTTGCATAGGAAAGGTGTCAATGGTTAGAGGTTCATGGCAATATGGGATGGCTTGATAAACAGGTAATAGGTAGCGCAGCATAGCGATAGAACGAAGCAACTAGCATAGCAATGATAGTAGTGAGATCCAGGGTAGCGGTCATCTTGCCTGAAATCCCGCTAGGAAGAAGAACGAGTCCATGAAGAAGATGAAGCCACGAAGACGAACCACACGTAGACGAACGAATCCTCACGATCGCAACGAAACGGGAACTATCGAGAAGAAGCACACAACATGGGTAAACACACCACACATGAACAAGGCATGATGCCCAACAAGCATGATGCATGACCAAGCAACATGAAGCTACTCATGGCAAGGGATGATGCAAACAAGAACAACACATCAAGGCAAGTTTAAATGAGGCCGGGAACAACATATAACAATACCGGTAAGTCCTCATATGCAAATTTCGAAATTGGCCCAGATCTGAATAAACCTTATGTTCAAGTTGTTAAACAGCAAGTTAAGATGCACCAAGATGATCTACACGAGATTCTAGTCAAGTTACATATAAAGTTCATTAGATTCGGAGCTACGGCCTAGAAGATATGAGCAAAACAAGTTAAACATGGCATTGGTGCAAAATGCATACAAACATCAAGCAAACACCTCAAAACAAGGATGCAACATGATAATATGAAACTACATGCAAAATCAAGCAAGTTTCATATAGAGCACACTCAAAACGGAGCAACGGTGCAACACATACACTCTATACAAGTCATAACAACAATCTGTCCATAACAGCAACTAGGCATATTGGAAGCATCAAAACAATAAGCTAGAGCAACCCAACACAAGAACAAAAGGCATGGGCATGAAGTACACGTAAATCATAACAAAATATGAACACTGAGCTATCTCCAGAAACAACTAGAACATGCTCAAAAAGACATGGAAAGATTGCAAATAATAACAGTTTCAGGCTTTAGCAGAAATAACATCAGGTTGCAATGTTTAGAGCTATCAAACAACATGTTACAGGAACATATCATGGCAAACAAAGGCATGGAATGAATCTACTAATCCCATATATCAAAAGTCCCTTAGTGACCATGAGCCAGAAAGGATCAGAAAATATGATGGCACCCATGTAAACATGGCAAGTTATATTACAGATTCATACATGGCAGGAACAACAATAAGTAGGCATGTTCGTGAGCTTGAACCACTCACCACATAGCAATACATGGCATGGCAAGGCAACCAACAGTAAGAAGGCATGTTTATGAAGCTAAGAATGGCAAGAGCAAGATCATAGGGTGCATGGATCACTAGGAAAACACATGGGAACTAGTGAACTTAATGTTAACAGGTTGACAGCAACATTTTCAAGCAACTTTGGAGCAAGATAATAACATGTTACAGTAGGATATAATTGCAACCAAGGGCATGAATGGATATAGCATGACATGTAGATCAAAACATGTTTATAGGACATCTCCAGATTATGCATAAAATGATTAGTAGAAGCATGTTAACATAGCAACAAAATATAACAGAATCTGTCAGGAAAACAGCAACAGCAAGTACCCTACTTAACAAGCTTGATACACTCAGCACACAACTCACAAAAATACATGGTTGGCACCTATGGAAAGATGGCATGGCATAGATCAAAACACATGTAGACATCAACCTCATAGGATGCACACATCAATCATGGCAAAAATGACAAAAGAGCTCGTTATAACAGTTTCAGCAGATTAACATCAACATGCACTCTTCCAACAGCATTTCGGGCGTCAAGATGAGCTCAAATGAAAATGATGCAATGGGATGAAATGAAGTACTCGTCGAGGCGAACAATTTGACATATTACACGCATGAAACGGAGCTACAGATGCAGAGATGCGATGGCATGAACATGGCATGATTATGTAAATGAAACGGGGACTTAGGCAAAACGGGTCAACCTTCGGGTTGCACGGATTTCGAGGTTAACCGGAGAGTTCGCCGGAGTCGGGGCCGGAGGATGCGCGGGGAGGTCGGGGACGAGGTGCTCCCGGCCGGATTGGGCCGGATCCCGGCAGGGGCGGCGCGGAAGACGCGGCGCGGGGCGTCGGAGCTCGCGGCCGGCGAGGTCCGAGGGCGGCCGGGCGGAGGCGCGGGGCCGGCGGGCGCGGAGGCGGTGGAGATGGGGCTCGGGGACAGGTGGCAGGCTCAGATTGGACGCGGCGGTGGGGCGGACATGTCCGGTTGCGCCCGGACGTGTCTGGCGGCGCGGGGAGGAGCGGGGCTAGGGTTTGGACTGCGGAAATTCGGGGGAGGCCACATATTTATAGGTAGAGGGAGCTAGGAGAGTCCAAATGAGGAGCGGTTTTCGGCCACGCGATCGTGATCGAACGACCGAGAGAATGGAGGGGAGTTAGATAGGTTTTGGGTCACTTTGGAAGGGGTGTTGGGCTGCAACAAAAGAGGCCTTTGCGGTTACCCGGTTAACCGTTGGAGTATCAAACGACCTCCGAATGACACGAAACTTGACAGGCGGTCTACCGGTGCTATACCAAGGCCGCTTGGCAAGGCTCGGGCCATTCCGAGAAGGTTTAATACCCGCACAAGAGAAGAGGCAAAAAGGGGAAGGCCGGAGGGACACAGGAGCACCGGATTGAAAAACGAACAACGGGGAAAAGGCTCGGATGCATGAGACGAACATGTATGCAAAATGAAATGCACATGACGGCATGATAAAATGCAGATGAGGACATAGCAAAATGCAACACGCAAGCAAATGACATGGCAACGACGGCGAATAACTGGCGGACACCTGGCGCATCGAATCCGGGGCGTTACAACCCCCATCCTCGCCACACACACAATCCCCTCTCTCCGCTTGCATCCTCGACACCCCTCTAAGTCATCAAAGCCATCAGTGTATGAGGATGCCGCCGGAGCGCCCCATCGGAGGGAGTGATGACGTGGGGCTGCTAAAGCACCAGAGCACGGTGTGGAGATGGAGACAGAGGTTGTCATCACCGCCGGCGAGTTATCGCTGCAACCTGACGTCGTCGACAGCGTTGAGCTTCCATAGTCGAAGTGGAGTTCCACACCAACTCTGGTGGCGACTCAGGCGACGACTCCGACGACCACTCCGGCGATGACTCCAACGACGACGGACAACTAGTTAGTCATCTATAACCATTTATGTGTCAAATAGATCCCAAGGTTTCTCTGGGTACTCCTGCCTCCCCCTTTTTGGAATAGAAATCCTATGGTTATGTTCTCCCAATCCATGAAATCTGAGTAAGTTTTGTTAGATCCGTGTAGTGTATTGATTTTTTGAATCGTACAAGTGATCAGTGATTAGTTGTTTCATTTGTGGAAATGATTTCTGCTAGTAATCTGACTAGGGTTAGTGTTCGTGCTAATAATTCCTAGCCAGGACTTGACAATTGATTTTGAATGACCTACATATGTTTGTGCCATTATTTTCTTCAAGATTGGTCTGTACATAAACGAATGTGCTTAAAAATCGAACCACAATATCTGAATATGTCTAAATAAATAGCCATAAATTCCTAATCCTACTTCACGGCATGTAATCGTTGATTTGATGCCAATTTTTGGCAACTGCCAAATGTTCGCTAGAGATTAGTTTGTAACCATTAATTTTACGCCACATTTTTTTATTATTTCTATAAGTGTTGTCTGACGATGTGGACAGCGAGGATGAAGATGTCCAGATGAGGCACAAGAAGCAAATCCTGAGGGAGCTTTATGCGAGAATGCATAACAGGCGTATTAGGACCTGGGACGGCGGCTCTCGATGCCCATTTTGCAACCACAAGCTTCATGACGTGTATCAAAGTGTTCTGGCGCATGCAAGAGGATGGCCCGTTGGCTCCTTCAAGCAGAAGTTTTCTCGCAGATGGCGCACACGCATACGTCGAGTACCTGGAGAAGCTTCAGGATCGTGCCGGCATGTGAGATGAGATGTGGAATCGAACCATGTATGCTTGAGCATGCTTAATGACGGTTGAACTATGTTTGTGTACGTGTATGCTTATTAGCTATGTCTGAGTATGTTTAATCTATTTTTACTTATGTCTAACTATGGGATATGGATGCAATCAGTTTGGTTGATGGAATCTACCTCCGTCCTCGTTTATTGGTCCCCTTTGTAATTCGTGTTAAATGTTGACCAAAGATTTAACTGACAAAATGTTAGTGCAGGTCAGCAAAAATTATATCATTGGATGCGTATTTGAACATAGTGTTCAATGATATAATTTTTGGTGACATGTATAAACATTTCTTAGTCAAATATTTGGTCAAAATTTGGTACAAATTACAGAGGGGACCAATAAACCAGGACGGAGGTAGTACGTCAATCACACACGGTTCCCAAAATTGGAACCGTGTGCAATGACTTTCATTTTACATGTTGCTTCAATCACACACGGTTCCCAAAATTGGAACCGTGTGCGATGACTTTCGTCTTGCTTGTTGTGTCAATCACACATGGTTGGCTCTAGCAAATCGTTGCCTTCGAAATTCTTTGTGGGGCAGAAAACTCTCACCACCCAATTCAAAAAAACAAAAAAGAAAACCCTCGCCATCCCCACGTGACAAAACCCCCCACCCCACCCGCCACCTAATGCCTCTGGTCCCCATTCACACCCGCACAAGCTCCTCCGCATTTGTGCATGGCACCGCCTATCGCGGCAGTACCACTTAGCTCGATGCCTACCACTGCCGACAGGCTGCCGGCAAACCCCACCGCATTTCACCACTTTCGCTTGTCGCTGCCTATCGCCATCGACTTTCCCGACGCTGCTCGCGGTTGACCCAGCTCCGCTCGGTTTGGGAATCTGACGTACTGAGGGTTTTTTCTCATGGACGACAAGGTAACTAATTTAATGAGATATTGTCTCATCTCTCGTCCCAGTTCATCTGCCTCCTTTAATCACCCGGCGAAAATCGCTGTGAATTCATTTTTGTTCGAGCTGATTTGAGGGTTTTCTTTCATTCATAGAGTGTAAAGTGTGCCGACACATCAGGACCATGCGACCTCCTCAGAAGATTCCATCTCACCGTACCAGATGACTTGAGGATGTGCGCGGTATGTTCAATCTCACCCTAAATCGGTTGGCATGGCCTACTTTCCTTAAGACATTCTAAATATTGCTACATTTGGATAAAAGGTGCCACATGCACCATATACGTCAAAGGGGATTTTTCCCCCCTCTTCTTTCTATATTAGGCAAATTAATGATGTATTGTTCTTTTGATTACTCTCATATTTCCATGACATCATGTTTATCCTATCTGTTTAATTATAGATTTTTGTCCTTCGATTTCAACTGCTATACAGTTCTTTCAATTTGGGCCCATATTTGCATGTTACCATATTTTCTTTAACAATCCTACCATTTTCTGCAGCGCATCCCTTGCTATGCAACAGATTATGTAGTGCACAATTTTTCCCTTTACATAGATCAAGGCTGCACGGATGTCATACTGCACACAAACCATGGATTTACAATCGTTGCTACTGTAAGACTTGATGAACGTGGCGACTCCTATTTTGGAAAGAAATTTCTAAGTTTTATGTACTGAAAGCTGGCACTAAAATTGGACTGCACATAAAAGGGCATGGTCATGAGATATATGCTAACTTCCCCGACAAAATCATCCGTCTTGATTTTGTTCGAAGTAAGTTTTCTTTTCAACTATCTGTATGTTGACTTACCCAGCAATGTGAAATGAATTGTGTAGTATTTAAGGAAACAATTGTTATTCCCTTTTCTTACTATATTCCCACCTAATAACTTTTAGTTACTAATACACTTTTCTATTGCCTTGTTTTAACTAAATATTCCATGTACTCTCATTTCTATCAGAAAGCGCCGCTGACAAGGAGACTCCGGAGGTGGAGAACGGGGCTGCAAAAAGCGGAGGCGGGACGAGCTAGAACCGCAAGTGACTCCGGTAGGCATAGACTTCATCAGCAGCCTCCCTGATGATATGTTGACAGTCATCATCTCCCTCCTCCCAATCAAATGTGAGGCGCGGACAACTGTCCTTTCCTGGCGGTGGCGCCCCCTATGGAACTTCACCCCTCTCGACCTCATCGACACCCACGATCTCTGCCATGGCTATCGCAAAAGATTGGATGCGTTCTCCAAGATCCTCGGCAGTCACCCTGGCCCAACCACAGGCCTTAGAATGAGCAAGTTCAGTTCCAACGGCAGGACCGAGCCAAGCTTGACGACTGGTTCGGATCCCCACCCTAGATCAGCTCGAGGAGCTCACTTTTGATGATGGGCATATGCGCTCGCTTCCAACGTCCACGCTCCGCCTCGCACCCACGCTGCGCGTCACCAAGTTCAGGAACTGCCATTCCCTCCCCCCTTGATATACGCACCCGCTCTTATTCTACCACGACTGAAGCACCTCGAGCTCGTCACTGTCTGCCTCTCAAATGGTGACATGGAGCGTCTGCTCCATGGCTGTACTGCACTCGAGTACCTTCGTCTTTAGATGATCAATGGGTTGAGTACATTCCACATCACCTCCATGACTCTTCGGACTATTTATGTGTGTTGTTGGTTCGCCAGGAAGACATCACAAGATGTGTAGCATGGTATGGTCATTGATGACACACCTACACTTGAGAGATTACTTGTACTTGATCAAGTAGGTCCAACAAGAATCAATGTCATTTCTGCACCAAAATTGACAGTGATGGGCTACTCGTCTGACAAATACTCCGAACTTGTTATTGGATCCACACCCGTTCAGGTATAACAGCCGCCTTCTACCTCTCCTTCTACAAATTAACATTATTTCTAATTTTGAAGATGTTTGTTCGTCTGTCATTCAGAAAATGAATCCGACAAGCCTGACCGCGAAACTGCGCATAGTGAAGGTCTTGGCACTAGAATCTATCGGCCCTAACCTGGAGCAAGTTGTCACTTTCCTGAGATGCTTTCCGTGCCAGGAGAAGCTATATATCAAGGTGATGTTCCTTTCTTGTTAAATGTTAACCATAAGGGAGTTCAATTTGTGACACCCTTTTCCAAGTTTACAATGACAATGTACTACGATTTCTGAAGGATACTTTTGGAGGATTTCAGTACATACATGTCTCCTGTTCCAAGTTTACAATGACAATGCTTGATCCATATAGTTACAATCCATATGCATTTCTCCTTTGGATTCATCTATACTAGTTTTCTTAGGGAACTTTTCATCCACTCCAACATCTTGTGAAGATCGAAGATGGCATTGATACGTCTCCAACGTATCTATAATTTTTGATTGTTCCATGCCATTATATTACATGTTTTGGATGTTTATGGGCTTTACTTTACACTTTTATATCATTTTTGGGACTAACCTACTAACTGGAGGCCCAGTCTGAATTGTTTTTTTTTGCCTATTTCAGTGTTTCGAAGAAAAGGAATATCAAACGGAGTCCAAACGGAATGAAACCTTTGGGATCGATCTTTTTGGAACAAACACAATCCAGGAGACTTGGAGTGGACGTCAAGAAGCAGCCGAGGTGGCCACGAGGGTGCCAGGCATGCCCCCCACCCTCATGGGCCCCTTGTGGCTCCCCTAACTGACTTCCTTCGCCTATATATATCTACATACCCCAAAAACATCCAGGAGCACCACGAAACTCTATTTCCACCACCGCAACCTTCTGTATCCGCGAGATCCCATCCTGGAGCCTTCATCCGTGCTCCATCAAAGGGGGAATCGATCACGGAGGGCTTCTACATCAACACCATAGCCTCTCCGATGAGTTGTGAGTAGTTTACCACAGACCTTCGGGTCCATAGTTATTAGCTAGACGGCTTCTTCACTCTCTTTGAATCTCAATACAAAGTTCTCCCCGATCTTCTTGGAAATCTATTCGATGTAACTCTTTTTGCGGTGTGTTTGTCGAGATCCGATGAATTGTGGGTTTATCATCAAGTTTATCTATGAGAAATATTTGAATCTCCTCTGAATTATTTTATGTATGATTGGTTATCTTTGCAAGTATCTTCGAATTATCAGTTTGGTTTGGCCTACTAGATTGATCTTTATTGCAATGGAGAAGTGCTTAGCTTTGGGTTCAATCTTGCGGTGTCCTTTCCCACTGACAGCACGGGCAGCAAGGCACGTATTGTATTATTGCCATCGAGGATAAAAAGATGGGGATTATATCACATTGCTTGAGTTTATCCCTCTACATCATGTCATCTTGCCTAATGCATTACTTTGTTCTTATGAACTTAATACTCTAGATGCATGCTAGATAGCAGTCGATGTGTGGAGTAATAGTAGTAGATGCAGGTAGGAGTCGGTCTACTTGTCGCGGACGTGATGCCTATATACATGATCATGCCTAGATATTCTCATAACTATGCACTTTTCTATCAATTGCTTGACAGTAATTTGTTCACCCACCGTAATACTTATGCTATCTTGAGAGAAGCCACTAGTGAAACCTATGGCCCCCGAGTCTATCTTCCATCATATAAGTTTCCGATCTATCTTATTTTGCAATCTTTACTTTCCAATCTATATCATAAAAATACCAAAAATATTTATCTTATATTATTATCTCTATTAGATCTCACTTTCGCAAGTGGCCGTGAAGGGATTGACAACCCCTTTATTGCATTGGTTGCGAGGTTTCTTGTTTGTTTGTGTAGGTACGAGGGACTTAAGTGGAGCCTCCTACTGGATTGATACCTTGGTTCTCAAAAACTGAGGGAAATACTTACGCTACTTTGCTGCATCACCCTTTCCTCTTCAAGGGAAAACCAATGCAGTGGTCAAGAGGTAGCAGGCATGTTAATGCCCATGTTAATCATGTCAGATCAAAGATGGCATGTTAGTGCCTTTTACAAATCCTGCAAGCCAAATAGGCCTATAGTAGTGTTCAAAACTGCATCTAGGCACTAACACCTTTTCTTCTTTTGCAGATAAGATTAGGCCCAGTGGTGGATAATGTGATACAATATTACAATCACATCGAATGCCTAGATATGCATCTCTCAGAAATTACTTTGAACTCCTACCGAGGGACTGATACGGCTCCAACGTATCTATAATTTTTGATTGTTCCATGCTATCATATTATCTGTTTTGAATGTTTATTGGGCTTTAATATGCTCTTTTGTATTACTTTTGGGACTAACCTATTAATTGGAGGCCCAGTGCCATTTTCTGTTTTTTGTTTGCCTATTTTAGAGTTTTGCAGAAAAGGAATACCAAACAGAGTCCAAACGGAATGAAACCTTCGCGATGATCTTTCTTGACCGAAAGCAAACCAGAAGACTTGGAGTTGAAGTCAGAAATGCCACAAGGCGTCTACGAGGCAGGAGGGTGCACCCAAGGGGGTAGGCATGCCCCCCACCCTCATGGGCCCCTCGTAGCTCCATTGACATACTTCTTTTGCCTATATATACTCTTATACCCTAGAAACATCAGGCGGAGCCACGAAACCACTTTTCCACCGCCGCAACCTTCTGTACCCGTGAGATCCCATCTTGGGTCCTTTTTCGGTGATCTGTTGGAGGGCGAATCAATCACGGAGGGCTTCTACATCAACACCATTGCCTCTCCGATGAAGCGTGAGTAGTTTACCATAGACCTTCGGGCCCATAGTTATTAGCTAGATGGCTTCTTCTCTCTCTTTGATTCTCAATACAAAGTTCTCCTTGATGTTCTTGGAGATCTATTCGATGTAATACTCTTTTGCGTTGTGTTTGCCGAGATCCGATGAATTGTGGATTTATGAACAAGATTATCTATGAATATTATTTGGTTCTTCTCTGAATTCTTATATGCATGATTTGATATCTCTGCAAGTCTCTTCAAATTATCGGTTTAGCTTGGCCTAGTAGATTGATCTTTCTTGCACCAGGATAAGTGCTTAGCTTGGGTTCAATCTTGCGGTGTCCTGTCCTAGTGACAGTAGGGGTACCAAGGCACGTATTGTATTGTTGCCATCGAGGATAAAAAGATGGGGTTTATATCATATTGCTTGAGTTTATCCCTCTACATCATGTCATCTTGCTTAATGTGTTACTCCATTCTTATGAACTTAATACTCTAGATGCATGCTGGATAGCGGTCGATGTGTGGAGTAATAGTAGTAGATGCAGAATCGTTTCGGTCTACTTGACACGGACGTGATGCCTATATTCATGATCATTGCCTTAGATATCTTCATAATTATGCGCTTTTCTATCAATTGCTAGGCAGTAATTTGTTCACCCACCGTAATGCATGCTATCCTGAGGGAAGCCAGTAGTGAAACCTATGGCCCCCGGGTCTCTTTTCTATTATATTACATCTCTTTTACATTATATCGCATCTTGTTTACTATTTTGCAATCTTTACTTTCCAATCTATACAACAAAAATACCAAAAATATTTACTTTACTATCTTTATTAGATCTTACTTTTGTGAGTGGCCGTGAAGGGATTGAAAACCCCTTTATCGCATTGGTTGCAAGGTTCTTGATTGTTTGTGCAGGTACTAGGTGACTTGTGTGTCGTCTCCTACTGGATTGATACCTTGGTTCTCAAAATTGAGGAAAATACTTATGATACTTTGCTGCATCACCCTTTCCTCTTCAAGGGAAAAACCAACGCAAGCTCAAGAGGTAGCAAGAAGGATTTCTGGCGCCGTTGCCGGGGAGATCTACGTCAAGTCAAGCCATACCAAGTACCCATCATAAACTCTTCTCCCTCGCATTACATTATTTGCCATTCGCCTCTCGTTTTCCTCTCCCCCACTTCTAAAACGATTTTCGAAAACCTTTGCCTTTTCTTCGCCCCTCTTCCGTTTGTCTCTTTTCACTTGCTTCTTTGTGTTCATTCATTAGTACGGTTTGTTGCCATCATGTCTGAAACTGGGGAGGTTATCATTGAAAAAGATAGTAGTAACGATGGGGGAAACTTTGATGTTTTTGATAATCCTCATGAAGAATCTACTATTTTACACACTAAAAAGTTCTGGATTGGTAGTGGTAATATTATTGGAAAAGGAGTTATTCAGGATTTTTTTACTTGTGCCGGTGCTTTGCCCACTATGGGTGGGCCTATTCTTCATAGAACTAGTAGTCTTGCGGATGCTATATCTTTGCTCGTAGTAGAACTTGAAAGACAATTTATCCACATGCATCCTTGCATACGAAGGATTTTTCTAGAGTTTTCTAATATTGAGCATTCTTCTGTTAAGCGAGCGGATACCATCTTTCTAGCACATGAGTTCAGATTTATAATGAAAGAGGCCAATGAAATTTTTGCGCATTATAGGGTGGATGCTGGTCGTCCTCCTATATAAGCGATTCTTTTTAATCAAGAAGACATAATCATTTAGGATCTTTAGATCATGTTGCTTATAATGAAAACCATAGAAAAAGGGTTCCTACCGATGTTCTAGTTGATAGGATTTCTAAACTTAATGATAATTTTGCTATTCAGAACAATGGGTTAGGTTTTCCTCTTGAACAAAGGATCATGAATTTTTACCAAAAGAATGCTTATAATGATGAATCGGTTGTGCAATATGAGGGGCCAAAGGAGGAACCAATTCCTCCCGAGCTTGACCTTGGGGACTTTTGTCCCATTAAATTTAGCCCTTTTGATTACTTTTGCTTGCTACAAAGAGAACTTTCTGCTGAACGTAGGGAGTATGAGATGATTTTTCGCGATTTGCCCTATCATTATTATAGCAATACCTAGATCTATTCGTGTTTTTATGCCTAGCTAGGGGCGTTAAATGATAGCGCTTGTTGGGAGGCAACCCAATTTTATTTTTGTTCTTTGCATTTTGCTCCTGTTTAGTAATAAATAATTCATCTATCTTCTGTTTATATGTGGTTTTTGTTTTAGTTAGTGTTTGTGCCAAGTAGAACCTTTGGGAAGACTTGGGTGAAGTCTTTGCGATCTTGCTGTAAAAAGAGAAACTTTTGCACCATGAGAAAAGATGTCATTTTGTACAGAAGAGTGATTTTAGGTTGATTCTTTTCGTAGATGATTAATAGACAAATTACTCACGTCCACCAATTTATTTCTGAATTTTTAGAGTTACACAAGCATTCGAAAGTTACAGATTACTATAGACTGTTCTGTTTTTGACAGATTCTGTTTTTCGTGTGTTGTTTGCTTATTTTGATGAATCTATGAGTAGTATCGGGGGGCATGAACCATAGAGAAGTTGGAATACAGTAGGTTTAACACCAATATAAATAAAGAATGAGTTCATTACAGTACCTTAAAGTGGTGGTTTATTTTCTTATACTAATGGAGCTCATGAGATTTTGTGTTGAAGTTTTGTGTTGTGAAGTTTTCAAGTTTTTGGGTAAAGATTTGGTGGATTTTGGAATAAGGAGTGGCAAGAGCCTAAGCTTGGGGATGCCCAAGGCACCCCAAGGTAAAATTCCAGGACAACCAAAAGCCTAAGCTTGGGGATGCCCCGGAAGGCATCTCCTCTTTCGCCTTCATCTATCGGTAACTTTACTTGAGGCTATATTTTATTCACCACATGATATGTGTTTTGCTTTGAGCGTCTTGTATGATTTGAGTATTTGCTTTTTAGTATACCACAATCATCCTTGCCTTACACACATTTTTGGAGAGACATGCATGAATAGGAATTTATTAGAATACTCTATGTGCTTCACTTATATCTTTTGAGCTAGACAATTTTTGCTCTAGTGCTTCACTTATATCTTTTTAGAGCAGGGTGGTGGTTTTATCTTATAGAAATTATTTATCTCTCATGCTTCACTTATATTATTTTTAGAGTCTTTTAGAGCAGCATGGCAATTTTCTTTGGCTACAAAACTAGTCCTAATATGATGGGCATCCAAGATGTGTATAATAAAAACTTTCATATAAAGTGCGTTGAATACTATGAGAAGTTTGATTCTTGATGATTGTTTTGAGATATGAGGATTGTGATATTAGAGTCATGCTAGTAGAGTAATTTTGATTGAGAAATACTTGTGTTGAGGTTTGCAAGTCCCGTAGCATTCATGTATGGTAACCGTTGTGTAACAAATTTGAAGCATGAGGTGTTTCTTTGATTGTCTTCCTTATGTGTGGAGGTCAGGATCACGCGATGGTTAACTCCGACCAACCCTTCCCCTAGGAGCATGCGCGTAGTGCTTGGTTTTGATGACTTGTAGATTTTTGCAATAAGTATGTGAGTTCTTTATGACTAATGTTGAGTCCATGGATTATACGCACTCTCACCCTTCCACCATTGCTAGCCTCTCTTGTACTACGCAACTTTCGCCGGTACCATAAACCCACGATTTACTTTCCTCAAAACAGCCACCATACTTACCTATTATGGCATTTCCATAGCCATTCCAAGATATATTGCCATGCAACTTTCCACCGTTCCGTTTATTATGACACGCTCCATCATTGTCATATTGCCTTGCATGATCATGTAGTTGACATCGTATTTGTGGCAAAGCCACCATTCATAATTTTTTCATACATGTCACTCTTGATTCATTGCACATCCCGGTACACCGTCAGAGGCATTCATATAGAGTCATATTTTGTTCTAAGTATCAAGTTGTAATCATTGAGTTGTAAATAAATAGAAGTGTGATGATCATCATTATTAGAGCATTGTCCTATGTGAGGACAAAAGAGGCCAAAGAAGCCAATCAAAAAAATGAGAGAAAAAGATAGAAGGGACAATGCCACTATCCTTTTCCACACTTGTGCTTCAAAGTAGCACCATTATCTTCATGATAGAGAGTCTCTTATTCTGTCACTTTCATATACTAGTGGGAATTTTCATTACAGAACTTGGCTTGTATATTCGAATGATGGTCTTCCTCAAAATGCCCTAGGTCTTCGTGATCAAGCAAGTTGGATGCACACCCACTTAGTTTTTTTTGTTAAGCCTTCATACATTTATAGCTCTAGTGCATCCATTGCATGGCAATCCCTACTCACCCACATTAATATCTATTGATGGGCATCTCCATAGCCCATTAATATCTATTCACCCACATTAATATCTATTGATGGGCATCTCCATAGCCCATTAATATGCCTAGTTGATGTGAGACCATCTTCCTCTATTTTGTCTTCTCCACAACCACCACTCTATTCCACCTATAGTTCTATGTCCATGGCTCACGCTCATGTATTGTGTGAAAGTTGAAAAAGTTTGAGAATACTAAAGTATGAAACAATTGCTTGGCTAAAACTGGGGTTGTGCATGATTTGAACATTTTGTGTGACGAAGATGGAGCATAGCCAAAATATATGATTTTGTAGGGATGAACTTTCTTTGGCCATGTTATTTTGAGAAGACGTGATTGCTTTGTTAGTATGCTTGAAGTATTATTATTTTTATGTCAATATTAAACTTTTGTCTTGAATCTTTCGGATCTAAACATTCATGCCACAATAAAGAAAATTACATTGATAATTATGTTAGGTAGCATTCCACATCAAAAATTCTATTTTTATCATTTACCTACTCGAGGATGAGCAGGAATTAAGCTTGGGGATGCTTGATACGTCTCCAACGTATCTATAATTTTTTATTGTTCCATGCTATTATATTATCTGTCTTGGATGTTTAATGGGCTTTAATATGCTCTTTAATATTATTTCTGGGACTAACCTATTAACCGGAGGCACAGTGCCAGTTTCTTTTTTTGTGTGCCTACTTTAGAGTTTTGCAGAAAAGGAATACCGCGATGATCTTTCTTGGACCGAAAGTAAACCAGAAGACTTGGAGTTGAGATTAGAAACACCACGAGGCATCCACGAGGCAGGAGGGCGCGCCCAGGGGGGTAGGAGTGCCCTCTCACCCTCGTGGGCCCCTTCTAGCTCCACCGACGTACTTCTTTCACCTATATATACTATTATACCCTAGAAACATTAGGGGGAGCCACGAAACCACTTTTCCACCGCCACAACCTTCTATACCCGTGAGATCCCATCTTGGGGCCTTTTTCGGCAATCCGCCGGAGGGGGAATCGATCACGGAGGGCTTCTACATCAACACCATTGCCTCTCCGATGAAGCATGAGTAGTTTACCATAGACCTTCGGGTCCATAGTTATTATCTAGATGGCTTATTCTCTCCCTTTGATTCTCAATACAAGGTTCTCCTCGATGTTCTTGGAGATCTATTCAATGTAATACTCTTTTGCGGTGTGTTTGCCAAGATCCGATGAATTATGGATTTATGAACAAGATTATCTATGAATATTATTTGGTTCTTCTCTGGATTCTTATATGCATGATTTGATATCTTTGCAAGTCTATTCAAATTATCGGTTTAGTTTGGCCTAGTAGATTGATCTTTCTTGCAATGGGAGAAGTGCTTAGCTTTGGGTTCAATCTTGCGGTGTCCTTTCCCAGTGACAGTAGAGGCATCAAGGCACGTATTGTATTGTTGCCATCGAGTATAAAAAGATGGGGTTTATATCATATTGCTTGAGTTTATCCCTCTACATCATGTCATCTTTCTTAATGTACTCCGTTCTTATGAAATTAATACTCTAAATGCATGCTGGATAGCGGTCAATGTGTGGAGTAATAGTAGTAGATGCAGAATCATTTCGGTCTACTTGACACAGACGTGATGCCTATATTCATGATCATTGCCTTAGATATCTTCATAATTATGCGCTTTTCTATCAATTGCTCGGCAGTAATTTGTTCACCCACCGTAATACATGCTATCTTGAGGGAAGTCACTAGTGAAACCTATGGCCCCTGGATCTCTTTTCTACTATATTACATCTCTTTTCCATTATATCGCATCTCGTTTACTATTTTGCAATCTTTACTTTCCAATCTATACAACAAAAATACCAAAAATATTTACTTTACTATCTTTATTAGATCTCACTTTTGCGATTGACCGTGAAGGGGTCGACAACCCCTTTATCGCATTGGTTGCAATGTTCTTGATTGTTTGTGCAGGTACTAGGTGACTTGTGCATCGTCTCCTACTGGATTGATACCTTGGTTCTCAAAACTGAGGGAAATACTTACGCTACTTTGCGGCATCACCCTTTCCTCTTCAAGGGAAAAACCAACGCAAGCTCAAGAGGTAGCAAGAAGAATCTTACCAGAGATTATATTTGCCAGGTTCTTTGTTGTCAGAGCAAGGGTGTTGAAGGTAATGAGGTTTGCCCTACATTTATTTCAGAAAAATGAATGGTTTGTTGATCAACGCTGGCGCCTATGGCAGAATGGAATTGGCTCCAAAAATGCTGAATTTCATTTTGGACCTTCAGATGACAGAGTAATCGGAACTCATCGTGTCAACCCCATACATGACTTATCAGTGGCTGACCCCTTTGCAGAAGTTGTGAGGTTTCGAAACCAGACTTAGAAGTGGTAATATTAGTTTGAACCTCTATGATATCCATGTTCAGCGGATCAGCACGGGCGTTTGCAGCTGATGAGCTGAATTTCATTTCTAATATCAGTTTGAACCTTGTAATCTTCGAATTTGAGCCATATAACTCTGGAATTTGAACCTTGTAATATTTCAAGCCTTTGTGGTATAATCGTTGAAATGGCATCGTATGAGACTCATATATTGGTAGCACTATTTTGATCTTAATATGCAATGGTCTTAGATTTGATTTAGTTAACCATTCTCGAATCTGTTTACCTTGTCGATCTCACAGCACTCGATCTGTATAGCTAACTCGACTGCGATCTTGGACATTATTGCACACAGTTAGTTTCTTCCACCGTGTGCCCTATAGAGCGTAGAATTAATTATCGCACTCGAGTGTCCATCATCACCCTTCTGTGTAACTTTGACCTCATTACCCACTGGTAAACTTACGACCGAAGTCATTCCACACACTTTGTTTTTACAAAGCTTTTTGCCAATAAACGCCCATGATTTGTCCCTCTTCTAGCCGACGCGTGGTAAACCAAGCCGGGCGGGAAGCTTGCGCAGTAAACTGCGCGGTAGCGCGGGAACAGGCTCAACAATGATACATTTGGCGCCTCTTCGAGCCCACGCGTGGTCAAACTACGGTGAGGTGTTGTCAAGCTTGCACTAGAATCCTCACTGCGGTGCGGTGTTGTCAAGCGTGCACTAGAATCCTCCGCTATGAACGTCGTGACAAGACGTGACGATTACAGGCCGGCTGGCCCCCATTTGTTACAGCGGCTATTTAACCCTTGTGTCTCTTCAACCTTTTGATTGTTCCCCACCATTGCAAGAAGCACACCCACCACGGCAAATTCTTAGAGAGTATCCTGTGCGGCTCCAATGGCGCTCCGAGCGGCTGCCGACGACGAGCAGCAGTTCACCATGCATGTCATGGTGGACACCCACCAAAGGTTCATGGAGCTCTTGGTGGTGTACACCAACAACCCGGTCTGGGTGGAGCACTCCATCCGCATCATGGAGTTGTTGCTTGTTGACGAGAAGTACAAGGTGGCCGGGTTCGACCTCGAGCACACCCGCGCTCGTGCCGAGTCTCGTCCCAAGGTCACCGTTACCCATATGTGCATGCGCCACCACGTCCTCATCTACCACTACTGCCTGGCCACAAGGCCTTGCGAGCGTTTCGCCAGGTTTGTCAACAATCCCCACTACATGTTCGCTACGGTGGACATCACCAACAATGTCAAGGTGCTCAAGAATTCGGACATCGCCTACCAGAATCTTGTTGACATCTAGGGCCAATACAAGATCTGGGGCAGCAAGGAGTATGAGAAGGACTCACTGGTTCACCTCACCGAGGCCATCATCGACCCCTACTACAGAGACATGAAGGATTCCCGCAACAATGACAAGCGTGCCTAGCACTCAGCCTGGATGGAGAAACTCGACAAAGATCACGTCGTGTATGCGGCCAAGGAGGCATACACGTGCTACGACATGTACAGGCTGATCGTTGACATGAGGAAGTGCCTACTTCCCCAAAACGGCCGGGGATCCAGCCGGAAGTAGAGCAATGGCAATCGTCATCGCAACAAGAAGTAGATGATTAGATCCTCGTTTCTCCTAGTTTAGTATGCATGTAATTGCTTACTTTGGTGTGTGAAAATGCTATGTGTAGTCACTTGTGTAATTGTATGCTTAATTTGGTTATGCAATGTTGTCTTTTTAAGTATATATGTTGATGCTTTGTAGATAGAGCAAATCACATCGCACACGGACTAAACAAGGGAACCCGTCGGTGATGATTTCATCAATCACTGACAATTGTATACCGGCAATCGTTTGCTCACAACACACACGGCTTGTTAACAGGAATCGTCTGTGTTGTTATCGGTCTACCCACACATCTCTGATTACAGACCTGTTTGCCGCGTATCACACACATCTTGTTAAGTTGAACCGTTTTTGTTCCCTTGGCTCAACGCAAACAGTTCATTTGAGTGAACTATATGCCGTATATCGCACACACCTTCATCTGGCTGTCCATTTCTGTTGTTCCGCCTCATCACAAATAGTTCATCCGAGTGAACCTTATGCTCTACATCACACACGCCTGCATCTGGCAGCCTGTTTCTTTTGTTCCTCATCATCATAAATAGTTAATTGAACTGAACCGTGTGCCCTGCATCGCACATGCAACAAAAATCTGAACCATGTTTGATGCATCCATCATCGCAAACATTTTGCACCTTTTTATGGGTTTTTTACAACACCGTTTTCGATTATTTCATCTCACACAGTTTTGTTGAAGGGTCTCTCATCATAGTGTCGCGTTAGCAGCATCCTGCAGTAGTGTAGTACTATATGAGTTATGTATGTTGGTGACTGAATATTGTTCGGAGTCCGGGATGAGATCACGGACATGACAAGGAGCTCCAGAATGGTCCGGAGGTAAAGATTGATATATAGGATGATATGGTTCTGCCAAGGGGTGAAGCACATAGGGCTAGCAACCCCGTTCCCTCTAGTTTATCCTCCATCATAGTTTCCGTTGTGCTTGGCGAAGCCCCACGAAGATTGTTCTTCACCAAAACCGTCACCACGCCATCGTGCTGCCTGAACTCATCTAGTACTTCACCCATCTTGATGGATCAAGAAGGTGAGGACGTCATCGAGCTTGACGTGTGTTGAACGCGGAGGTGTCGTATGTTCGGTACTTGATGGGGATGGATCGTGAAGGTGTACGACTACATCAACCACGTTGATAAATGCTTCTACTTTGCGATCTTCAAGGGTATGAAGATGCTCTCCCCCTCTCGTTGCTATGAATCTCCTAGATAGATCTTGTGTGTGCGTAGGAATTTTTTTAAAATTGCATGTACTTTTCCCAACAGTGGCATCTGAACCAGGTCTATACGTAGATGATATGCATGAGTAGAACACAAAGAGTTGCGGGCGGTGATAGTCTACCACCAACGTATTATTTTGATTCGGCGGTATTGTTGGATGAAGCGGCCCAGACTAACCTTACATGACCACATTCATGAGACCGGTTCCACCGATAGACATGCAACTAGTTTTGCATAAAGGTGGCTGGCGGGTGCCTGTTTCTCCAACTTTAGTTGAATCGAATTTGACTACGGCCAGTCCTTGTTGAAGGTTAAAACAGCAAACTTGACGAAACACAGTTGTGGTTTTGATGCGTAGGTAAGAACGGTTCTTGCTGGAAGCCCACAGCAGCCACGTAAAACTTGCAACAACAAAGTAGATGGCATCTAACTTGTTTTTGCAGGGCATGTTGTGATGTGATATGGTCAAGACATGATGTGATCACTACCAAAAAATACACTTCCGTGATGATACGTGTTTGTCACAGTAGGTCGCGTTTTTTGTCATGCATGTACATCCATGACAAATTTATGACAGAATCAAGATAGTCATACATGTGCTGTCGTAGAAGTGTTCCATGACATTACCAAAATTATCATCACGGAAGTGTCCACTTCCATGACGATAAATCGCGCGTCACAGAAGTGCTTTCGTCAAGGGTGACCGACACGTGGCATCCACCGTAACGGAACGCCGTTAAGCTATCGGGTCGGGTTTTGGATCCGATAACCCGTTAACAGCCCCGACCAATGGGGATTTTCACGTGTAAAATCATCATTGGCTGGAGGAAACACGTGTCGGCTCATTGTTGGGACAGATGTCATCCACTCATTGGACAGAAGGCGCCTATGATACGTCGACACGTGGCACGGCCCAACAGAGGCCCATTCCTGTGAAAAGGCCGGCCCGTTTGACTTGGTCAAAAGGTGATGGGCCGGCCCATGGAAAGCCTGTTAACGGCCTGTTCGCATATAGCCCATTTACAGCCCGCTAACCCAAGGCCCGTTACGCCCTATCCGAATTAGGCCCAGTAGCGTCATCTGGGCCATCCAATATGATTCCAGCCCATTTTCACTTCTGGCCCATGTATGGCCCATGACGTCTTTCGGCCCATACGAGGCCCTATGTAACTCTTGGCCTATTAACCGCCCGTGGTGAAACTGGCCCGCAATGAACAGTGTATCACTTTAGACCCATTAACGGCCCGTGGTGAAACTGCCCCGTAATGAACAGTGTATCACTTTATACCCATTAAGGGCAAGTTATTCAGTTGGGCCGTTTCCAGCCCATGGTATCTTTTGGCCTTCTCAGAGCCCATTTATTCTTGGGCTCATTTGCAGCATTCGGTTACTTACGGCCCGTTACTGTCATTTTCTGCTTGTGGGCCAAATTCAGCCCGTCGTTACAGTCGGCCCGTTTGTGGTCCGTTAGTCTGTTGGGCCATTTTCATAGCATCACCAAATACGGCCTATTAACGGCCCGTTATGGTCAGCCCATAAAACATACGGTTTCCATTATAGGTCCGTCTATGGCCCATTAAAGGCCAGTACAAGACCCATAAATGAGTCGGCGGCCCATGGATCCTACGTGACGTAGAAGGCCCATGGATCCTGCGAGACGTAGAAGGCCCATGGACACTGCGAGACGTAGAAGGCCCATGGACACTGCGAGACGTAGACGGCCCATGGGTCCTGCGAGACGTAGAAGGCCCATGGATCCTACGAGACGTAGAAGGCCCATGGTCGGGCGAGTTGGCCCCCGTTTGAACGATATAGCATATTCAAAGAATTATCCTACTCAATACTATCACCTCTAAAAATCATACACTATACAACAAAGAGATCAAGGCATAGAAAGGTAGAATAATTCTACACTATACAATAAAGAAATTACAGCCGATTATACCCACTGGGCATTATGGTACGGCACAGGTGATAATAAAGCATACACAAACAGCAAATTACATACACTGGGCAAATACGGCTCATACATCATGGACGCGCATCAACTTAACTCCATTTGAACTATAATCTCTTCAGAAAATAGGATTGGCCGGATTCAGATAGCACAAATTTCAGTCTGCAAAATCTCCAATTCCTTCATGGTTACCTCGGTGTCTTGTTTCATTTTTTGACTCCTGCATCTAATACCTGCATGTCCAGTCTCAACTTGTTGATTATACGTTGACAATCATGTACACGTTGTCTTGCCACCTCTAGTTGATGCTCGAGAACATCAGCACATTCCAATTCCAATCCATAATCATTCGGTAACGGCCATGCCGCACTGCTCGCAGATTTTTGTGTTGATGTCACTTCATCCTGAAATGTTTCTGTAAGTACACATGACTAGGGCAAAAATATAGTTACAACAGTGAAGCGAACAAGACACTATTTTGTACTACATGGCAAAACAGGACTAACAATAATGTTACACGTCACTTTCACAAAAAAATGTTACACGTCATGAAGCATAAGCAGGTGATATTTTAAAAATTATAAAAAAGATAGTCTGTGCAGCCTGCATACAGAAATCCCTCTTAGCTCACCAGAGGAGCATGATGTTGGGGCCCAATCGAAAACACAGACAAGTTACAAATTTAGACAGCACGTTGCGTATAAGTAAGCAAGCAGTTGGCCATTCTGTACCTCAATTAAAGTCTTAGGGAGCATAATGAACAGCAGAGGGTTTCATACAAACATACTACAGCAGGCAAAACTATGCAATCATTAGCGTAGTATAAACTAGATTGTGAGCCTCATGCAATAATAGTTGGTTAATAGACTTCAAAGCTTCAGGCACACTTCGGCAGAGTAATTAAATGGTAAGGCCTTTAATTATGTCAACTAATAGTGATACAAGTACCGAACATCAGGCATAATTATTTGGGCATCTCATTAAGTGAGGACAAATAAAGCAATTGAAAAGAGAAAATTAACTATGCCTGAAACAAACAAGGAATTGAACTGTTGAGTTGCATACAGTGACTTACCTTAGCAGGTTGAAGAGGCTCAGCGCAGCTCCTACTTCTCTTGCAAGGCTCCTTCCTAACATCTTGTACTTGGAAATCCTCAATCTTATCTTCATTGCACCCCCTCTGCAAGGTGACACAAACTAGTTACTCGTCTCCTTGGAAGATAAATATGCATACTTTCCAGTCTGTGAACACAAAAGGATGAGATTATAACAAAACAACACCACATAATGAAACATGCCGCATCTCTTGCACTTGCACACAATGAAATGAGCATTTACTATGTCTGCACTATGTAAAAACTAGGCATACCTTCGAACTGGATCTCCAGGTACTCTTGGAGAGCCTACTGTAGTGTACAGCCAAACCTTTATGTCACCTATGAGTTAGACAAGGCCCCACTACAGCAGCCCTTAGTGTTTAAATCGTTGACAAGCTCTGTTAGAGTGTTAGGTCAAGAACAGCAAGTAATCAAAGCAAACAGTCCTAGTATGGCTGGCTGATGCAAACAAGCAATTGAACAGATGTGTGAGCAAATCTTACATATCAAGAAAAGAAGCAAAGAAGGAGGCTTAAAGACCATCACTTGACTGACCAGATTTAAGGGGCATTTAAACATCATGTGCAACGTATGAACTAACATAAACATTGCATATTCCAGATTCTACAATGGAATGCACATGTATTAGGTTATGCCATGTATGATGATGCCTAAATGTACAGATAGCAGGCAGGAGTGATTCATCATTGCACGCACAATTGAATTGCAGGTTAAGGGCCAGTTCGATTCCGCCTTTTCAGGGTATATTGTCAAAATAAGCCATAAAAGATGTAAAGAAGTCATTTTTGAGTTATGGGCTTGGGCTTAACTAATTTCGCTTTGGAGGGGGGTGTTTCGGGTAGAACCTCACTAAAAATTGAAGGGAAGGGGAATAGTGAAATGACTCTGTTGTCTGCCTATATTACACTCAAAATGCAACTGCTGACGCCCGTGTCACACCTGACCCTCAAGTAAAAACAAACACGCAAGCATTCATTGCCCTGCCCGCTTGCATCTCCTCTCCCCTTTCCCTCTACCTCGATCCCCTGCCTGCAGCACTAGGGTTCCTCCAGCGAGCCGTCGCCACTGGTCCCATCTGGCCTGGTCCTCGACGATGCTATGTCCAGCTAGGCTACATGGCCGGCGGGTAGGGGCAAATCTCCCTGGCTGCTCCTCCCTCTGGCGCCGCCCCTCATTCTCATGGTCTCCAGCAGCTGCTCCACTGTGGTTCGTCCAACGCACTACTCCGGCGGGCGCTGCACAACTACGGCTGATGCCACACTGCGGCAGAAGGCACCTTGTTCCCCCTCCCCTCCTCCCAGGCCATGGCCTTGAGGTGCTGTTGAAGGATGAGCTCATCCAACAAGGTGAGGATCTCCTCTGATTTTTTGCCAAATTTTCATTCTGATCCACTATACGATGAATTGCTATGAGCTGCTTCTGCTGCTGCTATATGATGCATTGCTATGAGCTGCTCCTGCTGCTGCTATATGATGAATTGCTATGAGCTGCTGCTGCTGTATGATGAGTTGCTATGAGCTGCTGCTGCTATATGATGAATTGCTATGAGCTGCTGCTGCTGCTATATGATGAGTTGCTACAAGCTGCTCCTGCTGCTGCTATATGATGAATTGCTATGAGCTGCTCCTGCTGCTGCTATATGATGAATTGCTATGAGCTGCTCCTGCTGCTGCTATATGATGAATTGCTATGAGCTGCTGCTGGTATATGATGAATTGCAGACTGCTGCTGCTGTATGATGAGTTGCTATGAGCTGCTGCTGCTGCTATATGATGCTTTCAGGTGGTGCTGCTATATGATAATAACCAGCCACTTGGACCATCGAATTTCAATAAATAATTGTTCTTCATTTAAATGTGGGTCATGCGTTCTTCGTTTAAATTAGGCAATGGGATCTCTATGGAAAACATTGACCAAAGTAGATTGTGCCAAGTAGATGGTATCTTTGTATTTGCATTTTGAGCAAATAGTGATGGTATGTTTTCCTATCATATTAATTACTGCACTGGGTTCAATTTGTGATGTTTGCAAGTCAAATTAATTTCCATATGGGCAGCAAAATGAAAAATATATATAATGCAATCTAGACTTTCCACTGATCATACCAAAGATAAGCTGAAAACGCAATGAAAAGAACTGGTTGGCGTATTACATGGAGCTTATATTCACAGGTGCTTATTTTCTTAGGATAACTCGTAATAACTGTCCCTAAGAAACTTGGCTAATAGAACTGGCATACAAATAACATGTCACGATGATTGCAATGGAGGAGTGACGTACCATAGCACACTGTATAGGCTCACCGCTGCCTCTCCTTTTTTTGCGATGTTCCATGAAATTGCCACATACATCTTGTACTTTTTCATTGTGTAACCCTATCTGCAAGTTGACACGGCTAATTTCAGACATCTCTACATGATACTACATTGCATATCCCTTGCGCATATTTAAACCACCAATTAACGATTGTGTGCGTACCATAAACTAGCCATGACTCTGTATGCTGGACTGGCAGGCACTCTAAGGGAGCCTAATGTAGTGCACTGGAATTCCTACATGCCACCTACGATTTTGTGTAATGTACTGCCCCTGTTCCTAAATATATGTCTTTGTAGAGATTCCAGTATGGACCACATACAGATGTATATAGATGCATTTTCGAGTGTAGATTCACTCATTTTGCTCCGTATGTAGCCTATAGTGGAATCTCTAGAAAGACTTATATTTAGGAACGGAGGTACGAGGTAGTATCATGTATGACATCTACATATCTAATTTAGCAGCCAGTAGTAGAAATCATTGTCTGCACAAAGGGATTACTGGTCGAAAATCCTAGCAAAGCACGCTGGCAGGCACAGAACAATACAAGAGAGAGAGAGACGCGCTTACAAGATCATAGCAATGCCTCAGTCCAGGATCTTGGTTGGCCAAGCTGTTAGATCCAGAAGAAACATCGTCCTTGTACTTTTTGCCAGCTGCATAACAGGTAACAGCGACCGCTTAGTATATTTGAAGTACATCGGGCAGGTGATGCTGGACGGGTTTAAAGGTGACAAGTACCTAGGCCGTGGCGGGTGCTTGGCATCTCTCCAGACGGTGGGAATCAGGTTAGAAACGTCGAGGGTGATGACGCTGCGTTGGCTATCGGGGTCCGGTAAGGAGATCTAGAACCGTCGAGTAGGGTGTTTGTGGAGCGGCTCCGGTAGGGTGGACTACGGTGTGGGCGAAGCGGATCTGTGGTCGTGGACGAGGGCATAGGTGAAGCTGCTCCGGTAGTTGGGTTAAGGATGGTGTTGATGACACGGATCTGCGGCCGTGGACGGGGCGTCAGAAGCTGCTCCGGTGGTTGGGTTAAGGATGGTATCGACGATGTGGATCTGCGGCCGTGGACGGGGCGTCAGAAGCTGCTCCGGTGGTTGGGTTAAGGGTGGTGTCGACGATGCGGATCTGCGGCCGTGGACGTGGCGTCAAAAGCTGCTCCGGTAGGTTGGATGAGGGTGCGAGGAAGAGGATCTGAGGCCATGGACTTGTGAGTTGGCAAAGCGGCCCCGGTAGGGTTGAGAATGGTATAGGTGAAGCTACTCCGGTAGGATTGACGCTGGTGTCGGCGAAGCGGCTCTGGTAGGGTTGAGGAAGGTGTCGGCAAAGCGGCTCCGGTAGGGTTGAGGAAGGTGTCGGTGAAGAGGATCAGAGGTCGTCGACGGGGGCGTCGGTGGGGCGGCTCCGGGGGGTGTGGACAAAGCGTCTCTGATGGGGAGTACGAATGAGCCGCTGCAGATGCGCGGCGGTTGACGAGAGTACTGGTGAAGCAGATCCGGCACCGTGGACAAGGCTGACACTGAATGGGTTGTGGTACAGTGGTGGATGAGCAGTCTACTTGTTTCTAGGGGCGGTGGGAGGGGTAGATGCGGCCACAGAAGCAGATCCGGCGAGGTGGATGCCGCTGGCAGTGAATGGGCTATGGTACGCCGGTGGATGAGCAGTCTAGGGTTTCAAGAGGGGAGGGGAGAAAGGGCGATGAAGTACGGACGGCATGATGTAAGATGCTCTGGTGCTGTGGAGTTAGTCGTTTTTGCGGGAGGGGGAGAGGAAATGGGGGTGCCGTGTAGTGGGGGGAACCGGAAGTTACCAAAGCAGCCCCGACCTATCATGTAGATGAGGGCGGTATTGTAACTGTTGGTCTCCGTGCACCAAGGACAAAAGGGGGATTTCGCATGCTAAAGACTAAGGTGGCGGAAATTTTAGAAGGAGGCGGGAGATTTTGCCGCCCGCGGGATCGTTCGTATCCAGTTTCAACTAATTTTGGACCGTGCTAGCGGGAAGGTCATGCTAGACTGTGTACACGGGGCACGCGTCAGCAGTTAATAACTGGTGTGAAGTCCACCCCAGAAAAAAAGACAATAACTCGGGATGATGCGCCGATAACTTGGACGTTCACACGGGCGCGGCCAATCGTACGGGTGTAGTGGCGCGTTCACAAAAAAAGGGATCAAACGCTCAGCCTATGTATTTCTCGTGTAAATAGATAATTTAGTGCCATTGGTTATTTACTTTAAACATAATGCATTGACGTGTTAGTGTAGAGGCGCACAAAAAGAAATGGATATTGTAGTTAGCTACTTAAAAGTGTTACCTCATATGATTACATAGCCTCCATTTCATAAATTGCGTACCCGTTGAATTCATATATGAATATTACATATATTACTTCAAAATAGAAACTTAAATCATCCAAGACTAATGAATTTGAATGCAAGAGTAACAATGGTGCATGTGCATGATAGCTACATTGGTTGTTTGAAGAAACATCACTGTAACTTTGGCATGCACAACTGAAAAGGTTTATTTAAATAGAAAAAAATGTGATATGTGAGTGTCCAATCTTTATAGCGTTGAATCGATATTGTACCTTTGGCCACGATACGAAGTAGATATTGACTTATGTTCAAGCGATGCACGTCCACGATCGCTAGATAGTGATACGTGAATGAATTGTGCAATCTCTCTCACACGCATACATATCTCATTTCCCTGTGGGCATCGGAATCACACACGCGCACTTCGTGTATTTCTCTCCCTCCGTCAGGGTTAAATTCGTCTTTCTACCCCGTCCTACAAGTCTCTCACACAGAAACACACACGCTCTCTATGTCTAACACGCCCACCCCTTTAATTCCGCCCACCCACAGCCACTAATGTCTCAAAGTATAATAATGTCTCTCACACATATGCTATCTACCTATCCCTTAATATAGCTAGATATGTGTCACACAAACTCCTCCCTACTAGCAAGATGCCCATGTGCATTGCACGGAACATCAAGATGCATTTGTATGAGAAGTTTATCTTGTGGGAGAAAAGGATGAACGAGGGAATGCCTTATTTGCAAATGCGGAGAGGGGTGTGGGTATCTTTTTGCAAGATTGCCATATTTTCCTTCCTGTCCGTCGGATATAAATCGGATGGCCTATATTGCAGGATGGCAGGAACACCATCATCACCAACTCTGTTTTTTTATAAGAGTAGAGATATGTGAGTGTCACTGCCCCCCCCCCCACACCCACACTTCCCAACACTGAGGGAGTAGGGTGACACCTCAATCTTGATACTAATCTATTGACTGGCTTCTCTCTCAAACATACACACACCCACACTACCCGGCACCGATGGAGTAGGGTGACACCTCGATCTTGATACTAATCTATCGACTGGATTCTCTCTCAAACATACACACACACATACTACCCAACACCGAAGGAGTAGGGTGGCACATCGATCTTGATAATAATCTATCGACTCCTCTTGCAAACACACACACACACACACTCGCTAGTTGTGCCTCTGTGCCTACCGCGCACACTCTCGATACGTCTTTCTCTCCCTCCCCCCCCCCAACAATGACAGCAGAAGCGTGACAACTCGATCTGATCATAATCTGTCAATTGGTTTCTCTCTCAAACATTGTGTCTCGGTGCCTCGCTCGGTAGCCCCCTCGATATGTAGACTTCTCGCGCGCGCACAGCTGTAGTGACGATGACGCTGAACCTAGTGTGCCTTGTTTTTACCGGCCTCATGTGATAGTTTTCACCCTGTTTTCTGTTAATTAACAAGGCAACCTTTTCTTTGTTACTACTAGTGAATCTGAAATCATTCGGGGCAGACATAAAATATATCACTTCAACCCAATTATCGCAGCAACTATTTTAAAAGAAATTAGCTAGCTGCCCGTGCGTTGCACGGAACATCAAGATGCATTTGTATGAGTAGTTTATCTTGTGAGAGAAAAGGCTGAACGAGGGAAGGCCTTATTTGCGAACATGGAGAGACGTGTGGGTATATTTTTGCAAAATTGCCATAGTTTCTTTCCTATCCGTTAGATATAAATCCGACGGCCTATATTGCAGGATGGCACGCACACCATCATCACCAACTCTGTTTTCTACTCCCTCCGTCCGAAAATACTTGTCATCAAAATGGATAAAAATAGATGTATCTAAAACTAAAATACGTCTAGATACATTTCCTTTTATCCATTTTGATGACAAGTATTTCCGGACGGAGGGAGTATTTGTCTTTTTAGAGATTTCAACAAGTGACTATGACCGGACCTTACCAACATACTCAAAAAAGTAGTCCATAATTTTGATGTTACCCTCTTTTCTTGGCGGTGCAGTGCCATCTGGATACCTCATAAATAAATCAAGGACAAATCTGACCCCTTCCTGAAAAGACATACGTAGCAAAATGAGTGAATCTACACTCTAAAATATGTCTACATACACATCCGTATGTGGTAGTCCATTTGAAATCTGAAAAAGACAAATATTTAGGAACGAATGGAGTATATATAAGAGTAGACATGGAGATATATCTCCAGCATGGTCTACAACAAAAATGTGCTGGGCTGGTTAGCGCCGGATGCTCGCAACGCGATGACATGAGTTCGAATTCTGTATTTTAACTTTAGATTTGTATATTACATATTACTCTACTTATTTAATATATACTTCTTTCGCTACTGTACTGACAGTGGAACCCACAGAGTACTTAGAATATTAAGGATACACTTGTTTCTTTTCAACTTTCTATATGAAGTTGTAGCCACCTTGCAAGTCACGTGTACACTGTACATGCAATTAACTTTTTATAGAGGGACAATCATACAGGCAATTAACTCAAATGGATTCGATGTCACTCTATTATTTCCAGCATAAAGAGCATCTCCAACGGTAGCTGGCAAATTTCCTCCCGCTTCCTTCCGCGGAGGACGACATCAAACGCCAGCGGCATACATTTTTACAACTCTAACCAACCAGATGAAATTCATGCAAACACGGACTGATTTCATATAAGCATGAAGGATTTCGTATAAAAAAAGCTGGATCTTCATATAAACATGATGGATTTCATTACATTTACATGAACTAAGAGGTGACAATCCGGCTCTCTTGTATAATTAATACTCCCTCCGTTAGACTTATTTTAGTTCTAAATGGCCGCCCACGAATCCCTTTGTCTTCCTCATGTCCGTCAGACACTTGCAGGGTCGACGAAGGTCCTCGAAACAGACGAAGCAGCAAAGAAACCACCTGAATCTGCGGTCATCGCCTCGGTGGTGGCCTTCATGGGTCCCAAGTGGCGGCGGCCTCCCATGTTCTACTTCTCCTCGACGATGGCGGCGGACACGGAGAAGCTGGCCACCGACTCGTCGCTCTCCACGCACCCGGCTTCTGTCTCTGCCTGCATGGCGCTGCCGTAGGCACGGGAGGTGTGCCCACAGACACGGGAGGCGCGGCCACCGCAGACACTGGTGGCGCGGTACGACGCGGTAGTGACGGCGCCCGTACCGGCGTGCTCGCCGCCGTGCCGGCGTGGAGCAACTCGCCACTCCTCATCGAGCTGAACTGGAGCGGCGAGTTGCTGAACCACGTGCCTACTTGGGGCGGCAACTGGCTCCGTCGGGCCAAGTGAGGTTGGTGAAGCACCAAGCGGCCTCGCCCGTATCCGGAGGGCTCGGCGGGCCACCCAGTCGGGTAATATGCCAGAGAACGGCTCATCGGAAGCCATCGGAAGGGTGGAGAAAATGGTGAAGGAGGAGATGGGGAAGCGGCGGAGGGGTGCGATCTTGCCTGCTGTCTATCTGGCCTCGTGTAAATAGAGGGCGGACGGTGGGAGCTTGGCCGGCGTCGGGGCTCGTTTAAACTAAGGGCGGACAGGAGGAGCTCGGCTGGTGTTGCGTTTAATTCCGGCCCGCTCATGAACGGACGTGTGGCCGGAGTAGGATTCTCGGTTTGCATGTGGGTTTAACGGAGGGGTTTAGGCTGGCCATAGTGGGGGTAACATAAGTAGTATCATGCACTTGGGACTCACGAACATGCTTATGTGGCAGGCAATTAAAGAAGAGAGAGATGGTTATAATAACATAGGTAGATACCGTAACATAATAAATGTGATGTTACTATGTGTCATGCATGGCAATAAATGAGACCACCTATGATACTAATCTATGATACTATGCACTATAGAGGTAGTAGTAACATAGACTAGTAACATATGCATGTTACTAGTCTAAGTTACTCCCCACTATGACCAGCCTTAATGGAGGCGCCGGGCGTGCAGCGGGCGGCGCAGTACTATTCGATTTGACAGCATTAATGAGCCGTCAAATCACAAAGGACCTCGCCTCTCATGAAACCGACCAAGCTAGACTGCCCCGCCCTCTAGCCTTTTAAAAAATGATATACTCCACTTTTGTACAGTAGTAGTATCGATGGATTGCGCCATGGAGCAAAACTTGAAATTAGAAAAAAAAAAGGTGGTACATATAGAGAGTGCTCATGAACTATGTGTCATACATGGCAATAAATAAAGTACTACATGATACTTATATGATACATGGCGCAGGAGTACTAAGTATTATTAATACACTTTTGCTAGAACTCATCTAGATGAGATATAATTTGGTCTCATTCATCTTTTATAGCCATTGGATGTGATGCTATAAGATGCGTGTGTGCTGACGTGGGTTGTATTTGTTCTTGTGCAACGAACTGACCACTGCATGTCATGTTTGATAGTCTCAAGTCATTAAAAGCATACAAGCCCCACATGTCTTCTTGGTTGATTCCTCTATTTATGTCAAAAAATAAGAAACAACGTGAGAGTTAATGCACCACGCATATGTGTTTACTAGTATTTGGTTTTCGTAAGATGACTTAATACTCACCTAGACGGAGGGAGTATTCAATTTGACAGCGGGCCGCACAGTTCCCGATATGCCTTTAATGCAGACGAGGGAGGGAGTAGCGGTTCCTGATATGTTGAACAGCCAATGCATCCTCCTTCAATTAATGCATGAGGGAAGTAATGGGAGGAGGTCCGGGAAAAGAGGCTACACGATGTGAATGCAACGCAGTTTGCCCTCATTGCCCTCATATAAAGGCGCCCCTCCTCCATTCCAATGCATCTACCACATCGTACGCACCTAAGCACTTGCCTAAGCACCTACACTAAGCGCAAAAGAGCTCGCTCCAGACCCATGGCGGTGATGTGCGTGAGCGGCCAGCGGTTGCGCCAGATGGTCCACGACGCCGGCCTGCGGCATGGCGCCGAGGATCGTCTCCAGATGGTGTTGGAGACCGGCTGGTGGATGGCCGCCATCGACGCCAACTACGACTCTCAGTTGGACCAGATGATCGTTGCCACCAGCAACAAGTTCACCCTCCTCAAGATCGCGGACGACATCGCCGTACTCCACCAGCCTGCGCGCCCGGGCTCCTCATTGCCTGCCACCCTAATCGGCCTCCATGGCCGGAACCTCTTTCAAGCACTGGTGGCCCTGCGACTGCCCGCCGATGCCACGAAGAATGTCCACCTGGAGGTCGCGCTCGCCGCGAGGTGCCTCGCCCTGCAAGAATTCGTCAACCTACACATCCACGCGTACGAGCAAATCGTGTACATAGGTATCTACAAGGCCAGTGAGGACGCTACGACGTTGGCCTTCCTCAACCAGCTGGAAGCCTTGGATGCCTTTGTTGAGAAGCACCTCGACCTCGCCACAAAATCCGCCGCTCCTTAGCCGCCGGTCGGTGGCCCGGCGCACTAAGTTGAGGAGGAGGAGGTCGTACGTTTGTGGATCCATCTTTCTTCTTGCCTTCTGTAACCACCACTGCGATCGCATCATCGTGGCCTTAATTCTTATTGTGTTGTTGCATTCTCGTTCTAGTCAATACCAACATGTGCGATCCCTTTGCTTAATTATATGCATCACTGTAACTAGTACTCCATCCATCAATTTATAAGTTGTGCTTACCTTTTCCATCAACTTTGTGCAACGCGCGGGCATCTTGCTAGAAACACTAGAATATGTCTATATAATCGTATGTGATGGTCCATTTGAAATCTCAAAAAAGACAAATATTTAGGTACGGAGGAAGTAATATATTAGGAGTATATCAAAACAATAGTGATTTCTTTCAAGTTTATGAACAAATACTACTATTCTACTACTTTGGATCCGTCGCAACGCACGGGCACATTGCTAGTAAAAGGAAAAGGCCTGCCACGTTCGCGTCGCACCCCCACACGCCCGGGAATCGGGAGTACAACACGGCCCGTCCGGCACGACACATAGCTTAGGGAAGGCGTGTTGCCTAGCAGTGGCGGAGCTTGAAGCAAAACGTTGGGCGTGCCAGTCTAGCAAGGCTATAGAAATTACCCTTGCGTTAACGTTCCATGCCTCAAAACTGGATGTACAACTACAAAAATCCTGCTAGGTTGGGCGGGCCAGGGCACGTGTTGGCCCTCACGTAGCTCCGCCCCTGTGCCTAGCATTTTCACTTTCATGTGGGACCGCCCGTTGAGCAAACCGACACCGCGCCCGCCGCCGGGTTGGAAAACAGAAACAAGGGGAAGATCTAGCTGTAGCACGGAAGCCAAGAAATTTTGTGTCAGACGGGGCTCGTTGATAGAGTAGGAGCATTCCGTACTAGTACTACTCCTACTAGTACTTACCAAGTTTGTACTCCTAATACTATATTACTAGTACTACCACTATACAACTAGTAGATACGTGCACGGCACAACATCATAGGAACAAAAAATGGGAAGATCTTGTTTTGGGTGATTTATCTTTTTTTCAATCAACGTAGTATGAATAATATGATGTGGGGGGCACCCATGAAGCTTATGTGGCTTGGTTGCATGGCTATGGAAGGTTAGAGAAAAATAAATAGATAATGTGTTTAGAGTGCACTCCACTAAATAGATATACTTTGGATCCATTGCAACGGACCGGCACATCTATGGCCCTGTTTGGATCATGGGGTTAGAGCTAGTTTGGGTTAGTTGGGAGCTCAAATAACCCAAAAGTATCCAAACAGGGAGGGTTAGAATGGGTTAGTTCCATCTAACCCAACTATCCCGGTGAAGAGGTGCTTATTTGGGTTAGAGTGGGTTAGAAAATAACTCTAACTCTAATTGTGTTAGAGTATCCAAACAGGGCCTATATCTATACCCCCTATATAGTGTGTGAAAAAACTTTGAAAGTTGGTCGTTGGATGAAGCCAATCCGACAGTACAAAGATGGCAAATCCGAGCACTACTGGCCATTGGATATCATCCACCAGATTCTGCCACATGTACTTATAATCTAGAAGACTCCATGGTTGAACTTAATTCATGACTAACTTTGCCACAACTAAGCTCAGGCAAAGTTATTAATAAGTTCTTCAAAATGGGAGCCACAAGTTGGCAAGCCTAAGGGAATCTTGCCACATTTTTTGTGTGTATGTCATGTGGGGCCAGTGTGGCTTGCCTAAGGTGTGGCTTGAACCAAACACTCACCTAAGTTAATCAAACTTGCCTAACCTTACATTCCACCAGATTTTGCCACATGTTAGAATCCAGAAAACTCCACATGTAGAAGCATAATGCACAAACCACCAGAATCTCATGCATGCAATGCACGTGTACCTTACTAGTACTACTCCAGTTGGTAGTACTAGTAAGAAACAAATTCCAGTTTTGGCACGAGCTCGTACTGCCGGAGCACCACAAGGCCTGCCGCAGGAGTTACATTTCCCTCTCAGGGCCCACGAGACCGAACTTCAGTCGCTTAGTGCCCGGCCTATGAGTCAATGGCATGCGGGCCTTAAATGCGGCTGGCCCACATGTCATTCTCATGGTGGTGGCGTGGTTCGTGACTCACTCGTTCGATATGAACCGGCCGGTGGTGGCGTGGCCGTGGCGAGGGTACCACAGTTGGGCATCGGGGCGTTACGAGGCATAGATGGCCACACCGGCGGGTACTACCTGTAGTACATAAGTACTCCAGCTGAGGATTGATGCCCGGGACGAAATGTGTCACAGCCGCTGGATGAAAATTCGATGGTGCGGGAGTACGGATCGGAGCACAGCAGCGGAGCAGGAAAACCGCGTCCAATCGGGTGTGTCTGTGGTAGAAAGTTGATGGTCGCCGCAGTTCAGCTGGCCCGCATGTCATGCACACAAAGGCAAAGGAGCAGTGGGGCCGAGAGGGATGAGGGGCACGAACAATCCTACCATTCTGTCACTGACATGTGGGACCCATAAGCGTGGGTCCCACCTGTCAGCGAAGGAAAGGCAGGGCAAGGCAGTGATAGCCACGTCAGAGGATCCATGTCCACGTCGGGGGACGTCGTGTCGTGGGTTGGAGCGACGTCGTGGGAATCACGTGTGGGTGTGGCAGTGGTAGAAACAAGAAACATGATGGTCGTCGTGGTTCATCTTCCATGGACAAGTTGTTGTGTCTGCTGACACATGTATATCAAAACTAGAGTGTTTATATTTCAAGCACGTGAACAAGTATTATTCTACTAGTTTGGATCCATTGCAACGCACGGGCCAGCACATTGGTAGTAGTAGTGTCCATCTCTATCTCTAGAGGCCTTCCCTCGTTCATCATTTTCTCTCACAAGATAAACTACTCATACAAATGCATCTTGATGTTCCGTGGAACGCACGAGGATGTTTCCTTAGGGGTCTCTCCAGTGCGGCGTGGCCGTAGTTGCAAGTTGATGCCCCTTGAGATGCCGACGTTGAGGGGCACTCGGATTTCCTCCGATGAGCAGGTAAGATGAGTTTGATCATGTACTAAATGCATTCTAAAGACTACTTCTGTGTTCATTTCCTAATTCTCCCCCTGCCCACTGTTTCACAAGCTAGGCTCGATGCAAGTGGAGATTGGCTTGCATATGTACGGTAGGGTACCAACACCAATTTGCACAACATTTACAACGGTGACACCGTTCCCGTAGAACCTTTGTCCAACATTGGGATCAGCCATGCAACGGGCCACCGCATGAATTGGTACGATGGAACCATAGTGAGATTGAATAAAAGATAGCACAAACCTTGCACATGGCGGTCAAAGGCGGACCATGCTGTCTGCGGCCGATTTGTTGACGTACGATTAGGAACACGTTGTGCTCCTTTCTAACCGCATCTTCGCGGTGACAAACCAGGGGACTTATTTTGTATGGGACACATCCTACGATATACTCCCTCTCTCCCAGTTTATTTGTTTTGAATCTTTTCGTTTTATAAGTTTCAAATTCAAATTTAGAGCTCCCCATCACATGTTGAGATTACAATGTCCATTAAATCATTGCGTGCATGTATAGTAAAGAAATAAATCTCGAGTTTGGCACGAGTTCGTGCTGCGGGAGCACCACAAGCCCTGGCCCAGGAGTTACATTTCCCTCTCAGAGCCGTTGGGACTGAGCTTCAGCACCTTACTACACCTACCTTTGAGTCAATAACATGTGGACTCGATAGGTGACTGGTCCACATGTAATTCTCCCGAAGGCAGAGGGGCAGTGGGGCCAAGAGGGGTGAGCTGTAGGTCGGGGGACATGTGGTTTCATGGATTCGAGCGGCGTTGTGGGAATCGCGGGTGGCTGTGGTAGAAACTTGATGCTCGCCGCATTTTAGGTGGCCCACATGTCATGCACACAAAGGCAGAGGGGCGGTGCGGCCGAGAGGGGTGAGGCGCACATCGGGGGGCGTGGTGCCGTGGGTTGGAGAGGCGTCGTGGGAATCGCGAGATGAAACCTGATGGTCGTCGTAGTTGAACTTCCATGGACAAGTTGTCATGTCTACGGACACATGCACTGCATACCGATCACTGGAAGGAGTAGCAGAGAAAGCTATATATGCAGATAAATAGTTCCTTATAGTCAAGCGGACCCATGCTACTACTCTGTTCCAAAGACATGCACACCATCGAAATAGTCCATCTATATCAATATACACCGAGAGGGAATATTTTTGTTACAAGAGAGGAAATAGTTCATGCATCCATAATGCCCTCCTGTTGGTGCAGCGTTTTCTTCTTCTTCTTTTTCTTCTTCTTCTTGTTCTCATTCTCTGTGGGAGACGGCTTCGCAACAAGCTCTTTGGACCTTGCAGCTATCTCGAAACTCACACGGGCATCGAGGGCAACATATTTTATCCGCTCATACGTCAAGGGATAATTCTCCCATCCAGACGACCTTAATGCCACCGTCTCGTCACCCTTCTGAAGATTTGTACCGAGCACAAAATTTGCTATGTCGAATAGGGATGGTGTCTGTTTAGCACAATCTTCTATAGGAATTTTGATTCTGGTTTGTCGGTCAGAATGCTTTTCAAATCAAGGTTGTACGGCTCCAGCTTCTGTTTGTCCCCTTCGATGGCTGCCCCACAGAAGTATACGTCCTCCCGAGACAAGAAATCGTGAAGCTCACCTGGTATGGAGGGCGAGTGTATGATGTGGTACACCAAAACATCATCTTCGAGGCACAGCTAAAGGACGGCGGCGCGTTGGATCTTCCCAGGGGCACGCTCCGTGTACTCTGCGTCGAGACCGATGACCCTCGTCTCTACCTTTTTGAGGGAGTTAGATACATTGTTGATCCACTGCCGAACAACCGTTGGGTGGACGGTGACGGTGGCAACTATGCGCATCGAGCCTTCGACGAGGACATGTTGGACGCTAAAAACCTGCATCTCGATCTCTTTCGCCATTTGGAACCGCTGGAACGGAGGGCTATGGTTTGGAGAATTAGGATTATATGGCTAGTCTAACTGAAGTAGTAGGTGATTATTTAAAGAGGTTAAAACAATGTGAATGCAGTGGGGTTTGGATGCAAATGAAGATGAAGGGGAGGTGAAGAAGCCGAGGCGAATCGGTTCCCGATGGAGAAGTAAATGGGAGAAGTGGCATGCAGGCAGTTGATTAGACGGCTAGGTAGACTAAACGAAAAGGCTATGCGGGTAGACTGAGGAGTCGTACCTGTTCGTGGACGTGCCCATCCTTCCTGATAGGTGGGACCTATGCAAACAGATAAAAAAATGTGTTGTAGCTTTTTTTGAGCGCGTGAGTGGGAGACACAACATTCTCTAGTTAAGGAATACTCCCTCCGTTTAGGTGAGTATAAGTCACCTTATGAAAATCAGGTTTTCCCAAAAACTTTAGGCGTGGAGCATTAACTTCCTGGTCGATCCCCTCCCAGCCTCGTTAGCCAGTGTTCTCTTCCTCTGCTGCCGCGTTCTACCTTTCCATTTTTCCTCTTCTCAAGTCTGGAACGATCTGCATGCCGTCCTTGATGCACCAGAACGACCACTGCATGCATCGCGGTAGGGCGTTGATTGGGCATGCATGAGAATTTGGTTCTGCTCGCAATATGGATGATACCTGAACGATGAAGTGAACAAGCATGCTAGCACGGGAGACATATTTCCGCTATACAATACTCGAGTACTCATGTTCCTACTAGTAGTAGTAGTACAACTGTGGTACACTTGATGGTCAAAATACTATTCATCCGGTCCTCACAGTGAAGTGACTACACCCTGCGCTTGACACTAGTCCAGGCGAGGCGGCGTGTTCGGGTTACCAAAGTCAGCCTCACCCTGTGCACTGTGCAGTCTGTCACCACCGCTGTACAGCACATTGGTGCCTCGCCTCGTCTCCCTCTCCGCTCCCATAGCACCACTCCATCTCGGAATTCCCTCCATCTCCATCCCCTTCCAAACTCCACCATGGCCGAACGTGAATCGCGCAGCATCCATATGAGCCGCGATTGGAGCAATCTCCCCGGTGACATCCTCGACCTCTATTGTTCGTGTATGGATATGTTGACTGCCCTGCGGCTGGCTGAATGCTTGAGGGACATGCACACGGCCATCGTCGAAGCGAGGCCTAAGCTTTTCAAGACACCCTGCTTGCTGCTATCTGGTCTTGCGAGATTGGCTCACCATGATACTGAGGCGTGCATGATGCCCCTCGACTTCAATCCGATCTCCATTAGCTAAAACTTCTTTGCAGGTATGTAGTGTGTCGCCGTACATTATTTTCCTCGACATCGATCCGATCACCATCGCCTGAAACTTCTTGGCAGGTATGTACTGGGTCGGCATGAACTCCCACTGGATGGCTGCCTTCAGAGAAGACGGTAAAAAGTTGGTGCTCATGAACTTCCAAACCTCCCATGAGATTATCCTTCCTCCATTGGATTATATAGAGTATTACCATCGCGGTCCAAGTCATCTAGAGTACTACGTCAGTTGGATGGACCTTGTTTTGCAGAAGATTGTAATCTGCCAAGTACCCACATGACATGCGAATTACGCAGACTTCAAGCTAATTGCCTTGTTTGACCGCGGACTCGCCTATCTTTACGCCGGTGCCTTTTTTAGCTGGAGACAACTCGGCTCGCAGTGGATCATCATCAAAGCTGATACACACTTCTGTGATGCTATTGAACACAATGGCATCATCTACGCGATCGACAAAGCAGATGGCACCACGTATTGCTGGGACGGCGCGTGTAAGTTGTTTCTGTCTCATGTTAATGATGACGCTATGACACTGTTTGAACTTTTTGTGATGATTGGCATATCCCTGTTTGAGCAGAATTTGAGTAGAACTATGGCAATATATTAGAGACACCGTAAATCAGCTATATTTGGAATGAGTTAATTCATGCGTTTGTGACCATGTCATTACAGCCAATTTGTACCCTGAATAATCAAACGGTTAGGAATATATGGATATTATCCTTATTTTACAGTAATCTATATACTACTACTAAATATGAGTGTGTATCAATGGCCATGTTAGTTTCCTCATTTTCATGATGTAGAAACATGCACCACACTGTTGGTTTCATCTAACCATACATTAGGGAAGTAAATGTGCATATGGAGAACTCTATATTTGGAAGTAGTGAAATCCTGCAATGCTTACCATGTGTACATACCTATATTCGCCCTTCAGCAATCAATGGCTAGAATAATATCCTCACAAAAATTTTGCCCACAGAACACAAGTATATAACAATGCATGGTCTGTTAGTTACCTTGAAGAATTTGTTTGTGAGGACAGAACATGATTACATAACATGCATGACATGGTAGTTTCCTGTGAAGAATCAATTGCGAGATAACATGAGTATAACCATGCATGGCACTTCTATATTTTCGAACCCAGTATACATTTCCCTGTATTTTCCTCCCAGTTCCAACGGGGACATATCAATGCTGTTTTTTGCATTATCCTACTCATACTCTAAACAATGCTGATCTTACATTAACAATGCCTGTCCTTTTTGATATGATGAAGTGTCCTACAGTTACTGCCCTTTGTAATTACACCACCTTTGCCAAAAACAGGGAAGCACAACTGGTTCCTCGCTCAATCAGACGACGGCAAAAGACTGATGATCATTCGGACACATGAGCCGGAAAAGTTATATTGCAAAAACCCCACTATATACAAGCACCGTGTAATACGTGAGTATCCGGACAGTGGCTGTTACGTCTATGAGCAGGATACCAACTTGTTGGGGCCTTTAGGATTTTTTAGTTGGAGGCGGGTAAACAGCCTTGGTTCACACTCTCTGTTTCTCGGACTCAGTTATATGATTAACCAGGAGATCACCGTTGGCAAGGACCTTGATGGCAGAGAGGCTCTATTTGCTATGGAAAACTGTGTCTACACGGCGAGCCCTAGGAGTTCGGGAGCATACTCCCCTGATTGTCAACGATACAGCCTGCAGACAAAAGAAGGTGAGAATGACAAAGGCATCCGGATGAACTTTGATCCTTGGATGTCTCAATTACGACAGGCAGTGATGTGGTTCAAGCCTTCAGGTTGATAGGTAATTGGGCTGTTGCATCAAAAGGGTGGAGTACTGGTGTCTCCGGATCACTGGTCGCTGAAGCGGGGCTGCAAATTATGATGGTTTTGGATCATATCTTCGAATGACTTTGTTATCTTTGCTGCTAGTTCTGGTCGGGTAGTTCTTTCTTTTGTTATGCATATTCCTTGTCATTTGGTCATCCTTGTCTATGTCACTCTTTCTATGTAATAGTTGCTTCTGTTTAGAATGTCATTCTTGTCTGGATCACGAGAGTCTGAGCGCTGCAGATGGGTACATTTTGGTAGTGTAGCAAGACTTCTAATGAACTATCATGTCTTGTTGTTTATGTCAGTAGTAGTCACTAGTCAGTGTTTGAATGTTGTATATATCGTTGTTTCGAACTGTTTATTGTCTCAAACTACTGGTGGGCAAAATGAGGGCATCACCATTCTCCAGTGTTCAGAGTATATCTCCTTTTTTCAAGTTATATAATTTGAGCTCACTATCTTTTCGAGGATGTACACTTGTTTGGGCCAGTGAGGTGTCGTTGAATATGGGCCGAGTAGTAACGCAATGCCAAATAGGTCAATTATGACTCTCGGGCTGGGCTCTCAAAAGATCCTGAAAAAAATGCCGTGCTCTCCAAAAAATAAAGAATAAGGACTCTTAGGCCGACATGTGGGCACCACCGGTGCTTTCGTGCGCTTGCACGCCGAGAGCATATTGGCGCGTGCTCGAAATTCATGCTACCTTTTCATCCCCAGTCTCCCGCCCCTCCCCCACCTCTGGAATCTTGATTCCTACTCCAGTTCCCCCAAATCCCCCTCCTGTACTCCCTGTAATCAAGCGCACTATCATGTCACCGGTTAACGCGGATCTCCGAGCTGAAGATCCTGAGGTCCGTCCTGTCTTCGGTCTCTGCGTGTTGTTGCTCAACAGTGGCATGCGGCGCTTGACGACCAGTTTGCCGGCAAAGTGCTGATGGTAACCATCAACGGCGACCGGCCTCCCATCTCGCCGGACGACCTTGTCAAAGCTCTTGGCATTGCGCACGGCATCCAAATAAGTGACTTGCTCGTCGAAGTCTGTCCGCCACCGGCTGATTTCTTCGTCAGGTTCCGAACAACTTTCGATTGCAGTCGTGTGTTCGAATCTTCCCGGCGTTTGTTCTACGATGGCGCGCTGGTGAGCTTTGATCGGTGGCACCCAGGATGGGGCTCGGTGCCCTCTGAGCTTAAGTTTTTCACAAAGCTTACCTTCCACGGCATGCCTCGACGTGCTTGGAACGGCGAGTCCATGAACGAGCTTATCAACGACCTTGGAGGTGAGCTCGTAAGTATGTTTGTTCCTCCAGACAACTGGGCTCTGACGGTTATGGCATGGATGAAGAAGTCGTCCACCATACCGAAGGTGATTGGTGTTGAGATACCGGTGCAGGAACCGGGGTTGTACTATTCGTCGCCCAAGGCCGCCGCGGACCATGTTAGGGATGTACCTGTATTGAGTGTTCGTGCATGTCGAAGAAGTGGTCAATCCATCAATCAAAGTCCTGCCGCCGCCGCTGGTGCCAGGGTCCGTCGACGACGTCCATTACAGGAGTCAACGTTAGACTTTCCCCGTGTTGCTCAGAACGATGGATGGCACAGGGCCTACTCCATCACGCGGCGGAGGCCACTGCTTCTTTGGGAGAAGAGGCAGGGCTGCCTGCCTGGATGTGCTCTAATTTGAGGTAACAACTGAATCTTGTCAGATAGTACTAGTTAAATCCGAGCTATGGGTCTGAAGCACTGATATGCCAGTACATTTGATTGTGACTTGTTCTAATTTTGTACCTGAACTTTTTTTAGAAAGGGTTGTACGTCAACTTAATGTGCTAGCAGAACTTATTGTGTTGTCTGTCTGTTTTCTTTGCACAACATTCAAGATATTTCCCTGTCATTTATAAAGACGATGAACCGTTATGTACGACTTTGTTGGTTTCAATATAGCCCTTCCCGTAGCGATCCACTGCTTCCATCCTGATTTGCCGCCTGCGTGAAATTTTTGTATGCAAGTTCAGTGTGCTATGATGTTCTATATGATTGTGTTAACTATATAAGTTTTTACTGAGCATCAGCAATGCATATGGCTGAAAGATGTATTTACGAGCATCGGCCGATGGGTCTCTCTCTCTCTCTCTCTCTCTCTCTCTCTCTCTCTCTCACACACACACACACACACACACACACACACGTGCACACGCACAAGTGGGACCCGTTGAATTATTTATTTGCTCGTGACAGCTTTTAATTAGGTTCCACTGTAATCGAAGTTTTTTCTTAAGTTATTAATTGAGCTCAGTGACTTCAAAAAGTTTTACAAAAGCCTTGGGCCTTTCCGGCGTCCCTGAATGTGGGCTGAGTAACCATGTTAGGTTGTACTGTACTACGCAGACCTTCTTTTCAACATCAGCAATGCAACTGGGCCGACAGTTGTACACAATATCCGGGTCAACTTGTTATCCGCCCCGCTGGGCTGCAAAGTTTCCTAGGAGGTATGCATTAGGCTTAACAAGAAAATGTACTTTAAGAAATAATAAATGGAATGTAATTATAATAACTGGGCAATTACTATGCACCAAACATGTAATTAGTTTGAAAAATATATTATTTTTGGAATTTGGAAATTTTAATTTCATTACTTGTTGCGCGCGCAATATTTCGTTGGATTTTGACGTGATACAACTTTATTTTGAAATTATATTTAACCTGACTAGAAATTTCGGATTAAAATATTTCGGATCCCATCAAAATGTGGGATTTTTTTTTTGAATTCTGTTTTGAGCGATTGTTCGAAATTATTAATCGTTGTCCTAGCTAGAAGTTGGATTGTACTTTTAACAAACCCGTAAATGGGTTGTAGTAAATTCCATTAGAACTGAAAAATGGGTTGTACATTCTTACAAATCGCAAATGGGCTATATGTTCTCTGCCAAATCCGAGTTGTGGGCCTACTAAGTTGACGCGTACCAAGGGCTTTGTCAACTTAGTCAATATAAACGATTCTAGCTGCAATGATCGTAAGATGTCCATCCAACGGCCATAGTGCTTCTTTAACCTCTGGTCTTCTTGCTCCAGCCGCCCAAAGCAGCGCCGGTCGTGTCGCGTGCTCCTGCCTCCCGTGGCCGGCTGTGATGCCGCGGAGGCCTCACCGCCCCATACTACTCCCACCGCTGGCCAGGCCATCCCTCTACTCACCCACACCACCTGTTATTCTGCGGCGACAGCAGCCTCACACCGCAGCCGAACCAGTGAACCCTCGTACTCCTCTCAGTGCGGGCTACCACTGCTGCGTCTTCCCCGGCTCCGCGTCGTCCCCTTCCTAGGCCTCGCCATCGTCTAGACCACCGCCCTGGTGCTCTCGGTGCGGCGTGGTCAACGTGGTCAACGAACGACTTCCATCGGAAGAGTACTGTACGTGGAGAGGCTGACAGTTGGGTCCAGGCGGACGCAAGGAAGTGCCTCCTTATTACGCGCAAAATAATTATTCCTCCACCTGACAGCAGGGACCCACCGGACGGGCCACCTTATTTCGCAAAAAAAACATTTCCCCCTGACTGCTGGGACCCACCGGACGGGCCAGCGTATTTCGCGAAAAAACATTCCCCGCGCTGTCAGCTCGGACCCACCGGAAGTGCCTCCTTATTACGCACAAAAAACATGAATACTCCCCCTGCTACCTGGGACCCACCATGGTGGGAGGCTGACTTGTGGGCCTACTAAGTTGACTGGGACGAGGGCCTTTGTCAACTTTAGTCAATATGAACGATTCTAGCTCCAGTGACCGTACGATGGCCATCCAACGGCAATAGTGCTTCTTCAACCTCTGGTGTTCTTGCTCCAGCCGCCCAAAGCAGCGCCGGTCGTGCCGCATGCTCCTGCCTCCCGTGGCCGGCTATGCTGCCGCGGAGGCCTCACCCCTCCTACTATTCCCACCGCTGGCCAGGCCCTGCGGCGACGGCAGCCTCACACCGCAGCCGAATCAGTGAACCCTCGTACTCCTCTCCGCGCGGGCTTCCACTGCCGCGTCTTCCCCGGCTCCCCGTCGTCCCCTTCCTAGGCCTTGCCGTCGTCCACTGCCGTGGTGCTCTCGGCATGGCGTGGTCAATGTGGTCAACGACCGACTTCCATTGGAAGAGTACTGTACGTGGAGAGGCTGACAGCTGGGTCCACGGCAGCCGCAAGGAAGTGCCTCCTTATTACGCGGAAAGTAATTATTCCTCCACCTGACAGTAGGGACCCACCGGACGGGCCACCAATATTTCACGAAAAAAACGTTTCCCCCTAACTGTTGGGACCCACAGGACAGGCCACCGTATTTCGCGAAAAAACGTTCCCCCCGTTGTCAGCTCGGACCCACCGGAAGTGCCTCCTTATTACGCACAAAAAAATGAATACCCCCCAGCTAGCTGGGACCAACCTTGGTGGGAGGCTGACTTGTGGGCCTACTAAGTTGACTGGGACGGAGGCCTTTGTCAACTTTAGTCAATATATGAACGATTCTAGCTCCAGTGACCGTACGATGTCCATCCAACGGCCGTACTGCTTCTTCAACCTCTGGTCTTCTTGCTCCAGCCGCCCAAAGCAGCGCGGGTCGTGCCGCCTGCTCCTGCCGCCCGTGGCCGGCTGTGATGCCGCGGAGGCATCACCGCCCCCTACTACTCCCACCGCTGGCCAGGCCATCCCTCTACGCACCCACACCCCCTGTTATTCTGCGGCGACGGCAGCCTCACACCGCACCCGAACGAGTGAACCCTCATACTCCTCTACGCATGGGCATCCACTGCCGCATCTTCCCCGGCTCCGCGTCGTCCCCTTCCTAGGCCTCGCCGTCGTCCATAGCCCTGGTGCTCTCGGCGCGGCGTGGTCAACGTGGTCAAGGAATGGCTTCCATTGGACGTGGACTGTACGTGGAGAGGCTAACAGCTGGGTCCATGGCGGCAGCAAGGAAGTGCCTCCTTATTACACGCAAAATAATTATTCCTCCACCTGACAACGGGGACCCACCGGATGGGCCACCATATTTAGCAAAAAAACATTTCCCCCTGTCTGCTGGGACCCACCAATTACATCTTCGCACGCAAGGAAGTGCGTCCGAAAAAAAAACGATTTGCCCCCCCTGACTGCTGGGACCCACTAGCTACATCTTCGCACGCAAGGAAGTGCGTCCGGGCAAAAAAACGATTCACCCCCCTGACTGCTGGGACCCACCAGCTACATCTTCGCAGGCAAGGAAGTGCCTGACAGTCGGGACCCACCTGGTCGAAGCGTACGTAGCGTTGTCATTCTGGTCGCGAATGTGTACGTACATACTGGTCGATGTAGAGGCGCGCACGTGTCGTAGTAGAGGCGCGCACGTGTCGTAGTAGAGGCGCGCACGTAGCATGTACACGTACGTACAGCGGCGAGGGTGGAAGAAAGAAAATACGGCCACATACGTACATACGGGCAGGGTCTCCAATGCCTACTGGCTCATACGTACATGGCTGGGTCGGAACGGAAAAACAGCATCGTCGCCGTGTTCATGGGGAGGCAATGGAATGCGTCGTGTTCATGGGGAGGCAACGGAATGCGTCGTGTTCATCAGGAGGCAACGGAACGCGTGGGAGCCAACCGGATGGGTCGGAACGAAATGCGTGGTCGTGTTCATCGGGAGGGCTTGGACGGAACAGGCGATGGAAACGAGGCCTGGCGTACTGCAGAACGGAGGAAACGGACCTCCTACATTCAAAACGGGGTCCTGTTGATCGGGAGGGGTGTGGCGTACCGCAAAACGGAGGAAACGGGCCTCCTACGGTCGAAACGGGGGTCCTGTTGATCGGGAGGGGTGTGGCGTACCGTAAAACTGAGGAAACAGACCTCCTAGGGTCGAAACGGGGGTCCTGTTGATTGGGAGGGGTGTGGTGTACCGCAAAATGGATGAAGCGGACTTGTGTTGGAGCGCTACGGTCGAAACGGGGGTCCTGTTCATCGGGAGGGGTGTGGCGTACCGCAAAACGGGACTCCACGGGATACTGTTCATCTCCACCGTCGACCTCCTCGAGCCTCCACGGGCTACCGTCAACCTCCTCCAGCCTCCACGGGCTCATGTTCATCCAGCCTCCACCATGCGCTACTCCACCGGCTACTGTTCAACCACCCCTCCACCATCTACTGTTCATCCAGCCCTCCACCATCTACTGTTCATCCAGCCCTCCACACCACGGTGTCCTATTCATCCAGAGGCAACGCCACCGCTCATTGTTCATCCAACCCCCCCCCCCCCCCGCAACGCTCACTGCTCATCCAATCGATCGGCTTCAGTTAGTAGCAGTAACAAAGGAATCGCTCCATCGGGTTCAGTTAACAGCCATCGATCAATCGCTTAGGTTCAATAACGCGTAGCCTGCAGTGCAATCGCTTGGGTTCAGTTAGAGCCCAACGCCTCGCTCGGGCTCAGTTAGAGCCAACGCCTCGCACGAGTACGAGAGAAACGCGCATCGCTCCGCCCCCAACCTCCCACCGTAACTGGCAGCTCCCCGAAATTTTCCTCCCCCTCGCTTCTACCACGGTTTTTTCCGTCATGGACGGCCCAAAGAATGTCATGCAGCTGCGTCTCCGGCCCGCCCAGGATGAAAAGCCCATTTTCTGTCATGATTTTTTGTCATAGAAGTAGGAGCCCACCACATCTATGATGATACCGGGTTTTGTCACAATTATCGTCATAGAAATGTCATATGTATGACAAAAAAAATCATTCGGCCCAAAATGTCACGGATGTGTCTTTTTTTGTAGTGGATATACATTATTGTATGAGATGATTATGTTTTGTAAAAGTTATCGGCAACCGGTAGGAGCCTTATGGTTGTCTCTTTATTGTATGAAATGCAAACGACATGTAATTGCTTTACTTTATCACTATGCGTTAGTGATAGTTGTAGAAGCAATAGTTGGTGAGATGACCACGACGCAACGATGGAGATCAAGGTGTCGAGTCGGTGACGATGGAGCATGATGATGCTTTGGAGATGGAGATCAAAAGCACAAGATGGTGATGGCCATATCATGTCACATATTTTGATTGCATGTGATGTTTATCTTTTATGCATCTTATTTTGCTTAGTTCGACGGTATCATTATAAGATGATCCCTTAACTAAAATTTCAAGCTACAAGTGTTCTCCCTGAGTATGCACCGTTGCGAAAGTTCTTCGTGCTGAGACACCACGTGATGATCGGGTGTGATAGGCTCTACATTCACATTCAATGGGTGCAAGACAGTTTTGCACATGCAGAATACTTGGGTTAAACTTGACGAGCCTGGCATGTACAGACATGGCCTCGGAACACTGGAGACCCAAAGGTCGAACGAGAATCATATAGTAGATATGATCAACATAGAGATGTTCACCATTGATGACTACCCCATCTCACGTGATGATCGGACATGGGTTAGTTGATTTGGATCACGTATCACTTAGATGACTTGAGGGGTGTTTATTTAAGTGGGAGTTCTTAAGTAATTTGATTAATTGAACTTTAATTTATCATGAACTTAGTCCTGATAGTATTTGCAGATTATGTTGTAGATCAATAGCTCGCGTTGTAGCTCCCCTATTTTGATATGTTCCTAGAGAAAACTAAGTTGAAAGATGATAGTAACAATGATGCAGACTAGGTCTGTGATCTGAGGATTATCCTCATTGCTGCATAGAAGAATTATGTCCTTGATGCACCACTAGGTGACAGACCTATTGTAGAAGCAGATGAAGAAGTTATGAACATTTGGCTAGCTCGATATGATGAATGCTTAATAGTTTAGTGTGCCATGCTTTACAGCTTAGAATCGGGACTTCAAAAATATTTTGAATGCCACGGAGCATATGAGATGTTCCAAGAGCTGAATATTGGTATTTTAGACCCATGCCCATGTCGGGAGGTATGAGACCTCTGTCAAGTACTTTTCCTACAAGATGGAGGAGCATAGCTCAGCCAGTGAGCATGTGCTCAGAATGTCTGGATACTACAATCGCTTGAATCAAGTGGGAGTTAATCTTCCAGATAAGATAATGATTGACAAATTTCTCTAGTCACTATCACTAAGCTACTAGAACTTCGTGATCTATAATATGGAAGGGATGACGAAAATGATTCTCGAGCTCTTTGCGATGATGAAATCGGTGATGGTATAAATCAAGAAAGAGCATCAAGTGTTGATGGTTAACAAGACCACTAGTTTCAAGAAAAAAGGGCAAGGGAAAGAGAGGGACCTTCAAGAAGAATGGCAAGCAAGTTGACGCTCCCATGAAGAAGCCCAAAGCTGGACCCAAGCCTGAAACTGAGTGCCTATACTGCAAAGGAAATGGTCACTGTAAGTTGAACTGCCCCAAACATTTGGCGGATAAGAAGGATGGAAAAGTGAACAAATGTATATTTGATATACAGATTATTGGTGTGTACCTTACTAGTGTTCGTAGTAGCCCTTGGGTATTTGATACTAGTTAAGTTGCTAAGATTAGTAACTCGAAACAGGAGTTGCAGAATGAACAGAGACTAGTCAAGGGCGAGGCGACGATGTGTGTTGGAAGTGATTCTAAGGTTGATAAGATCACCATCGCACACTCCCTCTACCTTCGGGCTTAGTGTTTAATCTAAATAAATGTTATTTGGTGTTTGCGTTGACCATGAATATGATTTGATCATGTCTATTGCAATTCGGTTATTCATTTAAATCAGAGAATAATTGTTGTTCTGTTTACATGAATAAAACCTTCTATGGTACACTCAATGTAAATGGTTTATTGAATCTCGATCGTAGTGATACACATATTCATAATATTGATGCCAAAAGATGCAAAGTTGATAATGATAGTGCAACATACTTGTGGCACGGTCGTTTAGGTCATATTGGTGTAAAGCGCATGAAGAAACTCCATACAAATGGGCTTTTGGAATCACCTGATTATGAATCATTTGATACTTGTGAACCATGCCTCATCGACAAGATGACTAAAACTCCATTCTCCGGAAGAATGGAGCGAGCTAATGACTTATTGGAAATAATACATATCGATGTATGCGGTCCGATGAGTGTTGAGGCTCATGGTGGGTATCGTTATTTTCTGACCTTCACAGATGATCTGAGCAAGATATGGGTATATCTACTTAATGAAATAGAAGTCTGAAACATTTGAAAAGTTCAAGGAATTTCAGAGTGAAGTGGAGAATCATCGTAACAAGAAAATAAAGTTTCTATGATCTAATCGCAAAGGTGAATATTTGAGTTACGAGTTTGACCTTCATTTAAAAAATCGTGGAATAGTTTCACAACTCACGCCACCTGGAACTCCACGGCGTAATGGTGTGTCCGAATGTCGTAAAACCATACTTTATTAGATATGGTGCGATGTATGATGTCTCTTACCGATTTACCACTATCATTTTGGGGTTATGCATTAGAGACAGTTGCATTCATGTTAAATAGGGCACCGTCTAAATCCGTTGAGATGACACAGTATGAACTGTGGTTTGGCAAGAAACCTAAGTTGTCATTTCTTAAAGTTTGGGGTTGCGACACTTATGTCAAAAGGCTTCAGCCTGATAAGCTCGAACCCAAATCGGAGAAGTGCATCTTCATAGGATACCCTAAGGAAACAATTGGGTACACCTTCTACCACAGATCCGAAGGAAAGATCTTTGTTGTCGAGAATTGAACCTTTCTAGAGAAGGAGTTTCTCTTGAAAGAAGTGACTGGGAGGAAAGTAGAACTTGATGAGGTAATTGTACCTTCTCTCGAATTGGAAAGTAGCACATCAGTGAAATCCGTTCCCGTGATGCCTACACCAACTAACGAGGAAGCTAATGATGATGATAATGAAACTTTGCATCAAGTTACTACTGGACCTCGTAGGTCGAACAGAGCATGTTCCGCACCAGAGTGGTATGGTAATCCTGTTCTGGAAGTCATGTTATTAGGCCATGGCGAACCTACGAACTATGAAGAAGCTATGATGAGCCCATGTTCCAACAGATGGCTTGAGGCCATGAAATCTGAGATAGGATCCATGTATGAGAACAAAGTGTGGACTTTGGTGGACTTCCCAAATGAACGGCAAGCCATTGAGAATAAATGGATCTTCAAGAGGAATACAGACGCTGATGGTAGTGTTACTATCTACAAAGCTCGACTTGTCGCGGAAGGTTTTCGACAAGTTCAGGGGGTTGACTACGATGAGACTTTCTCACCCGTAGCGATGCTTAAATGTGTCCAAATCATGTTAGCAATTGCCACATTTTATGATTATGAAATTTGGCAAATGGACGTCAAAACTGCATTCCTTAATGGATATCTTAAAGAAGAGTCGTATATGATGCAACCAGAAGGTTTTGTCGATCCTAAAGGTGCTAACTGTTGGGGAACGTAGTAATTTCAAAAATTTCCTACGCACACGCAAGATCATGGTGATGGCATAGCAACAAGAGGGGAGAGTGTTGTCCACGTACCCTCGTAGACCATAAGCGGAAGCGTTATGAAAACGCGGTTGATGTAGTCGTACGTCTTCACGATCCGACCGATCCAAGCACCGAACGTATGGCACCTCCGAGTTCAGCACACTTTCAGCTCGATGGCGATCCCCGGGCTCCGATCTAGCAAAGCTTCGGGGATGAGTTCCATCAGCACGACGGCGTGGTGACGATGATGATGCTCTACCGGCGCAGGGCTTCGCCTAAACTCCGCAACAATATGACCGAGGTGGAATATGGTGGAGGGGGGCACCGCACACGGCTAAGGAACGATCCATAGATCAACTTGTGTGTCTATGGGGCGCCCCCTGCCCCCGTATATAAAGGAGTGGAGGAGGGGGAGGGCCGGCCCTCTCTATGGCGTGCCCTAGGGGAGTCCTACTCCCACCGGGAGTAGGATTCCCCCTTTCCTAGTAGAACTAGGAACCCTTCCATGTAGTAGGAGTAGGAGAGAAGGAAAGGGAAGAGAGAAGGAGAAGGAAGGAAGGGCGCGCCCCCTCTCCCTAGTCCAATTCAGACTAGTCCAAGGGGAGGGGTGCGGCCACCCTTTTGGCCCTTTCTCTCCTTTCCCGTATGGCCCATTGAGGCCCAATACGAATTCCTGTAACTCTCCGATACTCCGAAAAATACCTGAATCACTCGGAACCTTTCCGAACTCCGAATATAGTCGTCCGATATATCGATCTTTACGTCTCGACCATTTCGAGACTCCTCGTCATGTCCCCGATCTCATCCGAGACTTCGAACTCCTTCGGTACATCAAAACTCATAAACTCATAATAAAATTGTCATCGAAACCTTAAGCGTGCGGACCCTACGGGTTCGAGAACTATGTAGACATGACCGAAACAGTTTCCGGTCAATAACCAATAGCGGGACCTGGATGCCCATATTGGCTCCCACATATTCTACGAAGATCTTTATCGGTCAAACCGCATAACAACATACGTTGTTCCCTTTGTCATCGGTATGTTACTTGCCAGAGATTCGATCGTCGGTATCTCAATACCTAGTTCAATCTCGTTACCGGCAAGTCTCTTTACTCGTTCCGTAATACATCATCCCGCAACTAACTCATTAGTTACAATGCCTGCAAGGCTTAAGTGATGTGCATTACCGAGAGGGCCCGGAGATACCTCTCCGACAATCGGAGTGACAAAACTTAATCTTGAAATACGCCAACCCAACATGTACCTTTGGAGACACCTGTAGTACTCCTTTATAATCACCCAGTTACGTTGTGACGTTTGGTAGCACCCAAAGTGTTCCTCCGGTAAACGGGAGTTGCATAATCTCATAGTTACAAGAACATGTATAAGTCATGAAGAAAGCAATAGCAACATACTAAACGATCAAGTGCTAGGCTAACAGAATGGGTCATGTCAATCACATCATTCTCCTAATGATGTGATCACATTAATCAAATGACAACACATGTCTATGGTTAGGAAACATAACCATCTTTGATCAATAAGCTAGTCAAGTAGAGGCATACTAGTGACACTATGTTTGTCTATGTATTCACACATGTATTATGTTTCCGGTTAATACAATTCTAGCATGAATAATAAACATTTATCATGAAATAAGGAAATAAGTAATAACTTTATTATTGCCTCTAGGGCATATTTCCTTCGGTCTCCCACTTGCACTAGAGTCAATAATCTAGTTCACATCGCCATGTGATTTAACATCAATATTCATATCTGTATATGATTAACACCCATTGGTCACATCGTTATGTGACCAACACCCAAAGGGTTTACTAGAGTCAATAATCTAGTTCACATTGCTATGTGATTAACACCCAAAGAGTACTAAGGTATGATCATGTTTTGCTCGTGAGAGAAGCTTAGTCAACGGGTCTGTCACATTCAGAGCCGTATGTACTTTGCAAATATTCTATGTCTACAATGCTCTGCGCGGAGCTACTCTAGCTAATTGCTCCCACTTTCAATATGTATCCAGATTGAGACTTAGAGTCATCTGGATCGGTGTGAAAGCTTGCACCGATGTAACTCTTTACGACGGGCTCTTTTGTCACCTCCATAATCGAGAAATATTTCCTTAGTCCTCACTAAGGATATTCTTGACCAATGTCCAGTGATCTACTCCTAGATCACTATTGTACTCCCTTACCAAATTCAGAGCAAGGTATACAATAGGTCTGGTACATAACATAGCATACTTTATAGAACCTATGACTGAGGCATAGGGAATGACTTTCATTCTCTTTTCTATTTTCTGCCGTGGTCGGGATTTGAGTCTTACTCAATTTCACACCTTGTTACATAGGCAAGAACTCTTTCTTTGACTATTCCATTTTGAACTACTTCAAAATCTTTGTCAAGGTATGTACTTATTGGAAAAACTTATCAAGTGTCTCAATCTATCTCTATAGATCTTGATGCTCAATATGTAAGCAGCTTCACCGAGGTCTTTCTTTGAAAAACTCCTGTCAAACACTCCTTTATGCTTTGCAGAATAATTCTACATTATTTCCGATCAACAATATGTCATTCACATATACTTATCAGAAATGTTGTAGTGCTCCCACTCACTTTCTTGTAAATGCAGGCCTTTCCAAAAGTCTGTATAAAACCATATGCTTTGATCAACTCATCAAATCGTATATTCCAACTCCGAGATGCTTGCACCAGTCCATTGATGGATTGCTGGAGCTTGCACACTTTGTTAGAATCTTTAGGATTGACCAAACCTTCTGGTTGCATCATATACAACTTTTCTTTAATAAATCCATTAAGGAATGCAGTTTTGACATCCATTTGCCAGATTTCATAAAATGTGGCAATTGCTAACATGATTCGGACAGACTTAAGCATCAATACGAGTGAGAAAATCTCATTGTATTCAACATCTTGAACTTGTCGAAAAACCTTTTTGCGACAAGTCGAGCTTTGTAGATAGTAACACTACTATCAACGTTCGTCTTCCTCTTGAAGATCCATTTATTTTCTATGGCTTGCCGATCATCGAGAAAGTCCACCAAAGTCCACACTTTGTTCTCATACATGGATCCTATCTCAGATTTCATGGCCTCCAGCCATTTTGCGGAATCTGGGCTCATCATCGCTTCCTCATAGTTCGTAGGTTTATCATGGTCTAGTAACATGACTTTCAGAACAGGATTACCGTACCACTCTGGTGCGGACCGTACTCTGGAAGACCTACGAGGTTCTGTAGTAACTTGATCTGGAGTTTCATGATCATCATCATTAGCTTCCTCACTAATTGGTGTAGGAATCACTGGAACTGATTTCTGTGATGAACTACTTTCCAATTTGGGAGAAGGTACAAATTACCTTATCAAGCTCTACTTTCCTCCCACTCACTTCTTTCGAGAGAAACTCCTTCTCTAGAAAGGATCCATTTTTAGCAACGAATATCTTGCCTTCGGATCTGTGATAGAAGGTGTACCCAACAGTTTCCTTTGGGTATTCTATGAAGACGCACTTCTCCGATTTGGGTTTGAGATTATCAGGATGAAACTTTTTCACATAAGCATCGTAGCCCCAAACTTTAAGAAACGACAACTTGGGTTTCTTGCTAAACCTCAGTTCATATGGTGTCGTCTCAACAGATTTAGATGGTGCCCTTTTAACGTGAATGCAGCTGCCTCTAATGCATAACCCCAAAACGACAATGGTAAATCAATAAGAGACATCATAGATCGCACCGTATCCAATAAAGTGCGGTTACGACGTTCGGACACACCATAACGTTGTGGTGTTCCAGGTGGCATGATCTGTGAAACTATTCCACATTGTTTTATATGAAGGCCAAACTCGTAACTCAAATATTTGTCTCCGCGATCAGATCACAGAAACTTTATTTTCTTGTTACGATGATTTTTCCACTTCACTCTGAAATTCTTTGAACCTTTCAACTATTTCAGACTTATGTTTCATCAAGTAGATATACCCATATCTGCTCAAATCATCTTGTGAAGGTCAGAAAATAATGATACTTGCCACGAGCATCAACACTCATTGGATCGCATACATCGGTATGTATTATTTCCAATAAGTCAGTAGCTTGTTCCATTGTTTCGGAGAATGGAGTTTTAGTCATTTTGCCCAAAAGGCACGGTTCGCAAGCATCAAATGATTCATAACCAAGTGATTCCGAAAATCCATCTTTTTGGAGTTTCTTCATGCGCTTTACACCGATATGACCCAAACGGCAGTGCCACAAATAAGTTGCACTATCATTATTAACTTTGCATCTTTTGGCATCAATCTTATGAATATGTGTATCACTACGATCGAGATCCAACAAACTATGTTCATTGGGTGTATGACCATCGAAGGTCTTACTCATGTAAACAGAATAACAATTATTCTCTAACTTTAAATGAATAACCGTATCGCAATAAACACGATCAAATCATGTTCATGCTCAACGTAAACGCCAAATAACATTTATTTAGGTTTAACACTAATCCCGAAAGTATAGGGAGTGTGCGATGATGATCATATCAATCTTGGAACTACTTCCAACACCCATCATCACTTCCCCTTCAACTAGTCTCTGTTTATTCTGTAACTCCTGTTTCAAGTTACTAATCTTAGCAAACGAACAAGTATCAAATACTCAGGGGCTACTATAAACACTAGTAAGGAACACATCAATAATCTGTATATCAAATATACCCTTGTTCACTTTGCCATCCTTCTTATCCACCAAATATTCAGGGCATTTCCGCTTCCAGTGACCATTTCCTTTGCAGTGTAAACACTCAGTTTTAGGCTTTGGTCCAGCTTTGGTCTTCTTCATGGGAGTGACAACTTGTTTGCCATTCTACTTGAAGTTTCCCTTTCTTTCCCTTTGCCCTTTTCTTGAAACTAGTGGTCTTGTCAATCATCAACACTTGATGCTCTTTCTTGATTTCTACCTTTGTTGATTTCAACATCACGAAGAGCTCGGGAATCGTTTTCGTCATCCCTTGCATATATAGTTCATCACGAAGCTCTAGTAACTTAGTGATGGTGACTAGAGAATTCTGTCAATCACTATCTTATCTAGAAGATTAACTCCCACTTGATTCAAGCGATTGAAGTACCCAGACAATCTGAGCACCTGCTCACTAGTTGAGCGATTCTCCTCCATCTTTTAGCCATAGAACTTGTTGGAGACTTCATATCTCTCAACTCGGGTATTTGCTTGAAATATTAACTTCAACTCCTGGAACATCTCATATGGTCCATGATATTCAAAACGTCTTTGAAGTCCCGATTCTAAGCCGTTAAAGCATGGTGCACTAAACTATCAAGTAGTCATCATATTGAGCTAGCCAAACGTTCATAACGTCTGCATCTACTCCTGCAATAGGTCCGTCACCTAGCGGTGCATCAAGGACATAATTCTTCTGTGCAGCAATGAGGATAAACCTCCGATCACGGATCCAATCCGCGTCATTGCTACTAACATTTTTCAACACAATTTTCTCTAGGAACATATCAAAATAAACATATGAAAGCAACAACGCAAGCTATTGATCTACAACATAATTTGCAAAATACTACCAGGACTAAGTTCATGATAAATTTAAGTTCAATTAATCATATTACTTAAGAACTCCCACTTAGACAGACATCTCTCTAGTCATCTAAGTGATTACGTGATCCAAATCAACTAAACCATGTCCGATCATCACGTGAGATGGAGTAGTTTCAATGGTGAACATCACTATGTTGATCATATCTACTATATGATTCACGTTCGACCTTTCGGTCTCCGTGTTCCGAGGCCATATCTGTATATGCTAGGCTCGTCAAGTTTAACCTGAGTATTCCGCGTGTGCAACTGTTTTGCACCCGTTGTATTTGAACGTAGAGCCTATCACACCCGATCATCACGTGGTGTCTCAGCACGAAGAACTTTCGCAACGGTGCATACTCAGGGAGAACACTTCTTGATAATTAGTGAGAGATCATCTTAAAATGCTACCGTCAATCAAAGCAAGATAAGATGCATAAAGGATAAACATCACATGCAATCAATATAAGTGATATGATATGGCCATCATCATCTTGTGCTTGTGATCTCCATCTTCAAAGCACCATCGTGATCACCATCGTCACCGGCGCGACACCTTGATCTCCATCGTAGCATCGTTGTCGTTACGCCATCTATTGCTTCTACGACTATCGCTACCGCTTAGTGATAAAGTAAAGCAATTACAGGGCGTTTGCATTTCATACAATAAAGCGACAACCATATGGCTCCTGCCAGTTGCCGATAACTTCGGTTACAAAACATGATCATCTCATACAATAAAATATAGCATCACGTCTTGACCATATCACATCACAACATGCCCTGCAAAAACAAGTTAGACGTCCTCTACTTTGTTGTTGCAAATTTTACGTGGCTGCTACGGGCTTAGCAAGAACCGTTCTTACATACGCATCAAAACCACAACGATAGTTCGTCAAGTTAGTGCTGTTTTAACCTTCGCAAGGACCGGGCGTAGCCACACTCGATTTAGCTAAAGTGAGAGAGACAGACACCCGCCAGCCACCTTTAAGCACGAGTGCTCGTAACAATGAAACCAGTCTCGCGTAAGCGTACGCGTAATGTCGGTCCGGGCTGCTTCATCTCACAATACCGCCGAACCAAAGTATGACATGCTGGTAAGCAGTATGACTTGTATCGCCCACAACTCACTTGTGTTCTACTCGTGCATATGACATCTACGCATAAAACCAGGCTCGGATGCCACTGTTGGGGAACGTAGTAATTTCAAAAATTTCCTACGTACACGCAAGATCATGGTGATGGCATAGCAACGAGAGGGGAGAGTGTTGTCCATGTACCCTCGTAGACCATAAGTGGAAGCGTTATGACAACGCGGTTGATGTAGTCGTACGTCTTCACGATCCGACCGATCCAAGAACTGAACGTACGGCACCTCCGAGTTCAGCACACGTTCAGCTCGATGACGATCCCCGGGCTCCGATCCAGCAAAGCTTCGGGGATGAGTTCCGTCAGCACGACGGCGTGGTGACGATGATGATGCTCTACCGGCGCAGGGCTTCGCCTAAACTCCGCGACAATATGACCGAGGTGGAATATGATGGATGGGGGCACCGCACACGGCTAAGGAACGATCCGTAGATCAACTTGTGTGTCTATGGGGTGCCCCCTGCCCCCGTATATAAAGGAGTGGAGGAGGGGGAGGGCCGGCCCTCTCTATGGCGCGCCCTAGGGGAGTCCTACTCCCACCGGGAGTAGGATTCCCCCTTTCCTAGTAGAACTAGGAACCCTTCCATGTAGTAGGAGTAGGAGAGAAGAAAAGGAAAGAGAGAAGGAGAAGGAAGGAAGGGGGCGCCCCCTCTCCCTAGTCCAATTCGGACTAGTCCAAGGGGAGGGGTGCGGCCATCCTTTTGGCCCTTTCTCTCCTTTCCTGTATGGCCCATTGAGGCCCAATACGAATTCCCGTAACTCTCCGGTACTCCGAAAAATACCCGAATCACTCGGAACCTTTCCGAACTCCGAATATAGTCGTCCAATATATCGATCTTTATGTCTTGACCATTTCGAGACTCCTCGTCATGTCCCCGATCTCATCCGGGACTCCGAACTCCTTCGGTACATCAAAACTCATAATAAAACTGTCATCGAAACCTTAAGCGTGCGGACCCTACGGGTTCGAGAACTATGTAGACATGACCGAAACACGTTTCCGGTCAATAACCAATAGCGGGACCTGGATGCCCATATTGGCTCCCACATATTCTACGAAGATCTTTATCGGTCAAACCGCATAACAACATACGTTGTTCCCTTTGTCATCGGTATGTTACTTGCCCGAGATTCGATCATCGGTATCTCAATACCTAGTTCAATCTTGTTACCGGCAAGTCTCTTTACTCGTTCCGTAATACATCATCCCGCAACTAACTCATTAGTTACAATGCTTGCAAGGCTTAAGTGATGTGCATTACCGAGAGGGCCCAGAGATACCTCTCCGACAATCGGAGTGACAAAACCTAATCTCGAAATACGCCAACCCAACATGTACCTTTGGAGACACCTGTAGTACTCCTTTATAATCACCCAGTTACGTTGTGACGTTTGGTAGCACCCAAAGTGTTCCTCCGGTAAACGGGAGTTGCATAATCTCATAGTTACAGGAACATGTATAAGTCATGAAGAAAGCAATAGCAACATACTAAACGATCAAGTGCTAGGCTAACGGAATGGGTCATGTCAATCACATCATTCTCCTAATGATGTGATCCCATTAATCAAATGACAACACATGTCTATGGTTAGGAAACATAACCATCTTTGATCAACAAGCTAGTCAAGTAGAGGCATACTAGTGACACTATGTTTGTCTATGTATTCACACATGTATTATGTTTACGGTTAATACAATTCTAGCATGAATAATAAACATTTATCATGAAATAAGAAAATAAATAATAACTTTATTATTGCCTCTAGGGCATATTTCCTTCACTAACAAAGTGTGCAAGCTCCAGCGATCCATCTATGGACTGGTGCAAGCATCTCAGAGTTGGAATATATGCTTTGATGAGGTGAACAAAGCATATGGTTTTATACGGACTTACGGTGAAGCCTGTATTTACAAGAAAGTGAGTGGGAGCTCTGTAGCATTTCTGATAGTATATGTGAATGACATATTGTTGATTGGAAATGATATATAATTTCTGGATAGCATAAAAAGGATACTTGAATAAGAATTTTTTCAATGAAAGACCTCGGTGAAGCTACTTACATATTGGGAATCAAGATCTATAGAGATAGATCAAGACGCTTGATATGACTTTCAATGAGTACATACCTTGACAAGTTTTGAAGAAGTTCAAAATAGATCAAGACGCCTGTGTTACAAGGTGTGAAGTTGAGTAAGACTCAAAGCCCGACCACGGCAGAATATAGGGAGAGAATGAAAGTCATTCCCTATGCCTCGGCCATAGGTTCTATAAAGTATGCCATGCTGTGTACCAGACCTATTGTGTGCCTTACCAATAATTTTGGCAAGAGGGTACAAGAGTGATCCAGCAGTAGACCACTGGACAACGATCAAAATTATCCTTAGGTGCCTTAAAGAGGACTAAGGAAATGTTTCTCAGTTATGGAGGTGATAAAGATTCGTCGTAAAGAGTTACGTCGATGCAAGCTTTGACAATAATCTAGATGACTCTAAGTCTCAATCTGGATATATATTGAACGTGGGAGCAATTATCTAGAGTAGCTCCATGCTGAGCATTGTAGACATAGAAATTTGCAAAATACATACGGATCTGAATATGACAGACCCGTTGACTAAACCTCTCTCACAAGCAAAACATGATCACACCTTATTACTCTTTGGGTCTTAATCACATGACGATGTGAACTAGATTATTGACTCTAGTAAACCCTTTGGGTGTTGGTCGCATGGCGATGTGAACTATAGGTACTATTCACATGGCAATGTGAACTGTAGGTGTTATTCACATGGCGATGTGAACTAGATTACTGACTCTAGTGCAAGTGGGAGACTGAAGGAAATATGCCCTAGAGGCAATAATAAAGTTGTTATTTTATATTTCCTTATTCATGATAAAGGTTTATTATTCATGCTAGAATTGTATTGATCGGAAACCTAAATACATGTGTGAATACATAAACAAACACCATGTCCCTGGTGAGCATCTACTTGACTAGCTTATTGATCAAAGATGGTTAAGGTTTCCTATCCATGGACATGAGTTGTCATTTGATAAACGGGATCACATCATTAGGAGAATGATGTGATGGACGAGACCCATCTGTTAGCTTAGCATCTGATCGTATAGTTTATTGCTACTGCTTTCATGTATGTCAAATACATATTCCTTTGACTATGAGATCATGCAACTCTCGGATACCAAAGGAATGCCTTATGTGATATCAAACATCAGAACATAACTGGGTGATTATAAAGATGCTCTACAGGTATCTTCGAAGGTGTTTTGTTGGTTTGGCGTGAATCGAGATTAGGGTTTGTCACTCCGAGTATCGGAGAGGTATCTCTGGGCCCTCTCGGTAATACACATCATAATAAGCCTTGCAAACAAATGACTAATGAGTTAGTCACGGGATGATGTATTACAGAACGAGTAAAGAGAGTTGTCGGTAACGAGATTGAACTAGGTATAGAGATACCGAATATCGAATCTTGGGCAAGTAACATACCGATAGACAAAGGGAATTACGTATGTTGTCATAAGGTTCGACCGATAAAGATCTTCGTAGAATATGTAGGAGCCAATATGGGCATCCAGGTTCTGCTATTGGTTATTGACCAGAGAGGTGTCTCGGTCATGTCTACATAGTTTTCGAACCCGTAGGGTCCGCACGCTTAACGTTCGTTGACGATATAGTACTATATGAGTTATGTATGTTGGTGACCGAATGTTGTTCGGAGTCACGGATGAGATCACAGACATGAAGAGGATCTCCGGAATGGTCCTGAGGTAAAGATTGATATATAGGATGATATGGTTTGGCCAAGGGGTGAAGCCCACGGGACTTTAGGTCGGTGCAAAAGGAGTTTTGTGGAGGCCAGGGGGCCAAACGCCGGAGACCCTGGCGTCTGGACCTGGGCCAGACGTCGAGGCTGGCGTCTGGGCCAGACGCCAAGGACCGTGGCGTCTGGTCCTGGAAGTCCAAGAAGGACTCTTCCTTGCGGGCAAAACCGACTTTGAGGAGGCTTTTACTCCAAGTTTCGACCCCAGGGCTCAACATATAAATAGAGGGGCATGGCTAGCACCTGGACAACATCAAGAAACACCAAGCCGTGTGCCGACAACCCCGTCCCCTCTAGTTTATCCTCTGTCATAGTTTCTGTTGTGCTTGGTGAAGCCCTACGGAGATTGTTCTTCACCAACACCGTCACCACTCCGTCGTGTTGCTGGACTCATCTACTATTGCGCCTGTCTTGCTGGATCAAGAAGGCGAGGATGTCATCGAGCTGAACGTGTGCTGAACGCAGAGGTGCCGTACGTTTGGTACTTGATCGGGACGGATCGTGAAGGTGTATGACTACATCAACCACTTTGATAAACGCTTCTGCTTTGCGATCTTCAAGGGTATGAGGATGCTCTCCCCCTCTCGTTGTTATGCATCTCCTAGATAGATCTTGCGTGGGCATAGGATTATTTTTTTGAAATTGCATGCTACGTTTCCCAACACCCCCCCTAAAAGGAATATGATCAAATTATGAAGAGATAAGATCAAGATCCTTAGAAAGGAGGGACCACGATTGGTGGGGAAGGAAGGAGGGGATTTCCTCCCCCCTTTGGTGTGCAGCCCTTAGAGGCCCGGAGGAGGGGCCTAGCCTACCCCCATGCCTACAAATACAAGAGGGAGGAGCTGGCTGCAGCACCTCACACCCCGTTTGCTGGTCGCCTCCCTCTCGTTTCATACATCCCTCGTCCACACAGTTCTTAGCGAAGTTGTGCCTGATTTTCACCATACTTCCACTACCATGCCGTCGTGCTACTGGCCTAGATCCCATCTACCTCTCCCTCTTGCTTGCTGGATCAAGAAGAACGGGACGTCAGCGAGGTTTACGTATGCATATCTCAAAGGTGCTGTTCGTGCGGTGCTTTATCAGATTGGATCGCGAAGAAAGTACGATTACACCAACCATGTTTGTTAGGACGTTTCCGCTCTCGGTCAACAAGGGTATGTAGAATTTCTCCTGCTCGTTGCTTGCATCTAGCAGATTAGATCTTGGGTCAATTCGTTCTCTCGAAGGAAAACGATTTTTTTTCATGCAACGAATCCCATCAGTTGAATGAGATCAAAGTTAGGATTTACATTAATTTCAAAGGACTATACAATATTGCAAATAAGTTAAATTCTAATGTGGTCCTTTAGTCTAGGAAAATTGAGGGTATAGAACGGAAGTTAGCAAGTTACTAGACTCAAAAGGCGGTAACAGAATCTTAGTTGAAAAACTTGATAATGTGGTAAAAATTGTTGGTGAGGATATAGAAGTACGTAACGATGAGGTTAAACCTGGTAAACATAAATTTGAAATGATGAGAGAACCCATTAAGAACGGGAGTATTATTAATGTTCTATCTTTGAATAATGAAAAAAATGTGCATAGTATCATGCCTAGCTAAAAGACATTAAGTAAAGTGCTTGTTGTGAGGCAACTCAATATTTCTTTTCTTGTTTTTTGTGTGTCAATATGGTTGTTGCTACTGATGTAGTCATATTTGTATCTTTGTTTTTAATAATGTGTCAAGAATATCCTTTGGGATGTTGCAATTTCAAGTTTGTTAAGTTTTATACTGAAACAATTTTTTGCCTCAGGTATTTGAATTAATTATTTGTACTGGAATGTGACCAATTTCTGAAATTTTCACAAAGTACAGTTATATGAGTTATTTATTTCGTCTTAATTTTTCATAAATTTTAAAGTTACAGAAGTACGCATAGCAATTACTCCCTCTGTTCCTAAATATAAGTCTTTTAAGAGATTTCACTATGGACTACATACGGAGCAAAATAAATGAATCGACACTCTAAAATATGTCTATATACATCCGTATGTACTTTAGTACAAAGTTGGGTCATCTATTTTGGAACGGAGGGAGTAATTTGTAGTGGAATCTCTAAAAAGACTTATATTTAAGAACGGGGGAGTACATAACTATGGATTGTTCTGGTTTTGATAGACTGTTGTTATAGTTTTTGTGATATACTCAAAGGCCAGTTCTTTCTAGCCCAATACAAAATTTTATTTTAGAAGTTTATAAATTCAGCTTCTAGAGCGCAGCTTATTTCCAAAGCCTCGGATAAACCACAAAGAACTGGCTTGAACGTTCGTCAGTTGTTGGGCCCCTTGTTCTGCCCTCCATCGCACCCGAACCCAAACTCCCACCCCCAACCCAAAATCAGATAAGCAAAGCAGCGCCACCTCGCGAGCGCCATGCTGTCCCCGGCGACCACCGCCACGGCCGCCGCCTTCCTCTCCGCGGCGCCTGCCTCCTCATCCTCTACCCACCGCAGGCGTAGCCGTCGCGCTGCTATCTCCGCCTCCCTCTCGTCCGGTAAAACCAACCGCTCTAGTATTCCTTACTCTCCCTCTCCGACATTTCCGCCCCAATCTGACCAGTACGCATCGCATCGCCAGAAGAACCGCTGCTCATACGTGCGGCGAGGGGCGAGGATGGGCTGCCTAGGCCGCCGGCGTGGATGATGCGGCAGGCTGGGCGGTACATGGCGTCGTACCAGGCGCTGTCCAAGCGCCACCCTTCGTTCCGGGAGCGGTCGGAGACCACCGACCTCATCGTCGAAATCACGCTACAGCCGTGGCACGCCTTCGCACCCGACGGCGTCATCCTATTCTCGGACATACTCACGCCGCTGCCGGCCATCGGGGTGCCATTCGATATCTCGGAATCCAAGGGGCCGGTGATCCAGTCGCCCGTGCGGACTGAGGAACAGGTCAGGGAGCTCGTTCCCATAGATCTCGATAAGCTCCAGTTCGTTGGGGAGTCGCTCAAGATTCTGCGCAACGAGGTAACGCCGATACATTTGTGTGCTTAGCTATGAAAGGTTAAAATTGCCGGGTTTTTTTTTGTAATAAATTAGCATTGGTGGTCTGTGGTGAATTGGTGTTTAGAGACCTTGTATAGGCATCATAGGAATCAAGTAGTGGCGTGGTTTTGCGTTATGAAAATGGTACTATGGGATGAAATTGCTGGTTACCAATTAGGTGAGCGGCGAAACCTAGAAATCGATTGCTGAATAGAGCTATTGTGGTGCAGTTATCATGACTCATAGAAGAGGTTCTCATAGGAGAATTGCCAGTGAACTCACGGAACTTGTCGGGATTCTGTCGGTCCAATAGGTGATGAACAGTACGTGTATTTGCTAGCAGCTTGCTTTTATCATTGACAAAGTGATTTGGAACAATGGCTGCATAGTTGACATCAAGCTCACAGTTGTAGAGTCGGTAAAACCAAAACTGATGGTGTAATTTAGTAGCTTCAGGACTATTTCTGCCTCTGTGCCTGACTGCTAGCTGATATAAATCTCAGAAAGAAATAGTGATATGTAATGTGTGGACTGTGGATGACAAAAAACTGATACATTCTGGTTAGTCAGCGTATACTCCACAATTCACAACGTTGGGAATGTAAACTGGAGGCTGCAAAAGAAAGGAGACTGTGGAACTTGTTGGGTTTCCAAGCATTTGGATTTTAGTGGGCAGGCTTATGCCAATGCCTTTTTTGCATTCTAAACATTGATTATGTATATTATTCTCCCTCCGTTCCTAAATATTTGTCTTTTTGAGATTTCAAATGGACTACCACATACAGATGTATATAGACATATTTTAGAGTGTAGATTCACCCATTTTGCTCCGTATGTATTCAGTTGTTGAAATCTCTAGAAAGACAAATATTTAGGAATGGAGGGAGTAGTTATTACCACATGCTCTCCTCTTTTACATGCTTTGAAATAAATGGTGATGCTAATACTTGTTTCAGTTCTCTGGTTCAATTCAAAATTTAATTCTTCCAGTAGCTTGTAGTCAAACATGAGTATGATGATATTTGTATATTACAACCTAAGATCATCATTTCTTACTTGATTTGTGTGTTCAGTGTTCTAATGTTTAATGTTATACACTCATCGCATAATATTCTCATCAGCATTAATAAGCTTTATAAGTAGCCCTTTGTATAAAGAATTGGACTAAATCTGCTTTATCTATGCAGTTGCACTGGATTTTCTTCTGACACTCCTCTGTTTCCACTTTCCACAACCTGCTAGATTGATGGAAAAGCTGCTTTGCTAGGATTCGTGGGGGCCCCATGGACAATTGCAACTTACGTTGTTGAAGGAGGGATGACCAACACTTACACAAATATAAAGCGCATGTGCCACACAGCACCAAATGTCTTGAGGGGCCTTCTCTCTCACCTCGCAGAAGCTATATCTGACTATATCATTTACCAAGTAAACTCTGGTGCTCAGTGTATACAGATATTTGATTCATGGGGTGGGCAACTTCCACCTCATGTGTGGGAGCAATGGTCAAAACCATATATCAGACAAGTACCTGTTCCTTCCTTTCTCTCGCTCTTATCTATTTCCTTATGACATTGTGGCTGGTGTGTCTAGTGTCAACCAGGTTGGAGTTGCACCATATAATAGAGCATTAGTGATTGTCAGTGTTATGTTCCCAAGTTCAACGTGTATTGTAAAATATCTTTCGTTGTGTTTATACTCAAATACTTCTGATATGACGTGCTACTTTAAACTCTTAGTAACTGCTAGTATACTGTACCCACTTTACGAAACTGTACGGTTATGATTGCAAGTTCTTCTATAATCCGATAAGGAACACACAACGAGCATGCAAGAATCAATACAAACAGTCAGAAACATGAACCATGTTCATGTCAGCAACATGTTCTTATATACATGCATTTGGATACTGTATTGTGCTATACTTGACTTTATATATCTGCAAGGAGGTAAAACGCCATTGGCACATACTGATGACTTATTTTGGTCATAAATGGTGATTTCTTTTGAGCCCTATCACTTTAAAATGAATATCTAATGCAACCTAAAGAGTTCAATTTAAACCTTTGAGTACATAGTTTGTAAGGTTAGCAAAAGTTAAAGAGTTCTGTTGATTATGTTATTTTGATCTTTATGAAAATATTTCATTGGCAGATTGTGGCTAAGATTAAGACAGAATGCCCTCACATACCACTTGTGCTGTATATAAATGGAAATGGAGGCTTGCTCGAGCGCATGAAGGACATAGGAGTTGATGTTATTGGACTTGACTGGACAGTGGATATGGCAGATGGAAGGAGGCGCGTTGGTGATGGAATTAGTGTACAAGGGAATGTGGACCCAGCATATCTATTTTCCCCATTACCAGTATTGACTGATGAAATTCATAGGTTAGTCAATACTTCATCGTGCATTTATTTATGTTATTTTAGTTTTTATATGAATACACACCGAACAGCTTATCAGTGAGGCCTACAAACTTCTTTATTTGTGTTATCTGTTTTGTCATCAGTTATTCATGTTAAGTCTTCACTCATCAACCAATGGCTGTGCAAGGAATTCAAGCATGTGATGTCAATTTAAATTTGTGTCTACAGTTTATACTATCTTTTGCATAAATTTTACTAGTGCTTAAGGGTTTTGCAAAAATGCCGTGTGGTCAATTCACCACACAGCTTGTACTAGGCTTCGTCACTGTCATTGACCCTATGTTGTATGGCCTATTAAGGCCTTCTTAGTTCATCTCAGTGCAACTGTGCCACTTGTGCAACTGATTTCATTTCTGAAGCATTCGTTCAATTTCGTACCAAGTAAGCTATTTGTATTTTGCAGTGTTCATCTTTAAATGTCTTCCAACTTCTGGTTGTAAAACAATAAATAGATGATCACATCACATGATCACAGGGTGTTGCATTCTCTTTTGGCAGGGATACATTAGTTTTAACTTCTAAGTGCTGCAATTTTAGGTCTTTAGGGTTTGTAATATGTCATAGAACTTTGTATCAGTTGATGATCTAACTGGGTTGCACAATTCACTCACTATTTTCAAAATACATTTGTAGGTATTGCTAATGATTGTTTCCCCACATGTTATACTATGCAGGGTTGTGAAAGCAGCTGGTCCGAAAGGTCATATACTTAACTTGGGCCATGGTGTTCTTCAAAAAACACCAGAAGAAGCTGTAGCACATTTCTTTGATGTCACAAGGAGCTTGAGATATGACACCCTTTTCCAGGGTCATCTTACTGAAGAATTGCAACCTGTTGCTTGATGATGGCCAGTAGCCTTGCCATATTTTTTTTGGTCTTACTGTTCTCAGCTCAACACCTTCTACATTATTAGAGTTCATTCCCTTTTGCTGGAGCTGTTCCTTGTAGAGACACCATGGCTAAATCAACTCAATTTTGTTCATTATGCATCTGTGTATTTCAGTCATTCATCTACTCAGCAGAGAAAAGGCGTGCCTCCTGCTTTTAGAAGGGAGCTGCAGTTTATTCAAGTGGGTTGTTCAACCCTTTCTGTTTTAGTTCCTTGCATTGGTTATCATTCCAGTTTAGAACGAACATGTTGCAGGTATTGCAGTCTTATACTTTGTCTTCTTTTGCGTATGTTAATGAGCAACTGAGCATCATGTTTTAGGTGCCATGATCTGGTCTGGTACCAATATTTTAGGTGCCAGTTGGGTGCCATGACCTACCAGGCTGCAGTGCTTTAAATTGAATCAATGCCGCCCATCTCGGAAATTATTTGTTGCAGTGGGAGGTTAGCCCATGTGCTCCTGACCTGCTGTCTACTACTAGGTTTTAACATATTCTGTATTGCTCGTTGTGGTCAAACTCTCTGGGTGAAAATGGATGGTGTAGCCACAAATGTTTACCACCCTTCAGAAAGAAAAAACTTTGGCACTTGCCTTATTAATAAACGCGGCATCGAATTGAGGTCCTCTGTTTTCTTAACTCCACTTGCTCATCTGTTATTTGAACGACATTGTTTCCTATGCATTCGATCATATATATCCCTTTAACACTTATAAACTGGTGCCTTATATCATTTCTTGTGCTTATGATGTCACTGAACTATAATTCCTGAACTATACCACTATTGATGATGGTGCTGAGTCCTAGGTTTTCTCGCTTTTCTTCTGTCTTAACGCAGTTGAAATGTAAAATGTGGTCCTAAGTACGTAACTTATTGCGATATCTGTTTGTTGTCTGAAGTTTGTGAATGCAAATGACTGGATCTGCTTGCCTGGTAGGGTAACTTGAGTAAGAAATGTAAAGTGTCAGCAACTTTTTAATGTCTTGATCAATCAGACATGAGTGCCTTTACTGACACAGCACAATGGACGGTATGATGCTTACTCGAGTGGGGTCATTGGTCTGCTCCAATATATCCATTCATCACTGTAGAAGCTTTCCAACCTTGCATTGGCAGCACTTTTCTCCACGCATTACAGTACAAAAGACGATCTCGGTTCAATGATGGATGGTGCGTCGTGTACGGTGTACTGGTGTTTGTTGCGAACAAAGTTTCCGTTTTTTGTGAGTGGTAGCGTATGACCGAATTGATGAGTTGATTGTTTTAGGCTACATGATGTAGACATCTCTTGGATTTATTATTGTTTTGGGAGTGCAATGATTAAATCGTTTGTTTGCTTGATTGCAAAGCGAGATGATCTGATTTTTCGGCATGTGACGAAAGGATTACTATGTCAGCAGATCCGATATACTCGTATCTTATAGGTCATGACATTCCCTAGCTTTGATTGAACTGCCAGGTTAGAGAAAAGAAGGCAAGCAAAGTGAAATTTCAGCAGCCCTATACGGCTGACACAATGCCTCTTTGTATGCACACTCGCTCAGGCCATCTCCAATCCATGACTGAAGATGTAGGCGTGGATCTCTCTCTTATCTCGTTGGTTTTATCTTTTAAGCTCTTTTCTCTTTGACAGATGTAGCGCATTTATACTTTTTTGCAGCCGGGGATGTTACTGCAGAACATCGGTCATCTGTGAATACGCAAATAGGCAAATTGCAGATTATTTCTCTCAAGGTAGCATTCCAAATTGCTTGCGATCATAGCTCTCGGTTTAGCAACTTCTATTCATTATTTACCATGAAAGCAGTTAAACCTGACAAAACTACTAGGACTCAGTTTATGGTTGATGTGCTGTGCTACGCAGCGCTTGTGTGTGTCATAATATATTGTAGAAAATTAGCCACGAAAATATGCAAGTGCAAGTCATATGCAAACACTAAAATAGGTAAAAGCGGGTTAGACCAAGCTATTTGTCTAGCGGGCCAGTTCTTTTGGGCAATTCTCCCAGAATTGACCCCCTCCCCACAGCTTCTTTCAGAATTGCCACTTGATATTTTTTTTACAATTTCTAACAAGTTAAGGTCTAATTAGTTAGGAATTGTAAAAAAAGATGGAGTAACAACTCCGGGAGAAGCTGGGGAGGGGGTTAATTCTGAGAGAATTGCCCAAAAGAACTGGCCCTTAGGATGATTGCGAGAGAAGCAAGCCTTTGGATCAACTGCTAATTCTATCCAACGGGGCATAACAGAATCACTGAAACCTTTTTTAAGTGTCTACAATGTTGGACTTTGTCAAATGGGAAAAGAGTCCAAGCTTGTAACTTTGTTATAGCGTGCACACATGGTTGGTGAGACTTGGTGCTCAGCAGAATATACCATTTTTGTCCTCATGCTTCACTCTTACTGTTTTTTCATCTGAATGATGATATGTGCTCCCATCTTTTCTTTCCATGTGAGTGTGATCCCATATATAAATTATGAATCTCATGGCATTAGTACACAATATGTTGAAAGTTGAAACAAACATTATGAATCTTATGACCATGTGGAGAGTATGGCATGTCCGGAATGAGATCACACACGACAAGGCGCCGCCCACTGCCGAAGCCTCTTGACGCTTTTTGCACGGGTACATCAACTCACCCCTGTGCATACAACAACATCCTGATGGTAACCTAGAGAAAGGGAAGATGGTGGTCCTACCTTCACCACCACGCGCTCCAGAAAGTACGGCGCTCAAGGTTCACGCACGCTGGGTACCGCCCCAGCCAGGCTGGGTTAAGTTGAACACGGATGGGACCTACATAGCGGCCACAGGTGCGGCGGGAGGAGGTATGATCATGCGTGATGACAGAGGCGAGATCATCTACAATGCATGTACGGAGCTACGCACATGCGATAACACTTTGGAGTCGGAGCTAGCAGAGTGCAGACTTGGAGCTGGCCTTGCACCGATCCAACCTACCTATTCTGGTTGAGTTGGATAGCGCGGAGGCGGTGTCGATGATTACAGCGTGTGAGATGCATAGATCGTCACATCGTGCACTTATATAGGAGATTCATAGGTTGGCTGGAAGCGATGCTAGGGAGATCTCTTTTACTCTTCGTAGCCGTCTGCAGAACATGGTTAGTCATGAGTTGGCTGCCTATGGCCGTAGCACTCCGCGCACGGCAGTCTGGCTTACTGCCAGGATGGACTTTGTTGTAAACCCGGCTCTCGCTGAGAAGCCTCCTTGAGTAATGAGAATTCCTTTCCCCTCCGCAAAAAAGAAAGAAAGAAAAGAAACAAACATTAAGATATAATGTCAAAATTGCTATGCTAGGTCGACCATGATTATGAAGCCTTGATTAGACTTATTGATTAACATTTTTGTTTATGTCCTAAGTCTAAAATACTATTCTAGCTTTTGTTCCATTTTTTACATTAATACAAAGATACATCAATCCATCAATTGTAGTGCGCTGATGGTAGCTAGAAGATTATATTCATGTTATGAATTTTACAATTTATGGTATCCTAATGCTCCAACAATTGGGTTTATAAGTCAGGTACGGGGTTTTGGGTCTTGAATTTGACTAGAAAAACATGTATTATATTTTTCAAATATATATAGTTGCCAAATGAAGTTTCTAACCATATAATTTTTGGTATGCTATAGATGTTTTATTAGTCCAATCAAAGACCTAAAAACCTATGCCCTACTTATAAATCCAACTAGAGGGAGTACCAGGTATAAGGCAAAAGGAGGAATCTGGTGGGAATCTTTAACACCTACTTATTTCAAAGAAAATGTAAAGCCCACACAAATCTTAGAATCTTTTTCTCCCGTAATAATATTCATACTAACTTTTTAAGGCATGTCCCTTGAAAAACAAGTCTTTTACGGATATTATGTCAACAAGTCATGTGTGCCAAATGCAGGAGAGTCTTTTTGGATCACTCATAGAATCCAAAAATCATGAACATTGTCGATACCAGACAGATGTGTTTGAACAACTTTTTTTGAATACATTTTTTCTAAAAAGGAGGCAAAAGCTTTGCCTCATCTCATTAATTAAGAAGAGTTTACAAGTTACAGAGGCGACTGGTAACAGTCGGAGACAACAAGAATACTCGCGGCATCACATATCTCAAATGCTTAGCTCTAGCCAAACCCCAAAGATTGGCCTCTACCTTTACCTTACCCACGATCTGATGGAAATATGCCCTAGAGGCAATAATAAAGTTGTTATTGTTATATTTCCTTATTCATGATAAATGTTTATTATTCATGCTAGAATTATATTGACCGTGAACTTAAATACATGTATCGATACATAAACAAATATTGTGTCCCTAGTGAGGCTCTACTAGACTAGCTCGTTGATCAAAAGATGGTTAAGGCTTCCTAACCATAGACATGAGTTATCATTTGATAATGGGATCACATCATTAGGAGAATGATGTGATGGACAAGACCCATCCATTAGCTTAGCATATGATCGTTCAGTTTATTGCTACTGCTTTCTTAATGTCAAATACATGTTCCTTCGACCATGAGATCATGCAACTCCCGGATACCGGAGGAATGCCCTGTGCTATATCAACTGTCACAACATAACTGGGTGATCATAAAGACGCTCTACAGGTATCTCCGAAGGTGTCTGTTGACTTGGCGTGAGTCAAGATTGGGATTTGTCAGTATATCGGAGAGGTATCTCTGGGCCCTCTCGGTAATACATCATCACAAGAAGCTTGCAAGCAAAGTGACTAAGGAATTAGTTATGAGATGATGTATTACAGAAGGAGTAAAGAGACTTGCCAATAACAAGATTGAACTAGGTATGAAGATACCGACGATCGAATCTCGAGCAAGTAACATACCGACAGACAAAGGGAATCACGTATGTTGTCATAAGGTTCGTCCGATAAAGATCTTCGTAGAATATGTAGGAACCAATATGGGCATCCAGGTCCCACTATTGGTTATTGACCAGAGAGGTGTCTCGGTCATGCCTACATCATTCTCGAACCCATATGGTCCGCACGCTTAACGTTCGTTGATGATATAGTATTATATGAGTTGTGAATTGGTGACAGAGTTGTTTGGAGTCCCCGATGAGATTACGGACACAATGAGGAGCTCCGAAATGGTCTGGAGGTAAAGATCGATATATAAGACGATATTATTTGGTCTACGGAAAGGTTTCAGAATGCACCAAGTATTCATCGTGTCACTGGAAGGGGTTCCGGGAGACCCGCTGGGAGTATATCAGCCTAATGGGCAAAGGGGAGGAACACACCAGCCCACAAGGGGCCGAGGTGCCCTCTCCCTAGCCGCTGGCCCTATAGGGAAGGAAAGGGGGGGCTAAGGCAAGGAGCAGCCCCCTTCCTGCCTTCTCCTCCACACCCCTAGGAAGGAAAGGGGAAGGCGCCCAACTGGACCAGCCGGCCACCTTGGGGCGCTCCCTGGCTGCTTCCCTCCCCCACCTATATATGCATATATATATATATATATATATATGTGTGTGTGTGTGTGTGTGTGTGTGTGTGTGTGTGTGTGTGTGTGAGAGGGAGGGGGCTCCACACAACCCACGACAATACCTAAGCCGTGTCCAACACCCCTCTCCATAATTTCATCCTCCGTCTAGTTTTTCCGCAGTGCACGGTGAAGCCCCGTGGGAACAAGTTCACCACCACCGTCACCACGCTGTAGTGCTGTCAGAACTCATCTACTACTTCGTCCGTCTTGCTGGATCAAGAAGGCGAGGACGTCATCGAGCTGAACATGTGCTGAACACGGAGGTGTCGTACGTTCGGCACTTGATCGGTTGGATCGTGAAGGTGTTCGACTACATCAACCGTGTTGATAAACGTTTCTGCTTAATGGTCTATGAGGGTACGTAGACACACTCTCCCCTCTCGTTGCTGTGCATCTCCATGGATAGATCTTGTGTGTGCGTAGATATTTTTTTGTATTCCATGCAACGTTCCCCAACAGTGGCATCAGAGCCAGGTATATGCGTAGATGATATTCATGAGTAGAACACAAAGAAGTTGTGGGCAGTGATGGTCATACTGCTTACCACCAATGTATTATTTTGATTCGACAATACTGTGGGATGAAGCGTCCTGGACCAACCTTACATGTCCACGCACATGAGACCGGTTCCACCGACTGACATGCAACTTGTTTTGCATAAAGGTGGCTGGCGGGTGTCTGTTTCTCCTACTTTAGTTGAATCGAATTTGACTACGGCCGGTCCTTGAAGAAGGTTAAAACAACAAACTTGATAATCACCGTTGTGGTTTTGCGTACGTAAGAATGGTTCTTGCTAGTTGCCCGTAGCAGCCACGTAAAACTTGCAAACAACAAAGTAGAGGACGTCTAACTTGTTTTTGCAGGGTATGTTGTGATGTGATATGGTCAAGACGTGATGTGATATACGTTGTTGTATGAGATGATCATGTTTTGTAATATCGACAACCGGCAGGAGCCTTACGGTTGTCTCTTAATTATTGTATGAAATGCAAACGCCATGTAATTGTTTTACTTTATCGCTATGCGTTAGCAATAGTTGTAGAAGCAATAATTGGCGAGATGACCCCGACGCAACGATGGAGATCATGACGATGCTTTGGAGATGGAGATAAAAAGCACAAGATAATGATGGCCATATCATGTCACATATTTTGATTGCATGTGATGTTTATCCTTTATGCATCTTATTTTGCTTAGAACGACGATAACATTATAAGATGATCCCTTCACTTAATTTCAAGATAAAAGTGCTCTCCCTAAGTATGTACCGTTGCCAAAGTTTGTCGTTTCGAAGCACCTCGTGATGATCGAGTGTGATAGACTCTACGTTCACATACAATGGGTGTAAGACAGTTTTGCACATGCAGAATACTTGGGTTAAACTTGACGAGCCTAGCATGTACAGACATGGTCTCGGAGAACTAGAGACCGAAAGGTCGAACATGAGTCATATAGTAGATATGATCAACATAGAGATGTTCACCATTGATGACTACCGCATCTCACGTGATGATCGGACGTGGGTCAGTTGATTTGGATCATGTGACACCTAGATAACTTGAGGGATGTTATTTTAAGTGAGAGTTCATTAGTAATTTGATTAATTGTACTTAATTTATCATGAACTTAGTCTTAATAGTTTTGCATATCTATGTTGTAGATCAATGGCCCGTGCTACCGTTCCCCTGAATTTTAGTGCGTTCCTAGAGAACGCTAAGTTGAAAGATGATGGTAGCAACTACACGGATTGGGTCCGTAACGTGAGGACTATCATCATTGCCGCAAAGAAGAATTATGTCCTTGATGCACCGCTAGGTGACAGACCTGCTGCAGGAGCTACTGCAGATGTTATGAACGTCTGGCAGTCTCAATCTGATGACTGCTCAATAGTTCAGTGTGCCATGCTTTACAGCTTAGAACCGGGACTTCAAAGATGTTTTGAACGCTACAGAGCATATGAGATGTTCCAAGAGCCTAAGTTGATATTTCAAGATAATGCCCGGGTTGAGAGATATGAAGTCTCCAACAAGTTCTATAGCTGCAAGATGGAGGAGAACAGTTCTGCCAGTGAACACATATTCAAAATGTCTAGGTATCATAACCACTTGACTCGGCCCGGAATTGATCTTCCAATTGAGAGTGTTATTGACAGAGTTCTTCAGTCACTGCCACCAAGCTACAAAGGCTTCATGATGAACTATAATATGCAAGGGATGACGAAAACGATTCCCAAGCTCTTCGCAATGCTTAAGGCCTCAGAGGTAGAAATCAAGAAGGAGCACAAGTGTTGATGGTTAACAAGACCACTAGTTTCAAGGAAAAGGGCAACGGAAAGAAAGGGAACTTCAAGAAGAATGGCAATCAAGTTGCCGCTCCCATGAAGAAGCCCAAAGCTGGACGCAAGCCTGAAACTGAGTGCTCCTGCTACAAAGGGAATGGTCACTGGAAGCGGAACTGCCCCAAATACTTGGCGGATAAGAAGGATGGCAAAGTGAACAAAGGTATATTTGATATACATGTTATTGATATGTACCTTACTAATGCTCGTAGTAGCGCCTGGGTATTTGATACTGGTTCGGTTGCTCATATTTGTAACTCAAAACATGAGCTGCGGAATAAACGAAGATTGGCAAAGGACGAGGTGATGATGCTCGTCGGGAATGGTTCCAAGGTCGATGTGATCGCCGTCGGCACACTACCTCTACATCTACCTTCGGGATTAGTTTTAGACCTCAATAATTGTTATTTGGTGCCAGCGTTGAGCATGAACATTATATCAGGATCTTCTTTAATGCGAGCTGATTATTCATTTAAGTCAGAGAATAATGGTTGTTCTATTTATATGAGTAATATCTTTTATGGTCATGCACCTTTAATGAATGGTCTATTCTTGTTGAATCTCGATCGTAGTGATACATATATTCATAATATTGATGCCAAAAGATGCAAAGTTGATAATGATAGTGCAACATACTTGTGGCAATGCCGTTTAGGTCATATTGGTGTAAAGCGCATGAAGAAACTCCATGTGGATGGACTTTTTTAATCACTTGATTATGAATCATTTGATACTTGTGAACCATGCTTCATGGGCAAGATGACTAAAACTCCGTTCTCTGGAACAATGGAGCAAGCTAATGACTTATTGGAAATAATACATACCGATGTATGCGGTCCGATGATTATTGACGCACGTGGCAGGTATTGTTATTCTCTAACCTTTACAGATGATTTGAGTAGGTATGGGTATATCTACTTAATGAAACACAAATCTGAAACATTTGAAAAGTTCAAAGAATTTCAAAGTGAAGTAGAGAATCATCGTAACAAGAAACTAAATTTCTATGATCTGATCGTGGAGGTGAATATTTGAGTTACAAGTTTGGCCCTCATTTGAAACAATGTGGAATTGTTCCACAACTCACACCACCTGGAACACCACAGTGTAATGGTGTGTCCGAACATCGTAACCGTACTTTATTAGATATGGTGCGATCTATTATGTCTGTTACCGATTTTCCTTTATCATTTTGGGGTTATGCATTAGAGACAACCACATTCACGTTAAATAGGGCATCATCTAAATCTGTTGAGACGACACCGTATGAACTGTGGTTTGGCAAGAAACCTAAGTTGTCGTTTCTTCAAGTTTGGGGATGCGACACTTATGTCAAAAGCCTTCAGCCTGAGAAGCTCGAATCCAAATCAGAGAAGTGTGTCTTCATAGGATACCCTAAGTAAACTATTGGGTACAACTTCTACCATAGATCCGAAGGTAAGATCTTTGTTGCCAAGAATGGATCCTTTCTAGACAAGGAGTTTCTCTCGAAAGAAGTGAGTGGGAGGAAAGTAGAACTTGATGAGGTAATTGTACCTGCTCTCGAATTGGAAAGTAGCACATTAGAGAAAATCGTTCCCATGATGCCTACACCAACTAGAGAGGAAGCTAATGATGATGATCATGAAACTTCGGATCAAGTTACTACTGGACCTCGTAGGTCCACCAGAACACGTTCCGCACCAGAGTGGTACGGTAAGCCTTTCCTGGAAGTCATGTTATTAGACCACGACGAACCTATGAACTATGAAGAAGCTATGATGAGCCCAGATTCCGATAAATGGCTTGAGGCCATGAAATTTGAGATAGGATCCATGTATGAGAACAGAGTGGGGACTTTGGTGGACTTGTCCGATGATCAGCAAGCCATTGAGAATAAATGGAGCTTCAAGAAGAAGACATACGTTGATGGTAATGTCGCTGTCTAGAAAGCTCGATTTGTCGCAAAAGGTTTTTGACAAGTTCAAGGGGTTGACTACGATGAGACTTTCTTACCCGTAGCGATGCTTAAGTCTATCCAAATTATGTTAGCAATTGCCGCTTTTATGATTATGAAATCTAGCAAATGGACGTCAAAACTGCATTCCTTAATGGATTTCTTAGAGAATACTTGTATATGATGCAACTAGAAGGTTTTTTCCATCCTAAAGGTGCTAACAAAGTGTGCAAGCTCCAGCGATCCATCTATGGACTGGTGCAAGCATCTCAGAGTTGGAATATACGCTTTGATGATGTGATCAAAGCATATGCTTTTATACAGACTTATGGTGAAGCCTCTATTTACAAGAAAGTGAGTGGGAGCTCTGTAGCATTTCTGATTTTATATGTGGATGACATATTGCTGATTGGAAATGATATATAATTTCTGGATAGCATAAAAGGATACTTGAATGAGAAATTTTCAATGAAAGACCTTGGTGAAACTACTTATATATTGGGCATCAAGATCTATAGGGATAGATCAAGACGCTTAATAGGACTTTCACAAAGCACATACCTTGGCAAAGTCCTGAAGAAGTTCACAATGGACCAGTTTAAGAATGGGTTCTTGCCTATGTTGCAAGGTGTGAAATTGAGTCAGACTCAAAGCCCGATCACGGTAGAAAGATAGAGAGAAAATGAAAGTCATTGCCTATGCCTCAGCCGTAGGTTCTATCATGTATGCTATGTTCACTACTGCAGGATGCTACTAACGTGACACTACGACCAGAGACCCTTTGACAAAACTGTGTGCGATGCATTAATCAAAAACGATGATGTAAAAAAACCATCAAAAAATATGCAAAACATCTGCGATGGCGGAGCCATCAAACACGGTTCCAATTTTAGTTGCATGTAGAATAAAAACCAATTGTAACATATCATTGAAGATATATATAGTTTATGAGCATCAACATTAAAATAAGACTTTTTACCAGCGTTTTATGCCACAATTGGTCTTGTTCAATGTGTGCACCATAGGTATAATTAATCCCATCCAAAATCCAGCGTTCATACACTGTGCTATCTCTGTTAGATTATCAACAAAGTTTATGACATGCTTCAAGTCCTTCCAGTGAAATTTGGTACACTTAGTAACATACAAATCGTTCACTATGAATCCAACATATCCTGCTTAAAAGGTGGAAAGGTATTATTTATTCAGAACATGGCAGAAGAATACATAGTGCGCATACATTGATAAATAGAATTTGTTACTACCTAGGAATGGAGTCAGAAAATGAAATCACAATTGGTTGCTTAAATAGTGATCAATTAGTCAGAACAAATACCTCGATTTTTCTAAGTAATATGCCAGCATGGAGAAAGTTTAAAGAACACTAACCTCGGTCAGACTTTGATCAACTGATGATGCTGGGGAAGCAAACTTCCATGTTAATTAGACCAGGCTGTGGTGCACGCACTAGAATTTTATTGCCAGCTTTCAGTTCATAACACTTAGACATTTTTCTCCAAAGGCCCGCATCAATATAGGAGTGACCATCTTTGTCAAGTTTTACACTAACCGGCATTGTAAATTCATGCTGCATTGTCACTATGACATCCATGGAGTCATCAACAAAGTAAAGCCCAAGATTTCCTTCTACTCCTGTTCTTGCAAAGCAAGGGATGTACTGCTTGAAATGAAAATTAAGATCATAAATTAGATATATTGAAACAACATAGCAAGATGCAAATATGGGAAACTGATAGAACGGTTCAATATATAGATGAAAGCAAAGTACAAAAATATATAATTGAAAATAGATAATGTAACAAAGATTTGATGCAAATATGAGAGTAACTGAATGAACAATACATAATATATTTGCCTAATATAGGGGGGGTCGGCTTCCACATCTAGTCTGCACATGCCACCATACCATTTATCCAAATGTAGCAACAGATGGTATATGTTCATAAATTTAGGCCATGCCGACCGTGGTAGGTTGAGATTGAACATATCAAGCGCTCCCTGAAGTCATCTGAAATGGTGAGATGGAACTTCGTTTCCGACTGGCCGTGACCACACTTGCCCGATTTGTGCTCGCACTATGGACACATGAATGAACACCCACGAATCAGCTAGAACAAAAATGAATCCACAACGATTTCCGCCGGTTGATTAACAACGATGAACGGACTGTGATAAGAGATGAGTGAATATTTTGCTAAGTTGATTACCTTCTCCAGGAGAAAAATCCCCGGCCCAATGCCGTAGAAAACCCCAATCGACCAGAGTCTAGAATGTCAGTGCAGATAGGCGGGGGAAAGTGGTAGGGGCGAAATCCCGTGGCGTTTGGAGCGCGACCTCCGCTCGTTGACAACATCCGTCAAGCTTAGGGTGGTCGCCGTGATAGAAGTTGATGAGGTGCAGAGTTGCGGAGGAGTCCGTGGCGAGTGGGTGGGGATGAAGTGGGTGAGGGTTTTCTTTTTTCCTTTTGCATGTGTGGGTGAACACACACAGTTCGCAGAGGCGACGGAGATGAATCGTGTGCGATAGTAAATCACCGAGATTGAAGGGGAATCCAAATTTCCTTTGTCCTTTGTCCATGAGTTTTTTTCCTACGATGAACATAAACCCTGCAAATCGCCGTGTTCAAATTTGGCACTTTTCCGGGTTCATTTCCAATATTTAGGGGATTATATGCATTTTCTAGGCATTAATGCGCATAATTCAAATTCAAACAATCGGTGCATGAAAAAGTACACGAGAACGGTCTGGAAAACCATGATTGTGCTATTTAGTAAATTGACATGCCTTTTAAAAGGAATGGACATATATTTCAAGGAAATGTGTTTACTGGGTACTATACAAAAATTAAATACATGCTTGGAACAGATGACGCCCGGCGTGGTGCCATGTTATGGCCTCACCATGCCCTGGTAAAATTTTTAGAATGTTTCTTATGTTATCATGCACGCCATTCATAAATCAAACCATCACCGAGGAAAATTCATGGTTTCAAGGGGGAAATCAACAAGAATGAAGGGGCCGAGAATCCAAATTTCCTTCCTAGCTTGTCATTCAGTTTTTTCTACAATCAACATACCCCCTCGAATGCAACGTGTTCAAATTTGGCATTTTTCGGGCTCATTTACCATATTAGGGGATTATGTGCATTTTCTAGGCATTAATCCACATAATTCAAATTCGAACAATCGGTGCAAGAAAAGGTGCACAAGAACGGTCTCGAAAAACCATACTCGTGGTATTTAGTAAATTCTCAAGCCTTTTACAAGGAATGGGCAGAGATTTCAAGGGAATGCGTGGCAATAGTCAACCACAAACGCGTCATTTATTGGGTTATTGAATGTGCAACTATCCTTGGGTTGTTTTGGTAATTCCTAACAACATATATCTCATTGAGCTAACGCCACTTCAAGATAAATATTTCAGGAAAGCTCAATGGTTGCCATGGCATGGATGAGAAAAGTGGGTCCCTCAAAATGCTAAGGACAAAAGGATTGGCTCAAGCTCAAAGCACAAGACTCTACATTTTCTATTTTAGTGATCCAAGATCACATTGAGTCTATAGGAAAAGCCAATACTATCAAGGAGGGATGAGGTGTTGCTTAATGGCTTTCTTGCTCAAAGTGCTTAGTGATATGCTCCAAAGCCCTCAACAACATTCTCACATCCACACATGACCCAAACCAAAAGTCAAACTCGGCCCCACCGATTCTTTCTATCCGGCGCCACCGAGTTCAGATGTCATTGCCACTGCCACAAACCCTAGTCAATTCGGTCTCACCAATAGGGATCTCGGTCTCACCGAGATGGGATTGTAATCTCTCTGTTTCCCTTCGTAACGTTTCGGTCCAACCGAGATGAGCGGTCGGTCCCACCAAGATTGCAATGCAAACTCCCTGTTTCCCTTTCGTAACATTTTGGTCCAAGCAAGATGAGCGAATCGGTCCCACCGAGTTTGCCTGACCAACCCTCTGTGTGTCCATTACCAAAATCGGTCTCACCGAGTTTGTGTAATCGGTCTCACCGCGATTACGTTATGCCCTAACCCTAACCATATCGGTCCTACCGAGTTGCATGTCGGTCCCACCGAAAATCCTAACGGTCACATTATTTGCTAAACCGGTCCGACCGAGTTTCACGATTCGGTCTCACCGAGATTGGTAAGTTGTGTGTAACAGTTAGATTTTGTGTGGAGGCTATATATACCCCTCCACCCACTCTTCATTCGTGGAGAGAGCCATCAGAACATGCCTACACTTCCAACATACATTTTCTGAGAGAGAACCACCTACACTTGTGTTGAGGCCAAGATACTACATTCCTACCATATGAATCTTGATCTCTAGCCTTCCCCAAGTTGCTTTCCACTCAAATATTCTTTCCACCAAATCCAAATCCGGTGAGAGAGTTGAGTGTTGGGGAGACTATCATTTGAAGCACAAGAGCAAGGAGTTCATCATCAACACACCATTTGTTACTTCTTGGAGAGTGGTGTCTCCTAGATTGGCTAGGTGTCACTTGGGAGCCTCCGACAAGATTGTGGAGTTAAACCAAGGAGTTTGTAAGGGCAAGGAGATCGCCTACTTCGTGAAGATCTACCCTAGTGAGGCAAGTCCTTCGTGGGCGACGGCCATGGTGGGATAGACAAGGTTGCTTCTTCGTGGATCCTTCGTGGGTGGAGCCCTCCGTGGACTCGCGCAGCCGTTACCCTTCATGGGTTGAAGTCTCCATCAACGTGGATGTACGATAGCACCACCTATCTGAACCACGACAAAAACATCCGTGTCTCCTATTGCGTTTGCACTCTCCAAACCCTTCCCTTTACATTCTTGCAAGTTGCATGCTTTACTTTCCGCTGCTCATATACCCTTTGCATGCTTGCTTGAATTGTGTTAAGATTGCTTGAATTGTGCTAAGTTGCTAAAATCTGCCAAGAAATAAAATTGGGAAAAGGCTAGATTTTTATTTGGTCAAGTAGTCTAATCACCCCCCTCTAGACACACTTTCAATCCTACAGGTGCTATCAGAGCCTTCCTCTCCATTTGATTTGATTTCCATAGCTTTTGGTAGTCATAGCCTTGGTTTCACAACCTAGGAGAGTATGGCGTCTAGCGAGGGAAATTACCACCGTAGAGGTCCTTACTTTGATGGTACTAATTTTGCTAGTTGGAAGCATAAGATGAAAATGCATATTCTTGGACATAACCCCGCCGTTTGGGCTATTGTGTGTATTGGCTTGCAAGGTGAATTCTTTGATGGGAGAGAACCGAACCGTGAAGCCACCACAGAAGAGTTGAAGATGCTGCAATACAATGCTCAAGCTTGTGATATCCTCTTCAACGGATTGTGCCCTGAAGAATTCAACAAAATAAGCCGTCTTGAGAATGCAAAGGAAATTTGGGATACTTTGATTGATATGCATGACGGTACCGACTCCGTCAAGGAATCCAAGTTGGATGTGCTTCAAAGTCAGCTTGACAAGTTCAAAATGAAGGATGGTGAAGGTGTCGCTGAAATGTACTCTAGGCTTGCACTTATCACAAATGAGATTGCCGGCTTAGGAAGTGAAGAGATGACCGGCAAATTCATCATCAAGAAGATCCTAAGAACTTTGGACGGAAAATATGATACAATGTGCACATTGATCTAAATGATGCCCAATTACAAAGATCTCAAGCCAACGGAAGTCATCGGAAGAATTGTTCCTCATGAGATGTCACTCAAGGATAAGGAGGAGCTCCACAACAAGTCAAGTGGTGCTTACAAAGCCTCCTGTGAAGCTACCACATCATCAAGTGAGAAACAAACCCTCAATGAAGAATTAAGCCTAATGGTGAAGAACTTCAACAAGTTCTACAAGAGTAGAAGCAAGGAAAGAAGTTCCAAGTCAAGGTCCTACAATGACAAAAGATCTTCTAGTCGTGAGCGTAATTGCTACAATCAAGGAAGACCCGGACACTATTCCAATGAGTGTACGGCACCCTACAAAAGAATAGAAGATTCTCCAAAAAGAAGAAGTAGAAGAGAAGAATCACCATCAAGAGAAAGAAGGAGTAGAGATGATCGTTATGAACGAAGAACATCCCAGAGAAGCAAGGATTCGGAAAGGAAGGGCAGATCATCAAGGAGCTACATAATTCGAAGACATCAAGCTCATGTTGGTGAATGGGTATCCGGCTCCGACTCCGACAATCACTCCGAGAGAAGCTATCACTCCGACTCCGAATATACTCAAGATGAAGGTGTTGCCGGACTAGCACTTGTGTCAACCAACTCCTATGACATATTTGATTCACCAAATGAAGGACTTGGAAGATGCTTCATGGCTAAAGGCCCAAAGGTATCACATCCTGAGTATGTTGATTTCAATAGTGATGAAGATGACTTGTTAGGTGATGACGATTTACTTGTTGACAACTCTAGTGATGAATACTATGATGAAACGTTAATTAATCATGCTAATCAAGATAAAACGAATGACAATGATAAGAAGAAGATTGAGCTCCTAACTAAAGAACTAAACACTCTTACGTTAGCTCATGAAACTCGGTAATTGCCTTTGGCTCCTAGGTGCATATGCACACATTCTTAGGAGATCATCGAGAACTTTTAAGGAGTCATGAGAAGTTACGCTTTGAAAAGGTCAACCTTGAGCAAGAGCATGAGTTCTTAAAGGCAGTCAATGATGATCTTCGCAAGAAAAGTTCTTCTTACATTGCCAAGCGTTTACTATTATCTACTTACATGCCTCAAGTCAAGTCTAGTAACAAGAACAAGAAAGATTCTTCCTCTAGTAGTAACAATAATCATGCTAAATCCAATGTTGTTGCTTCTAGTAGTTCTCTTGATTCCACTAATGATTCTCTTAGCCAAGTTACACTTGAGCAAGAAAATAGCTTATTGAAGGGAATTATAGAGAAAGGTGTTTACAAGAGCCTTGCCGGGAGTAAGCAATTCGAGGAAATTGTACGCAAGCAAGGAAGGCACTGGAAGAACCAAGGTGTTGGGTTTGAATGAAAGTTCAATGCCAATGGAGTTGAGTGGGAAGAAGATCAATACCCCAAGACGAAGTTTGTTCCTCAACAAGAGATGTATGATCCTACTTCTTTCAAAGGGACACAAGCTCAAGATGATCTTCCACCACAAGACCACAAGCGAAAAGGCAAGGATAAGCTTCAAGAGGAGATTGATGCATTTGAAGAAGCTCCTAAGGCCTTGGTCAAGTGGGTTCCCAAGACTACATCAAGTTCTACTTCATCGAGTACAACTACAACTCCAAGTATTCCCATCAAGATGATGTGGATCCCGAAGAAGAAGAACTAGAGAGTTCCTGAGGGTGACTCCGCCAACATACTTCACTCTTATCATTTTGGCAAGGACAAGTGCAATCAACTTCCACATCTTGCACTAGTTCAAGGAGTCACAAACCCTCTTGTTGGTAAGACAAGGGACAAGGTAACCTAATGCTTTCATAGACATCATCTTGTGTGTGTGCATCACTCTATGTCTATGGATATCCTTGTTTGTTCCTTGTGGGACTAACCCGTATAGGTATTGAAAGTGCAACTCACTCCAAAGGATTGCTCCAAATGATCTACATCAACATTGAGCATCCACATCTTCAACACCTACATGAAGTCATCATCGACAAAACCCAAGGTTAGTTCATCCATCTTAGGGGGGATCTCACATCTAGGGGGAGCTTTACTCTAAGAATTGAGCTAAAGCAACTCTAATGGTGTGAACACAACAATGCTTTATGTAAAAGTGGTAACCCCACTTGTGCTTAAACGATGAGTATGACCTATGATCAAATGTTCTCATTTAACTCCTAAGTCAATATACTCATATATAGATGACCTAGTCATTGCCAATTGCTTGATAGATGCTAGAAGTGGTTGTGCATGCTTTGCCACATATTTCATTTGCCATTTTAGTGAGCATGTTGGTTGCACAATTTACTCATTCGAGGACATCCACTTGTAGCTTTGATTGTTTGGTTTCTTTTGTTTTGCCAAGTGGATGGACAGGAATGCCTAAGAACCTTCTCTAGCTATCTATGCTTTTCTTGTCTCAAGCTCTATTCATGCTATATCACAAAGTTTGATCAAGTCAGATTCGAACCACTCTGTGTGAGGAGCACTCAGAGTCCCAGATTCGTCATAGACTTAAACTTCCAAAACCTCTGTGTGCATTTCGGTCTGACCGATTCAACCTTTTCGGTCACACCGAGATCACTAAGTTGATCTAGGTTTTCAATCTCGGTGCAACCGATGTGAACTCTTCAGTCACACCGAGTTGCAGTAACTGCTTGCAGTAATGCATCTCGGTGCCATCGAGTTGTTCCACTCGGTCACACCGACAGGGTCAGGCTATATATACTCCCGGGCCAAAATTTGGAAACTTTTCCGAAACTCCTCGCCCGCGCACAGCCTGCTCTGCCTCTTCGGGTCTCCGGATCGTCCTCCTCGTCGCCAGCGACCTCCTGCCGCTGGTCTCCGCCACCGTCGACGGGAGCTCCACTGTTGTCGGTGTAGCAAATCCATCACCGCATTAGGGTATGGATTTGAACTTTGTGCTATTTCTTACTTCGATTCCTAGCACATTGTATTTCCAAGAATCTTGCCACATTTGAAATCACTCTATCAAGCGAAATCACTCCATAGATTAGATTTGGATTGAAAATTTAGGGTTAGGTTTCCGCCGAATTCATCTCGGACCGACCGAGTTGTAGAAATCGGTCTCACCGATTTGGCTCAGGCCATTGCACATGTGATTCTCGGTTTGACCGAGAATTGCAAATCGGTGTGACCAAGTTCGATTCTTTGTGAAACCCTAGCAGTCTCGGTGCCACTGAACTGTGACTCGGTCTGACCGAGTTCACTAGTTTAGGTTCCAAAAGCTACTTCGGTATCACCGAGTATACAAATCGATAGCTCCGAAATGCTTTCTATTGAAAACTAAAACTAAGTTTTTGACTCATTCTTTTGCAAAAATCTCTGTGCTTTGTGATGCTCATCTACTCTACCTCATCTATATCTATTCATAGAGTCTGCTGTTAGAGTTTGCATCATGTCAGATCTGAGTGACAGTCAGAACAAGTGTGAGGAGCAAGTTCACATGAGTTAGGGCACTAGTACCTCTAGCAGTTATGATGAGGGTAGCAGGAGCACACCCAGCAATTTGCCAAAGGCAGCCACCAGGATCAGAAAGAAGAAGATCTCAGATTCTGAAGATGAGGACTATGTGGCTGTTGAGGATGAGGCCACTTCCAAGAAGAAGGTGTTGAAGAAGGAATATGGCACAACTGCTACCACTAAGCCAAGAATGCAAAAGAAGACACCTGCCAGGAGAATTCCCACTTCCAAACCTAGGAAGGTTGCCACTGGTGAAACCATGAAGTTCACCATTGAGTCTGATGATGAAGCTGCTGGCCAAGATCTGAAGAAGAAGAAGAGAGTCAGAACTACTACTACCAAAGTACTTGGCAAGCCCTCTATGAGGAGAGACTCTAAAGAAGAAGAGGAAGAGGTTGCTGCACCAGCACCTAAAGCTCAAAAGCTGACGGGAGATGCTATAACATCAGGGGCTGCTCCATCTAAGCCCAAAGATGCTCCCAAGGCTGCTGCTCCAAAGCCCAAGTCTGCACCCAAGAGGAACACCAGGAGTATTCCAGCTACAGAGAAGAACAAGGCCCGAGTGCCTGAAGCTGATGATGAAGAAGATGAGGATTCACTTGTCTTGAGAAAGTTGAAGCCCAAGATTCCTGATCATAATGATGCTCATCCAGTTGCAGAGGATATGAAGCTCAGGAAGGACGCAGGTCTGAGATTGTGGAGATAGAATGATCCCTATTCTGTCAGGAGGAGAACTACTGTGGACTACAGGTTCCACACTAAGGAACATCAAGATTTCTATGAGACAGTGTTGCTTGACAAGAATCCCATAGTATGTGACATGAGATGGGTTGACTTGGAGTACATCAGGAAGAATGAAGAGCACTATCCTGGAGTTTATGACAGTTTCAAGTCTTGTGGAGTAGATGACTTTGTTGGGCAGAAGCTCACAAAGTGGAATGATGAGCTTATTATGCAGTTCTACTCCACAACTCATTTCTACCCAGATGGGAAGATAGTTTGGATGTCAGAGGGTACTAGGTACCAATCAACAGTTGAGGAATGGTCTTAGTTGATAAATGCTCCAAAAGAGAATGAGGATGACTTGGATGTCTATGCCAAGAAGAAGAAAGACCACAACTCTATGGCACACATGTACAGAGAGATCCCAGATGCTGCACTAGAGACACATAAGTTTGGATCTGTACATTATCTATTGTCAGGATTGCCTACTATCAACTGGATCTTAAGGCACACTTTGCTGCCCAAGTGAGGTGACCACAAGATGATCAGAGGCCATGCAATTAACTTGTTGCATATATTTGATGTGCCTCAGAAATTCAAAGTCATGAGCCTGATTGTAGAGACAATCAAAAGGACTGCTGCTGATCACAAGAGGAGTTGTGGGTATGCCCCACAGATTCAGGAGCTTATAAACTCCAAGATGGGCACTGGCACATATCTCTTGGACAAGGAACACCTGCCCATCTACCCTGACTTCAAGGACAACACCATTGTGATGGATGAAAATGAATCATCATCTGTGCAAGCACAAGAGAAGAAAGAGAAGGCAAGGGTTGAGAAAGCTGCTAAGTTGCCAACTGCTGAAGAGGCATCTCAGATTTTCCTGAAGAGCAAGCTAGATCAGCTTGGCTACTTGATTGCCTCCACCTTGAGGATTGAGAAGGGCTTGGCCACCTTGACTCAAAACCAAGAGAGCTTGGAGAGAATCATAGAGTAGAAGTTTTATGCTCTTGATGTCAAAGTGACTGAGATCCAAACTGCAGTTGAGCAACTTCAGGAGGATGTGGAGGAGAAGAAGTGCAAGTCAACTACTGATGCTTTTGTTAGAGTGCCCAGAGGACAGAGATCTGCTGTAGTGCCTGTTCCAGACACCAGAGCTACATCATCTGCACCAGCTACAGCTTCAGTGCCTCTAGCTCTAGCACCCACTCCACCAGCTCCAGCTACATCAACAGAAGTCTTCGTCCAAGGAGCCATCTCTACACCATCACATGAAGACCAAGCCTGAGAGTCGTTTAGCACTATACATTCTTTTATGAACTTTTTGGTAACTTGTTGCCAAAGGGGGAGAAAAATGTATAGATCATAGGCTTCGAGAGAGAGTGTTGCTTTTGGTATCTCTTGTCTTTTTGGTGGTTGAACTTCGTTTTATGTGTTTGCTTGTTTGCTTGATACTCTATGCCTTGTGTGAGATACTTGGATGATCATGTGTTTGATCATATGCTATGCTACATTAATGCTTGTTGGATGATATTATCTCTTATATTCTCATATGATCACTCACTTTGCTTGGTGATGAGTGCATGTATTTAATTATTATCATTTTGAGTGCTCCACCTAGATGTATGTGACATGGAAGAGTGACTCATGATCCTAACTCATTGTGCATTTGCAGTCCAAAGCAAATTTTAAATAATGCACAAATTTAGGGGGAGCTCTTACTTTTCACATATTTCTCAAAGTGACAATGTTTTTCAATCTTATTATCATTTGTCGAAGCTTTGATCTATATGTTGTCATCAATTACCAAAAAGGGGGAGACTGAAAGTGCAACTATCCCTGGGTGGTTTTGGTAATTCCTAACAACATATATCTCATTGAGCTAATGCCACTTCAAGATAAATATTTCAGGAAAGCTCAATGATTGGCATGGCATGGATGAGAAAAGTGGATCCCTCAAAATGCGAAGGACAAAAGGATTGGCTCAAGCTCAAAGCACAAGACTCTACATTTTCTATTTTAGTGATCCAAGATCACATTGAGTCTATAGGAAAAGCCAATACTATCAAGGAGGGATGAGGTGTTGCTTAATGGCTTTCTTGCTCAAATGCTTAGTGATATGCTCTAAAGCCCTCAACTACTTTCTCACATCCACATATGACCCAAACCAAAAGTCAAACTCGGCCCCACCGATTCTTTCTATCTGGCGCCACCAAGTTCAGATGTCATAGCCACTGCCACAAACCCTAGTCAATTCGGTCTCACTGATAGGGATCTCGGTCTCACCGAGATGGGATTGTAATCTCTTTGTTTCCCTTCGTAACGTTTCGGTCCAACCGAGATGAGCGATCGGACCCACCGAGATTGCAATGCAAACTCTCTATTTCCCTTTCGTAATGTTTCGGTCCAACCGAGATGAGCGAATCGGTCCCACCGAGTTTACCTGACCAACCCTCTGTGTGTCCATTACCAAAATTGGTCTCACCAACTTTGTGTAATCGGTCTCACTGAGATTACATTATGCCCTAACCCTAACCATATCGGTCCTACCGAGTTGCATGTCGGTCCCACCAAAAATCCTAACGGTCACATTATTTGCTAAACCGGTCCGACCAAATTTCACGATTCGGTCCCACCGAGATTGGTAAGTTGTGTGTAACGGTTAGATTTTGTGTGGAGGCTATATAGACCCCTCCACCCACTCTTCATTCGTGGAGAGAGCCATCAGAACATGCCTACACTTCCAACATACATTTTCTGAGAGAGAACCACCTACACTTGTGTTGAGGCCAAGATATTCCATACCTACCATATGAATCTTGATCTCTAGCCTTCCCCAAGTTGCTTTCCACTCAAATCTTCTTTCCACCAAATCCAAATCCTGTGAGAGAGAGTTGAGTGTTGGGGAGACTATCATTTGAAGCACAAGATCAAGGAGTTCATCATCAACACACCATTTGTTACTTCTTGGAGAGTGGTGTCTCCTAGATTGGCTAGGTGTCACTTGGGAGCCTCCGACAAGATTGTGGAGTTAAAACAAGGAGTTTGTAAGGGCAAGGAGATCGCCTACTTCGCGAAGATCTACCCTAGTGAGGCAAGTCCTTCGTGGGCGACGGCCATGATGGGATAGACAAGGTTGCTTCTTCGTGGACCCTTCGTGGGTGGAGCCCTCCGTGGACTCGCGCAGCCGTTACCCTTCGTGGGTTGAAGTCTCCATCAACGTGGATGTACGATAGCACCACCTATCGGAACCATGACAAAAACCGTTTCTCCTATTGCGTTTGCACTCTCCAAACCCTTCCCTTTACATTCTTGCAAGTTGCATGCTTTACTTTCCGCTGCTCATATACCCTTTGCATGCTTGCTTGAATTGTGTTAAGATTGCTTGAATTGTGCTAAGTTGCTAAAATCTACCAAGAACTAAAATTGGGAAAAGACTAGATTTTTATTTGGTCAAGTAGTCTAATCACCCCCCTCTAGACATACTTTCGATCCTACAGGTGGTATTAGAGCCTTGGTCTCCATTTGCTTTTATTTCCATAGCTTTTGGTAGTCATAGCCTTGGTTTCACAACCTAGGAGAGTATGGCGTCTAGCAAGGAAAATTACCATCGTAGAGGTCCTTACTTTGATGGTACTAATTTTGCTAGTTGGAAGCATAAGATGAAAATGCATATTCTTGGACATAACCCCTCCGTTTGGGATATTGTGTGTATTGGCTTGCAAGGTGAATTCTTTGAAGGGAGAGAATCGAACCGTGAAGCCACCACGGAAGAGTTGAAGATGCTGCAATACAATGCTCAAGCTTGTGATATCCTCTTCAACGGATTGTGCCCCGAAGAATTCAACAAAATCAGCCGTCTTGAGAATGCAAATGAAATTTGGGATACCTTGATTGATATGCATGAAGGTACCGACTCCGTCAAGGAATCCAAGTTGGATGTGCTTCAAAGTCAGCTTGACAAGTTCAAAATGAAGGATGGTGAAGGTGTCGCTGAAATGCACTATAGGCTTGCACTTATCACAAATGAGATTGCCGGCTTAGGAAGTGAAGAGATAACCAAAAAATTCATCATCAAGAAGATCCTAAGAGCTTTGGAAGGAAAATATGATATTGTGTGCACATTGATCCAAATGATTCCCAATTATAAAGATCTCAAGCCAACGGAAGTCATTGGAAGAATTGTTGCTCATGAGATGTTACTCAAGGATAAGGAGGAGCTCCACAACAAGTCAAGTGGTGCTTACAAAGCCTCATGTGAAGCTCCCACATCATCAAGTGAGAAACAAACCTTCAATGAAGAATTAAGCCTAATGGTGAAGAACTTCAATAAGTTCTATAAGAGTAGAAGCAAGGAAAGAAGTTCCAAGTCAAGGTCCTACAATGACAAAAGATCTTCTAGTTGTGAGCGTAATTGCTACAATTGTGGAGACCCGGACACTATTCCAATGAGTGTACGACACCCTACAAAAGAAGAGAAGATTCTCCAAAAAGAAAAAGTAGAAGAGAAGAATCACCATCAAGAGAAAGAAGGAGTAGAGATGATCGTTATGAACGAAGAACATCCCGGAGAAGCAAGGATTTAGAAAGGAAGGACAAATCATCAAGGAGCTACACAAAATGAAGACATCAAGCTCATGTTGGTGAATGGGTATCCGGCTCCGACTCCGACAATCACTCCGAGAGAAGCTATCACTCCGACTCCGAATATACTCAAGATGAAGGTATTGCCGGTCTAGCACTTGTGCCAACCAACTCCTACGACATATTTGATTCACCAAATGAAGGACTTGGAAGATGCTTCATGGCTAAAGGCCCAAAGGCATCTCACCCCGAGTATGTTGATTTCAATAGTGATGAAGATGACTTGTTAGGTGATGATGATTTACTTGTTGACAACTCTAGTGATGAATACTATGATGAAACGCCAATTAATCATGCTAATCAAGATAAAACGAATGAAAATGATAAGGATAAGATTGAGCTCCTAACTAAAAAACTAAACACTCTTAGGTTAGCTCATGAAACTATCTTAGGAGATCATCGAGAACTTTTAAGGACTCGTGAGAAGTTACGCTTTGAAAAGCTCAACCTTGAGAAAGAGCATGAGTTCTTAAAGGCAATCAATGATGATCTTCGCAAGAAAAGTTCTTACATTGCCAAGGTTTACTCTTATCTACTTACATGCCTCAAGTCAAGTCTAGTAACAAGAACAAGAAAGATTCTTCCTCTAGTAGTAACAATAATCATGCTAAATCCAATGTTGTTTCTTCTAGTAGTTCTCTTGATTCCACTAATGATTCTCTTAGCCAAGTTACACTTGAGCATGAAAATAGCTTATTGAAGGGAATTATAGAGAAAGGTGTTTACAAGAGCTTTGCCGGGAGTAAGCAATTCGAGGAAATTGTACGCAAGCAAGGAAGGCACTAGAAGAACCAAGGTGTTGGTTTTGAACGAAAGTTCAATGCCAATGGAGTTGAGTGGGAAGAAGATCAATACCCCAAGACGAAGTTTGTTCCTCAACAAGAGAAGTATGATCCTACTTATTTCAAAGGGACACAAGCTCAAGATGATCTTCCACCACAAGACCACAAGCAAAAAGGCAAGGATAAGCTTCAAGAGGAGATTGATGCATTTGAAGAAGCTCCTAAGGCCTTGGTCAAGTGGGTTCCCAAGACTACATCAAGTTCTACTTCATCGAGTACAACTACAACTCCAAGGATTCCCATCAAGATGATGTGGATCCCGAAGAAGAAGAACTAGAGAGTTCCTGAGGGTGACTCCGCCAACATACTTCACTCTTATCATTTTGGCAAGGACAAGTGCAATCAACTTCCAAATCTTGCACTAGTTCAAGGAGTCACAAACCCTCTTGTTGGTAAGACAAGGGACAAGGTAACCTAATGCCTTCATAGACATCATCTTGTGTGTGCTATGTCTATGGATATCCTTGTTTGTTCCTTGTGGGACTAACCCGTGTAGGTATTGAAAGTGCAACTCACTCCAAAGGATTGCTCCAAATGATCTACATCAACATTGAGCATCCACATCTTCAACACCTACATGAAGTCATCATCGACAAAACCCAAGGTTAGTTCATCCCTCTTAGGGGGGATCTCACATCTAGGGGGAGATTTACTCTAAGAATTGACCTAAAGCAACTCTAATGGTGTGAACACAACAATGCTTTATGTAAAAGTGATAACCCCACTTGTGCTTAAACGATGAGTATGACCTATGATCAAATGTTCTCATTTGACTCCTAAGTCAATATACTCATATATAGATGACCTAGTCATCGCCAATTGCTTGATAGATGCTAGAAGTGGTTGTGCATGCTTTTCCACATATTTCATTTGCTATTTTATTTTTTGAGCATGTTGGTTGCATAATTTACTCATTCGAGGACATCCACTTGTAGCTTTGATTATTTGGTTTCTTTTCTTTTGCCAAGTGGATGGACAGGAATGCCTAAGAACCTTCTCTAGCTATCTATGCTTTTCTTGTCTCAAACTCTATTCATGCTATATCACAAAGTTTGATCAAGTCATATTCGAACCACTCTGTGTGAGGAGCACTCGGAGTCCCAGATTCTTCATAGACTTAAACTTCCAAAACCTCTTTGTGCATTTCGATCTGACCGATTCAACCTTTTCGGTCGTACCGAGATCACTAAGTTGATCTAGGTTTTCAATCTCGGTGCAACCGATTTGAACTCTTCGGTCACACCGAGTTGCAGTAACTGCTTGCAGTAATGCATCTCGGTGCCACCGAGTTGTTCCACTCGGTCACACCGACAGGGTCAGGCTATATATACTCCCGGGCCAAAATTTGGAAACTTTTCCATAACTCCTCGCCCGCGCACAGCCTGCTCTGCCTCTTCGGGTCTCCGGATCGTCCTCCTTGTCGCCAGTGACCTCCTGCCACTGGTCTCCGCCGCCGTCAACGGGATTCTGCTCCGCCGTTGTCGCCATAGCAAATCCATCACCGCATTAGGGTATGGATTTGAACTTTGTGCTATTCCTTACTCCGATTCCTAGCACATTGCATTGCCATGAATCTTGCCACATTTGAAATCACTCTATCCAGCGAAATCACTCCGTAGATTAGATTTGGATTGAAAATTTAGGGTTAGGTTTCCGCCGAATTCATCTCGGACCGACCGAGTTGTAGAAATCGGTCTCACCGATTTGGCTCAGGCCATTGCACATGTGATTCTCGGTCTGACCAAGAATTGCAAATCGGTGTGACCGAGTTTGATTCTTTGTGAAACCCTAGCAGTCTCGGTGCCACCAAACCGTGACTTGGTCTGACCGAGTTCACTAGTTTAGGTTCCAAAAGCTGCTTTGGTATCCCTGAGTTTACAAATCAGTAGCTCCAAAATGCTTTCTGTGGAAAACTAAAACTATGTTTTTGACTCATTCTTTTGCAAAAATCTATGTTCTTTGTGATGCTCATCTACTCTACCTCATCTATATCTATTCACAGGGTCTGCTGTCAGAGTTTGCATCATGTTAGATCAGAGTGACAGTCAGAACAAGTGTGAGGAGCAAGTTCACATGAGTGAGGGCACTAGTCCCTCTAGCAGTTATGATGAGGGTAGCAGGAGCACACCCAACAATTTGCCAAAGGCAGCCACCAGGATCAGAAAGAAGAAGACCTCAGATTCTGAATATGAGGACTATGTGGCTATTGAGGATGAGGCCACTTCCAAGAAGAAGGTGCTGAAGAAGGAATATGGCACATCTGCTACCACTAAGCCAGGAATGCAAAAGAAGGCACCTGCCAGGAGAATTCCCACTTCCAAACCTAGGAAGGTTGCCACTGGTGAAACCATGAAGTTCACCACTGAGTCTGAAGATGAAGCTGCTGGCCAAGATCTGAAGAAGGAGAAGAGAGTCAGAACTACTACTGCCAAAGTACTTGGCAAGCCCTGAGGAGAGACTCTGAAGAAGAAGAGGAAGAGGTTGCCGCACCAGCACCTAAAGCTCAAAAGCTGATGGGAGATGCTATATGATCAGGGGCTGCTCCATCTAAGCCCAAAGATGCTCCCAAGGCTGCTGCTCCAAAGCCCAAGTCTGCACCCAAGGGGAACACCAGGAGTATTCCAGCTGCAGAGAAGAACAAGGTGCACAAGAACTGTATGGAAAACCATGCTCGTGCTATTTAGTACATTCTCATGCCTTTTACAAGGAATGGGTAGATATTTCAAGGAAATGTGTGGCAATAGTCAACCATAAACGCATCATTTACTTGGTTAACAATTATACAAAAATGAAATACATGATTGGAAAACATGAAGCCTGGTGTGGTGCCATGGTATGGCCTCACCGTGCCCCAGTAAAAATTTGAGAATGCTTTCCTTATGTCGCCGAACCATCACCGAGGAAGTTTCATGGTTTCGAGGGGGAAATCACCAAGATTGAAGGGGGGTGGTCCAAATTTCCTTTGTCCTTTGTCCATGAGTTTTTTTCTACGATGAACATACACCTTGCAAATCACTGTGTTGAAATTTGGCACTTTTCCGGTTCATTTACCATATTTAATGGATTATGTGCATTTTCTAGGCATTATTGCACATAATTCAAGTTCAAACAATCGGTGCATGAAAGGGTGCACAAGAACGGCCTGGAAAACCATGCTCGTGCCATCTAGTAAATTCTCATGCCTTTTACAAGGAATGGGCAGATATTTCGATGAAATGTGTGGCAATAGTCAACCACAAACGTTTGTTTATTAGTTTTCAACTATAGAAAAAATGAAATAAATGCTTGAAAAACATGAAGCCTGGCATGGTGCGTGGTATGGACTCACCATGCCTTGGTAAAAATTTGAGAAGGTTTGGCTTATGTCGTCATTCACGCCCTTCATAAATCGAACCATCACCGAGGAAGTTACATGCTTTCGAGAGGGAAATCACCAAGATTGAAGGGGAATCCAAATTTTCTTCGTTCTTTGGCCTGGAGTTTTTTCTACAACGAACATACACCCTACAAATCACCGTGTTCAAATTTGGCATTTTCCGGGCTCATTTACAATATTTAGGGGATTATGTGCATTTTCTAGGCATTTAGCGCATATAAATCCAATCTAGCTACAGCTGCACGGGTGTGATGTGAGGGACGTGGATTGCCGTTCGATCGCGGTGTATCCTACGGTGCACACGTGCAATCCGCGTGGCTAGGGTTCGGGTCAATCATAACGCAACACACAATAGGCTCAACGCACACTGCTTCCGGAAGCAACGGAGATGAACCGTGTGCGATAATGAACGAGCAAAATTGTAAGGGAAGCCAAATTTCCATTGTCCTTTATCATTGAGCTCTTAAAAACCACCGCACTGTACGGCTTCCCGGCCCCTCTGTCCCAGAGCTCTCTCCAAGCGTCGTTTGTGGACGGCGCATAGTAACTGGTAAGGAAGCGATGGCATCCCCCCGCGCCGCGTTCCTCGCCGCCCGGGCTCTGCACACATGGTAAGGAAATGATGGCATCTCGCCGCGCCGAGTTCATCGCCGCCACATGCCACACAGTTACGTTTGTGGACTTTGAGGCTGCCATGGCCGAATGGTCGGTGGATCTAGAGGTGGCCAAAGCCGCATAGAAGGAGCGGAAAAGGCAGAAAGTAGTCAAGAAAAGAGAGTCCCGCCACTGCAAGAAAGAAGAGGCCGCACGCCATGCTGAGGAGAGCTTGGTGGAGATCGAAGCACGGTGGGCAGCCACCTACAAGGCCGGGAAGGAGAACGTCGGCGTCTGGCCAGCATGCCCCCATGGCAGCATGTGAGAAGTTGTTAGTGCGTGTGTCTCCCATAGTCTTAGAGCAAATTACCAGTAGTACTTTAAGTTTGTACTATCTATTATTAACGTACAATGTCAGTAAGCGCATCCTTTGAGGGCTTTGAGCATTGATTAGCATGTGTTCACTAAAATTTTGTAGCCGCTCCCCGGCCCCAAATACTACCGAAATGTCTGCCCGCAGCCACCGGAAGAGACTAGAGCTGGTCGCCGCTAGTTTTTAGTCCCACCTCGCCGCGCGAGTTGGCCGCACACCGGCTAAAATTGCCGCACCGGCGGATGGCAGCAACTTCTCTCTTGTTGCATAGGATCAAATCTGGCTACGCGAGCAAGGCAGGTTGACACTTGATTGCATTTCATAAACCGATGATTGCTCATTGGGTGTTACCTTGCCTCGTTCATGTACATCAAATAATCCTGATACAATGAAAGAGATTTTTAAAATTAGGTGCGGTTGGAGATGCTGGTAGATATAAGAATTATTAGAAGACCACAAAACACACGGTTTCTATGGCGTACCCATGTGCGTTTTTTTGCGTTAATGATCCATAAGTCAGTTACCTGTGCGATGTTTCCTAATAAACCAGGCGTACCATTGACCGAAAAAAATCAACTACATGTGTACATTTTTTTGGAGACGGGATTTGCCAATTTTCTCTTTTCTCGCACACGAGTATTTTACGCGCTTCGTCTGTGTTATGTGTTTCCCCCGCCCAAGTTTCAAGTTTCACATAGAAATTTTCATTAGGTGCGTGATATCAGAATTTATTCCTCCAACCACATCCCCACCGATCAAATTTCCTCAGTATCTCCCCCTCCCCCTCCCCCTACCAGCAGCTCAAACTGCCGCCGCCGTAACCATAGCTTCAACCACATCTACGTTCTGCTCGGATCCAGTCAGGTAACCCATTGATCTCTATCACGGCCCGGTGATAAGCACATTTCACATATATAATTTTGGCACATAAACACACCATTTATTGTGATCCGACGATCCATTCTTGTTGTGAACTATGATATATTTGAATGATAATCATATAAGAGCATGTTGACTAGTGAATTGTTTCTTTTGCAGAAAAGTGCGAGAAGGCACTATAAACTTCAAGATTCAGTCGATTGCCAAATGCGATGAGACTTGGGGCTGGAACGAGAGAACGAGGGACCCGAGCGAGAAGAAAAGAAGTATCCAGGGGCAAGCTAATGTTGGAGGATCATCTTGAGAAGAAAGGAAGCAGGAGGGCCAAAGTGAAAAAATGGCAGATCACAGGAGGTCAAAATCCCTAGACGCCCTGATTCCCAAATCGGGCCTGGCATCTCATCTCTCTCCCTCACCCCACCTTCTCCACCACCGGCCGCCGCCGCAGCCAGGCCGGCGTGGGGCGTGCCACCGCTCCACCGCGCCTCCACCTTCACCGCGCCCTCCATCCACCAGCACCTCCATACACCACCATCCATCCACTCCATCACCACCTCGCGCCGCTGCACCATCCATTAGCGCCACCCGTTCACCACCATCACTTGCGCGCCCGACCAGACAAGAGGGTCATGGGCGTCTGGTCTTCTGCGTGAGCGCCCCCGTGCTGCTGATCTTCTTCTCCTTTCCCCCCTGCTGCTTCTTCCCTTCACGTTGATGTTGTTGCCTTTCTTGCGCTCATGCTGCTGCTCCTCTGAAATTCTGCCTGCTGCTGTTGTAGCCCCATCCCGCTGCTGCTCCTTCCTTCCTGCGCCCTACTGCTTCTTCTTTCAACTGCCACTACTACTCCCTTCCCCTCACTGCTACTCTTCTTCCTTACCTCCTCTGCTGCTATATCTCTTCCCCCCTCTCTATATTCTCTGAATTTTCTGTAATAGGAGTAGTAAGAAGCTTTGTAATATTTAGATTATACAAGTGCCTGTAACCTGCTATATGTTCAGTTCGTACTTGTCATCTGTTAATTAATATTCTGCTACTGTATGTGTGAGATCCCTTATGTGTTTGTTCCTTACTGCAGAAATTGATCCAGTTTTCCATGTGTTAGCTCCAGTACATGTGCTATATAAATACATGTGTGTTTTGTGATGTAAACCATGTCAGCTAGCTCACTGTAACAAATTCATGTTACTATTCGTGATTTTATTTTGTATTGAAATTACTCTCTGTGGTAGCCAGTTGTGTGATCATTCAATTTTCAGTCTATGTATTAGCTCTGTACCTGTAATATATGTTGTGACATGAAGCATTTTCATCCCTGTCCATTATCTTGTTTCTTCCCTCTGTCATACGCTTGTTAGATAAATATATGTGTTCATGTCCTGTTGTTTCCTTTGGTGTTAGCATTTTAGTTTCTCAAGTAATAGGAAAACACCAAAAAGACAATATAGACAATCTGAACCTCCCCTTTGCTTATTTTACATTTTCTTTGGCGACGATCTTCGGGAACTACCTTGTTTAGTTTAGGTTTAATTTCTTGCATTTATAATCTGAATTGTGTTACCTAGCTTTAGCCGAGCATAGTTGCCGTCGCATAGTCCCTGTGGAGAACACGACATCCGTAGTTTGGGGCGTAAAAACCCCGCTATACTTACAATTGATCATTTTGGCGCCATTGCCGGGGACTAGCGTCGTGTGACTGTGTTAGGCTATAGACTAGGTTTTTCTTCTTTTTCTAGTTTGTGCCATATATTTTTGATATATCTCTAACCACTAACCCCTATTCTAGTTAGTATCTTTTTTTGTTTTCTTTTCCTTTTTGCAGGTTAGAACTATCTTCTCGGTTATGGCTTACTATTCAGATCATCAGGCTTATGCGAGCAACACTACAAACAGCACAGAAAGTATTCAAGAACTGATAAGTAAGATTTCCCATCAATTAGATGATTTAGCTCGGCAGCGAGGAGTAGTTTTTGAGGATAGGCCTAGTTCTTATTATCCTTATTCCGGAGGCAATCCTTACGTTGCTCCTACATGCCATATTTGTGGATTTCAGGGCCATTCGCCCGCTGAATGTCAGCGTGGTTACTCTCACACTCCAGATTGTTTTGGCATGAGCTTCGCTCAAGAGCATAGCTCATACCAAAACAATTAATCACATGGGTGGCCTGAAAACCCGAATATGTCATATAGGAGCAACAACCCTGAGATCTCACCGTTTGCTTCTAGTAATCATATGCAGGGATTTAGGTATGAAGAGGAGAGCCACAACTATGCTCCACAATAGTCTTATCATATACCTCAGCACTAGGAGATGTTGCCAATGGAGTTAAATGGTCCTCCATTTGGTCAACCAACACCTTCAACAAAAGTGCCTACTCAAGATGAGTTCGATGACATAGACAAGCTTGCACTTTTGAGTCTCGAGTTCACTTGGAGTGCCGAGGATGATCCTATTAGGAAGGTTATACTAGATGAAATGAAGAAGATCAAGAGTGGGAATGAGCTAGTGGAAGAAGTAAAGAAGATTGAGAAGAACATCAACGCCGGCAGTACTATTTCTTCGCAGCTTGAGCTGAGTAATTCTGGGATTCCCCTTGATACATGTGAGGTTCCAATACCGTCACATCCAGCTAAGCTAGATAGCAAGTGCCTTGAGCATGAGATACCTCAGATTGAAGAAGATGAACTAGAAGACAAGGGACAAGATGATCAAGAGCTGCAATTCCCAAGTGATCAAGTTGAAGACTCATCATCTACTACTCCTGAAGAAGTACAAGAAGCTGCTGTAGATGAAGATGAAGAACATGAGATTCATTTGCCTATTGTCATACCAGAGCGTGATGTGTCAGGTTTACCCAATCCTCTTGATGACATGATGCCTTGTGATTTCTTTGCTACTACCTTGCATTACATGATACCATCACTTAAGATTGATTTGAAAACTCATTTGCTTGGATATGATGATATATACCCTGTTAGTGGCATTACTCTCATTTGTGATGATCATAGTTACTTTCCTCGTGCTAGTCCTATGCTTAATGAAACATATCATTCCCATGCTAGTCTTGAGCTTAATGATAAATATCATCCTCATGTTAGTGTTGACCTTGCTGATTTCTACCATCCTAAACATGTGCTTTATAGCTATGCTTATGTAATTGGATATTCGATTGATGACTTGGAGGGTATTATCCCTACCACTTGCATTATCTCTTTGGTTGAGTGCTCTTTCAGGTTGTTGCTTGTGCACGATCCACTACATGCTGACCAAGTTCGAGATGACATTCCCTGGGACCCTGGTGGACCCATGGCATGGGGATGAGGAGAAGCAAGGAGCACACATGAAGAGAGAAGCTGGAGCAGGCATGAGGATAGGGTAGCAAAAGGAGAGGAGTCGCAATGCATGAGGACGTGAGAGTGATCGAGCGAGACCTACATCATATAAACCCGGTGAGCTGTTTCATGACCCCAATCTGACTACCATCATACATTATACATGCTATAATCAACTGTTATTTGGGTTGCTTGAGTCATTTCTTAAATACCGTCCCACTGAATTTTACCTTCGACATAGGGCGATTGATGTGAATATGTGAACTGAGTGTTGAATGCCTTGTAAACTAGTGATCTATACAATGCTTGCTTTGCTGAAATTACTGAAAGCTATTAGTTTTGAGTGCTCAAATCCCTAGTACACTAGAAAACTTAATCATTCTCTGCTTTTACCTCGATACACCTAGATCATTAAGTGTCAGATGCTGAGTTTGTGCCTAATGTGTTCCCATTGAGAGCAATCACCTAACCACTATGGATTAGCATGCTATGTTCCCTGGATCGGTAGCATGTGAACTAGACATGGAGAAGTGATGATTCCTATTTTTGTGCTTAAGAGTTGTTCATTTAAGATAAGTAATAATGAATAAATTAGTCTGGCTACCTACAGTAGCATGTCATGTTCCCGGGATCGGTGGCATGTGAAATCGGGTTAGCTTGGGCTGTAATTAATAATAATAGAAATGTAATTGTCGAACCAGGTGTATACCATGTTCTCGGGATCGGTGGTATGTTCCTTTGGGGAGACAAACTAAAAAACTAATAATTGGTCGAGCCAGGTGTATACCATGTTCTCGGGATCGGTGGTATGTTCCTTTGGTGAGATTGATAAAATATTATCATTACTTCCTTCAAATTTAATAAGTGGTTCAACCACATTGTTATATTTCTACAAATAAGTGATTTTAATTCAAGCTCCTTTTGCTCTCAGGATCATGCTCTCTTTAGGAACCTTTTTGGCACAATCAACATTTGAATTTGTTGATCCATTTTTATCATTGTAAAAGTTTAAAATTATTGAGTCTACTAGTATCCTATTGCTTTGTAGCACTCTTAACCATTAATTTTCATTAGCTAAGTCCAAAGCATGCTTTGTTTGGAGATCTACTTCACTGGGACATTCTCCGGTCAGCTCACTGTTCATTATCTAGCTCTTGTCATATTCCTTTGCTTGAGGACAAGCAAAAGTTTAAGTGTGGGGGAACTTGATAAGCACATTTCATATATATAATTTTGGCACATAAACACACCATTTATTGTGATCCGACGATCCATTCTTGCTGTGAACTATGATATATTTGAATGATAATCATATAAGAGCATGTTGACTAGTGAATTGTTTCTTTTGCAGAAAAGTGCGAGAAGGCACTATAAACTTCAAGATTCAGTCGATTGCCAAACGCGATGAGACTTGGGGCTGGAACGAGAGAACGAGGGACCCGAGCGAGAAGAAAAGAAGTATCCAGGGGCAAGCTAATGTTGGAGGATCATCTTGAGAAGAAAGGAAGCAGGAGGGCCAAAGTGAAAAAATGGCAGATCACAGGAGATCAAAATCCCTAGACGCCCTGATTCCCAAATCGGGCCTGGCATCTCATCTCTCTCCCTCACCCCACCTTCTCCACCACCGGCCGCCGCCGCAGCCAGGCCGGCGTGGGGCGTGCCACCGCTCCACCACGCCTCCACCTTCACCGCGCCCTCCATCCACCAGCACCTCCATACACCACCATCCATCCACTCCATCACCACCTCGCGCCGCTGCACCATCCATTAGCGCCACCCGTTCACCACCATCACTTGCGCGCCCGACCAGACAAGAGGGTCATGGGCGTCTGGTCTTCTGTGTGAGCGCCCCCGTGCTGCTGATCTTCTTCTCCTTTCCCCCCTGCTGCTTCTTCCCTTCACGTTGATGTTGTTGCCTTTCTTGCGCTCATGCTGCTGCTCCTCTGAAATTCTGCCTGCTGCTGTTGTAGCCCCATCCCACTGCTGCTCCTTCCTTCCTGTGCCCTACTGCTTCTTCTTTCAACTGCCACTACTACTCCCTTCCCCTCACTGCTACTCTTCTTCCTTACCTCCTCTGCTGCTATATCTCTTCCCCCCTCTCTATATTCTCTGAATTTTCTGTAATAGGAGTAGTAAGAAGCTTTGTAATATTCAGATTATACAAGTGCCTGTAACCTGCTATATGTTCAGTTCATACTTGTCATCTGTTAATTAATATTTTGCTACTGTATGTGTGAGATCCCTTATGTGTTTGTTCCTTACTGCAGAAATTGATCCAGTTTTCCATGTGTTAGCTCCAGTACATGTGCTATATAAATACATGTGTGTTTTGTGATGTAAACCATGTCAGCTAGCTCACTGTAACAAATTCATGTTACTATTCGTGATTTTATTTTGTATTGAAATTACTCTCTGTGGTAGCCAGTTGTGTGATCATTCAATTTTCAGTCTATGTATTAGCTCTGTACCTGTAATATATGTTGTGACATGAAGCATTTTCATCCCTGTCCATTATCTTGTTTCTTCCCTCTGTCATACGCTTGTTAGATAAATATATGTGTTCATGTCCTGTTGTTTCCTTTGGTGTTAGCATTTTAGTTTCTCAAGTAATAGGAAAACACCAAAAAGACAATATAGACAATCTGAACCTCCCCTTTGCTTATTTTACATTTTCTTTGGCGACGATCTTCGGGAACTACCTTGTTTAGTTTAGGTTTATTTTCTTGCATTTATAATCTGAATTGTGTTACCTAGCTTTAGCCGAGCATAGTTGCCGTCGCATAGTCCCCGTGGAGAACACGACATCCGTAGTTTGGGGCGTAAAAACCCCGCTATACTTTCAACTGATCACCCGGCTTGATTGGTTAAATGGCGCCTGCAAAACATCCTCATGCCTCCAAATCCCCACCGCCCTACCTCCAAAGCATCACCGCACAAGCCCAACCACATATCACGTGGAGGTTGAGGAGCTGATGGTGGTCCATGGCGCGATGGCCACTGTGCATGTTGACCCGGAGGAACACCTCGCCTCCGCCGCCGCCAACATAGTGTAGGCTCTGGCCCAGATGAAGTGCCCCAATGACTACTCCCAAGACTTAACATGTATGATCTGACCAGCTAAATCTTACCAATACCACTTGCAATGGCTAAGTTTTGTATGGTTGATGTATTAAGCATGTTCGTGCCTTGTTTATTTCAGTATTGCACACTGTGTGATGTTCAAGTATTAACTTCCAGCTTAATTTCACCAATGCCAGCAACAAACTTACAATACATGACTCGGGATATCACTAGAGATAATGCCCATTTGCTATGTTTGGTGCCCATTTGCTATTTTTGGTGGATGGTAACATTGTTGTACTTAACATGCCTGTCCATGTACTTACGCAGGGTCATAACGGATGATGTTGTTGTTTCCCGTCGAGGTTAGCTGCATCCCATATCTTACAGTATTTCACATCATTTGTGCAATTGTAGTTTAACTTCTACCATTTACTGGTTGCTTGTAGGTACACATGTCAGTGGCACTGATCCATGCTTCGACCCAGAGGAACAGCTCGCCTCCGCCACCACTGACTTTGGGCGGGCTCTGGCCAAGATGAAATGCCCTAGCAACTACCTCTTAGGACTTACCAAGTATGTACTCACCAGTTTAATCTTTCCAATACCAGTTGCAATTAATGGCTATGTTTTGTACGGTCGATGTATTAAGAATGTTGTAGTAAACACGCCTAACACGTTTTAGCTACTTTCCCTACCTTTTTATAGACAAGTGGGCCATTCTCTACTCTGGCAGCACCTGCCTTGTGATGTTTAACTCTGCCAGTTGCATTTTTATCAGTACCGGTTTCAATGGCTATTAAGCCTGTTGCAATAAACAGTTGAATCCATTTTTAAACAGTTGTATTTCAATGGCTACAAACTTATAGAACATGACTTAGGATGTTGTTAAGCCTGTTGCAATTAATAGTTGTATCCATTTTTTTAATATGTCCCTTTGCAACCATGCTACTCTCCTCAATGAAGATATACTAGAGATGTTGCCCATTTGCTATTTTTGGTGGATGCTAACCCCGTTGTACTTAACATGCCATTCCATGTACTTACACAGGGCCATAACAGGCGATGTTGTTGTTTGCCGTCGAGGTTAATTGAATCCCATGTCTTACAATATTTTACATCATTTGTGCAATTGCAGTTTGGCTTCTAACATTTACTTGCGTCTTGTAGGTACATATGTCGGCGACACTGATCCACGCTTCGACCTGGAGGAAGAGCTCACCTCTACCGCCGCTGACTTTGGGCGGGCTCTGGCCAAGATGAAGTGCCCCAGCAACTACCTCTCAGGACTTACCAAGTATGAACTCACCACTTCAATCTTACCAATACTAGTTGCAATTAATGGCTATGTTTTGTACGGTTGATGTATTAAGCATGTTGTAGTAAACATGCCTAACACGTTTTAGCTATTTTCCCTACCTTTTTGTAGACAACTGGCCATTCTCTACTCTGGCAACACCTGCCTTGTGATGTTTAACTCTGCCAATTGCATTTTATCAGTACCGGTTTCAATGGCTATTAAGCCTGTTGCAATTAACAGTTGAATCCATTTTTAAACAGTTATATTGCAATGGCTACAAACTTACAAAACATGACTTAGGATGCTGTTAAGCCGGTTGCACTTAATAGTTGTATCCATTTCTTAATCTGCCCCTTTGCTACCGTGCTACTCTTTCGCAATGAAGATATCACTACAAATGATGCCGTTTTATTAACATTTGCTATTTTTTGTGGTTTTTAACCCTGTTGTAGTTAACATTGGCTTTCCATGTACTTACATAGGGCTACAATGGGTGATGTTGTTGTTTGCCATCGAGGTTAGCTGCATCCCATGTCTTATACACCATCTGTTCCTAAATATAAGTATTTTTAGAGATTCCAATATAGACTACATAAGGAGCAAAATGGGTGTATCTTGATTCTAATATAAACTATATCTATAATTCCATATACATCCGTATGTAGTTCATATTGAAATCTCTAAAAATACTTGTACTTAGGAACTTAGGTAGTTGTATTTTACATCATTTGTGCAATCTCAGTTTAGCTTCTAACATTTACTGGTTGCTTGTAGGTACATATATGAGTGGTACTGAACCACGCTTTGATCCCTTTTGCGTATGGGGCAATGAGATATTCATGAACAAGCGTCAAGTGAGGAAACTAAGAAAGATTGTTAGGCAAAAGAAATGGGTGATGGGAATTAAGCTCTTTATTTATACTTTTTCCAAGACAATAGTGAACTTTAGGATGGTAAGTAATGTGTTGCCTTTTCCCCCTCCCACAACAAGTTACTCTATTAGACCTTAGTATATGATATTTTTCTCTTTTTAGTGATTTCCGGAGCTATTTACTGATGATTACCTTGCAAACTACATGATCGGAGTGGAGGCAACTAAGGTTAAAGTATATAATTCATGCTACCATGATAATGCTCTAGAAGTCTTCCTGAATGCAGTGAAGGATGGGCTGGCGATCGTCACAAGGGGTTGGAAAAAAGTTGTTCGTGCCTATGTGTAATAGCCTGGCTTATTAGGGATGATAGACTACTCATATAAATAAGGAATTCCTTCTTTTTTGGGATCCCATTCGGACAGAACTCCAAAGTTAAGCGTGCTCAGCTTGGAGTAGTTTCAGGATGGGTGACCGACCGGGAAGTTGCTCCCGGGTGCACACGAGTGAGGACAAAGTGCGCAGAAAAGACTAGTATTGATCTGTGGGGCCAGTCTAGATCCCGCCAGGAGTAATGACCACCGGCGGGTGTGTCCGGGGCGTTACAAGTTGGTACCAAAGCCTCGACCGACCCTAGGAGCCCCCCTTGATTGATCGTGTAGTTTGGCCGTTGTTGAGTCTAGAAGAAAACTATTTTCGGAGTCTAGTTATATTGGAGAGTAGGAATTCTTTTTACTCCTCAGCCCCTTCGTCGCTCTGGTGAGGAATCTTGACGTAGGTGTTTTGAATTACTCCTCTTCCCATTCAAATTTTTCTTTAGGATCACGCAGTTGGTTTTCCGATCGTTGGTTCTCAGCTCTTTTCATCCGGTGCATTTCTCGTCAAGTTGACTCGAGCCTCTTCATCTTTGCCAAGTTCAATTCTCAGTTGTTTTCTTTTCCCACCCGCCCACCCTTCTTCCTCTCGGAACCGGAGTCCGTAATCGAGTATCCATCCTACTCGTGCGAAGTCTTTGCTTTCTTTCCTCAATCATTTCAGCCGGTGTTTTCTTTTCAAGATATTCGTCGGTTCCCCCTTCCAAGTTGTCTTTGTTTTTCCCGCCCTCCCACCCTTTTCTTCCCGGAGTCCGAGTCTCTTTCGACCATCAATTTCATTCGCATGGAGCCTCTTCAGTGTTCCCTCATTTATTTCAACCGGTGAATTCTCGTCTCATTCGTCATTCTTCATCCCTTTCTTTTTTCGATGGATTCAATTCAAGTTTTTCGGGTGGTCACATTCTTGTCCTTGGATCAAGTGTTCTCCTCGCTCGTTTTGCCTCTCGCCATTCAATCATTCCGGAGTTCGGAAGACATCTCAGGAGATTCGCCTGTGGTCGAGTTAATTCGAGGTTGCCACCTCATGCAAATATTTCAATTGTTCCGGTGCATCATCTATCTTTTCAACAATCCTTTCCAACGGTGTTTTCTTCAGTGGGCCCTAACCCACAGGTCTTTTCCCAGGATCTTACCTGACTCTTCTAATTCCCTGGAGTTATTCTCAATTCTTTTCAAGGGTGACATAAGTATGAATTTCATCAGTCACATACCTTCTCTAAGTTCTCGTTCAAATTCTTTTCATTGTTGGCTCAACCTTTTCGCTTTTCTTTCTCCCGGAGTATCTCAGTAAATTTTGGTGGTGTTTCTCGTCATCATGTGAAGACCGAAGAAGAGTCTTCCCTCTAAATCTTGTCCGTTCTCTCGAAGTTTCGTGGTTCTAGCTTCATGTTATCCTCGCGGATTATTCCGTTTGTCAGACATTCTTTCTTACCCATCGGGAGTATGTCAGGAGTTGTTTTTTCATTTCTTTACCGGAGGCCATCATTCCAGTTATCATTCTCTATTTTTCTCGGTGCTTCGTTCAAGAGTTCTTTAATCACCTCATGATCTCTTTGTTCTCTTGCATTTTAATTCCCTCAAGTATCTTCGTGCTTCTCTAATTCTTCCCAGTGATTCATCCTTTTTAGTCAGTCATTTTTGAATTCTTACGGTGGTTCTTTCAGATTCTTTTTCCTTGTTTATCATTTTAATTCATTCGTTCTTTTCAATCCTACCGGTGGTTCATGAAGACTTTCTCAAGTTTTGTGCTATTCTCTCCTTAATCCTTTTCAAGAAGAATAAGTAGTATGCAAAAATCCATTGTCATCAATTTAAATTGATGAAGGATAAGCATACAATAAATCTTATTCTTATTTCATCCAAGCGAGTAATCCCATCCTTCGGAGTTTGTTCTTGATGAATAAATTCTAGTTCCAAGTGTTTTATTTTCCGGAGTTCAATTATTTCCTCGGCCTTTTCGTCGAAACCCCCATCTAAATCATCGCAAGGCTCATCTTATTCTTTCATCCTTCATTCTATCTCATCATCCTTTTGTCACTGGAGTTCTTCATGTTTGTTCTTCATGATTTAATTCATTCTCTCAAGTGTTCATCAAGATTCTTGTCGGCGGATTTCAAGTATTTTCTCTTCTCGCGTCTCGAAGTGTAATTAATTCTCCGTATTCTTTTGAATTGGAGTTTTGCATTTCTTCGTCCTTCTAAGTTATCCAATCATTTCCGTTTGCGGCTGGTTATCAGCTCATGATTTCGAGATGTTTTCCATAAGTCCACAACAAGCTTATTCTTTCCTTGTTGATTTTCTCAACAACTCCATTCTAACCTTACTTCTAAAGATGCTTTCAATTTCATTCGTGGCACAAGTTGTCATTTTCTTCTCCGTTCTTTTCATTCAACTCTTTCAATCCTTTCCGGAGGTTTTCTGTTATGTCTTCATCAAGTATCGTTCCATCCTCTCAAGTTCGTTCTAATCCTCCCATTTTCAGCCGGAGTGCTGCCTAAATCCTTTTGGTCTTATTCGTTTCCTTTCTCATTCTAACCACTCCGGTTAGAACGAGTGATTTCATAGTCTATTTGATTCCGTGAGCTTTTGATTCCCTTCATTCGCGTCGTTCCTCTCTCTTCTCGAGTGTTCTCGATTCTTTGCTTCTTCTCTTGAGTTCTTGTTTCACCTCATACCTTTTCCCTTCCATCTCGGTCCTAAGACGAGATCTCTTGTTAGTGGAGGAGTGTTGTAACGCCCCGGATTCGTTGCGCCAGGTGTCTGCCAGTTATTCGCCGTCGTTGCCATGTCATTTGCTTGCGTGTTGCACTTTGCCATGTCATCATCTGCATTTCATATCATGTCATCATGTGCATTTCATTTTGCATACGTGTTCGTCTCGTGCATCCGAGCATTTTCCCCGTTGTCCGTTTTGCAATCCGGCACTCCTATGTCATCCGACGTCCCCTTCTTCTCTCCTGTTGTGAGCGGGTATTAAACATTCTCGGAATGGCCCGAGGTTTGCCAAGCGGCCTTGGTATAGCACCGGTAGACCGCCTGTCAAGTTTCGTGCCATTCGGAGGTCGTTTGATACTCCAACGGTTAACCGGGTGACCGTAAAAGCTCCCTTCTCTTTGCAGCCCAACACCCCCTCCAAAGTGGCCCAAAACCCGTCTAACTCCCCTCCATGCTCTCGGTCGTTCGATCACGATCGCGTGGCCGAAAACCGCTCCTCATTTGGACTCTCCTAGCTCCCTCCACCTATAAAAACGTCTCCCCCTCTCCATTTTCGGATCATTTCCCCCCTAACCCTAAAAATCGCCCTCGCGCCGCCACCGGACACGTCCGTCCGCGCCGGACGCTTCGCCGCCGCCGCCCGCAGCCAATGGGAGGCTGCCACGTGGCGCCCCCGCGCCCACCTCGCAGCCGGCCCGCGGAGCCCATCGCGGGCCCGCACGGACCCGTACGCCGCCGCCGCCCGGCCCGCACCGCGCCCTCTCGCCCCGCTGCCTGTCCAGCGCCGCCGCGCCGAACCCCACCGCCGCGGTCGCCGCCTCCGCCGCCCAGACTTGCCGCCGGTGAGCTCCGCCGGAGCCGCCTCGCCTCGCCTCCGCCGCCGCCCGCCTCCAGCACCCGCGCCGCCGCGGCCGAGCGCGCCCGCGCCCTCCGCCACCCGCCGCCAGCCGGCCACCGCCGCCTCTCGGCCTTCTCCTCACCGGCGCCGCCGTCCGCTCCGGCGCTCCCGGCCGTCGCCTCCGCGCCGCCCCGGCCGGATCCGGCCGCGGAGAGGCTGGATCCGGTGCCTCCCTCACCGGCCCCCTCATCCCCGGCCGCCGCTGCCCGCACTCCGGCGACCTCCCCGACGTCCTCGATTTCCGTGCCGAGAGGTTGACTCCCCCCCTCTGAAAATCGCCTAAGTCCCCAGGATTTTTGCATATTCATGCCATGTTCATCATGTTGTATCTCTGCATCCGTAGCTCCGTTTCGTGCATGTAATATGTCAAATTGTTCGCCTCGATGAGTACTTCATTGCGTTCCATTGCATCATTTTCATTTGAGCTCATCTTGATGCCCGAAATGCTGTTGGAAGAGTGCATGTTGCTGTTAATCTGCTGAAACTGTTATAACTTGCTCATTTCTCATTTTTGCCATGATTGATGTGTGCATCCTGTGAGGTTGATGTCTACATGTATTTTGATCTATGCCATGCCATCTTTCCAGGGGTGTTAACCATGTATTTTTGTGAGTTGTGTGCTGAGTGTATCAAGCTTGTTAAGTAGGGTACTTGCTGTTGCTGTTTTCCTGGCAGATTCTGTTATATTTTGTTGCTATGTAAACATGCTTCTACTAATCATTCTATGTATAATCTGGAGATGCTCTATGAACATGTTTTGATCTACATGTCTTGCTCTATCCATTCATGCCCTTGGTTGCAATTATAGCCTGCTGTAGCATGTTGTTATCTTGCTCTAAAGTTTGCTAAATGATGTTGCTGTCAGCCTGTTAACATTAAGTTCACTAGTTCCCATGTGTTTTTCTAGTGTTCCATGCATCCTATGAACTTGCTCTTGCCATGCTTAGCTTCATAAACATGTCTTCTTACTGTTGGTTGCCTTGCCATGCCATGTATTGCTCTGTGGTGAGTGGTTCAAGCTCACCAACATGCCTACTTATCGTTGTTCCTGCCATGTATGAATCTGTAATATAACTTGCCATGTTTACATGGGTGCCATCTTATCTTCTGATCCTTTTTGGCTGTTGGTCAGTAAGGGACTTTTGATCTATGCTTTTAGTAGATTCATGCCATGCCTTTTTTTGCCATGATATGTTCCTGTAACATGTTGTTTGATAGCTCTAAACATTGCAACCTGATGTTATTTCTGCTAAAGTCTGAAACTGTTATTGTTTGCAATCTTACCATGTGTTTTGGAGCATGTTCTAGTGATTTCTGGAGATAGCTCAGTGTTCATGTTTTATTATGCTTTACCTGTACTTCATGCCCATGCCTTTTGTTATTATGTTGGGGGTGTTGTAGCTTGTTGTTTTGATGCTTGTAAGATGCCTAGTTGCTGTTATGGACAGATTGTTGCTATGACTTGTATAGGGTGTATGTGTTGCCCCGTTGCTCCGTTTTGAGTGTGCTCTATATGAAACTTGCTTGATTTTGCCTGTAGTTTCATATTATCTTGTTGCATCCTTGTTTTGAGGTGTTTGCTTGATGTTTGTATGCATTTTGCATCAATGCCATGCTTAACTTGTTTTGCTCATATCTTCTAGGCCGTAGCTCCGAATCTAATGAACTTTATATGTAACTTGACTAGAATTTCGTGTAGTTCATCTTGGTGCATCTTAATTTGCTGTTTAACAACTTGAACATAAGGTTTATTCAGTTCTGGACCAATTTCGAAATATGCATATGAGGACTTACCGGAGTTGTTATATGTTGTTCCCGGCCTCATTTAAACTTGCCTTGATGTGTTGTTCTTGTTTGCATCATCTCTTGCCATGAGTAGCTTCATGTAGCTTGGTCATGCATCATGCTTGTTGTGCATCATGCCTTGTTCATGTGTGGTGTGTTTACCCATGTTGTGTGCTTCTTCTCGATAGTTCCCGTTTCGTTGCGATCATGAGGATGCGTTCGTCTATGCTTGGTTCGTCTTCGTGGCTTTATCTTCTTCATGGACTCGTTCTTCTTCCTAGCGGGATTTCAGGCAAGATGACCGCTACCCTGGATATCACTACTATTATTGCTATGCTAGTTGTTTCGTTCTATCGCTATGCTGCGCTACCTATCACCTGTTTATCAAGCCATCCCAAATTGCCATGAACCTCTAACCTTTGACACCTTTCCTATGCAAACCGTTGTTTGGCTATGTTACCGCTTTGCTTAGCCCCTCTTATAGCGTTGCTAGTTGCAGGTGAAGTTGAAGATTTCTCCATGGTGGACAGGATTTTGGTTGGGATATCACAATATCTCTTATATTATTAATGCATCTATATATTTGGTAAAGGGTGGAAGGCTCGGCCTTATTCCTGGTGTTTTGTTCCACTCTTGCCGCCCTAGTTTCCGTCATACCGGTGTTATGTTCCCGGATTTTGCGTTCCTAACGCGGTCGGGTGATTTATGGGACCCCCCTGACAGTTCGCTTTGAATAAAACTTGTCCAGCAAGGCCCAACCTTGGTTTTACCATTTGCGTCACCACCACCTACCTTTTCCCTTGGGAGTAATTAAACCAAGGGTCATCTTTATTCAGCCCCCTTCGGGCTAATGCTTGTCTAAGTGTTGGTCCGAACTAGAGCCCTTTGCAGTGCCCCCTCAGGGAAACTTGAGGTCTGGTTTTAGTTGTACGGATTGCTCATCCGGTCGTGGCCTGAGACGAGATATGGGCGGCTACTATCAGGATGTCGGCATGCCGGGAGGTCTTGCTGGTCTTGTTTTACCATTGTCGAAATGTCTTGTAAACCGGGATTCCGAGACTGATCGGGTCTTCCTGGGAGAAGGTCTATTCCTTCGTTGATCGCGAGAGCTTGTCATGGGCTAAGTTGGGACACCCCTGCAGGGTATAAACTTTCGAGAGCCGTGCCCGCGGTTATGTGGCAGATGGGAATTTGTTGATGTCCGGTTGTAGATAACTTGACACCTGATCCGAATTAAAACGCATCAACCGCGTGTGTAGCCGTGATGGTCTCTTCTCGGCGTAGTCCGGGAAGTGAACACGGTTTCTGGGTTATGTTTGACGTAAGTAGGTGTTCAGGATCACCTCTTGATCATTGCTAGCTTCACGTCCGTTCCGCTTGTTATCTTCTCGCTCTCATTTGCGTATGTTAGCCACCATACTTGCTTAGTCGCTGCTGCAACCTCACCACTTTAACCCTTCCTTTCCCATTAAGCTTTGCTAGTCTTGATACCCATGGTAATGGGATTGCTGAGTCCTCGTGGCTCACAGATTACTACAACAACAGTTGCAGGTACAGGTTTTCCGATGATCATGACGCGAGAGCGATGTTTGCTTGTTTGGAGTTCTTCTTCTGCTTCTTCTTCGATCAGGGGATAGGTTCCAGGTTGGCAGCCTGGGCTAGCAGGGTGGATATTGTTTGAGTTTCTGTTTATGTTTCATCCGTAGTCGGATGTTGATCTCTTGTGTGATGATGTTGTACTCGTGTGGCATTGTATGCCTTTTGTATGTATCCCCATCTATTATGTAATGTTGATGTAATGATATCCACCTTGCAAAAGCGTTTCAATATGCGGGTCTATCCTTGGTGGGACCTTCGAGTTCCTTTTGGATAGGGTCGCATATTGGGCGTGACAAGTTGGTATCAGAGCCGACCCTCGCGGTTACAAGGATGGTTGCGGACAGGTGCGCGGTCATGTTGTTCATGACGTTTGTGACCCGTCGTGGCACACGGCATGGCACATGTACCGGACTGGATGCACAGACGGTTGTGCCAAGAGGGAACGTTCCTGTCGCCCGACGAGGACGTCGGTTCCTCTGAGTGGGGGTGTATGTAATAGCCTGGCTTATTAGGGATGATAGACTACTCATATCAATAAGGAATTCCTTCTTTTCCGGGATCCCATTCGGACAGAACTCCAAAGTTAAGCGTGCTTAGCTTGGAGTAGTTTCAGGATGGGTGACCGACCGGGAGGTTGCTCCCGGGTGCGCACGAGTGAGGACAAAGTGCGCAGAAAAGACTAGTATTGATCTGTGGGGCCAGTCTAGATCCCGCCAGGAGTAACGACCACCGGCGGGTGTGTCCGGGGCGTTACACTATTGCATGCATGAAGGCACATTATGGGCATTCTGCTTCTTCAACACCATCGGTAGTCAAAATGATTTACACTTGTCTCTTCACCTTTACTGCCTCTAAACATTGTGGTTCATCATAGTTAATTGTTGTCTAATCTTGTAATTACTGAAAATATTGTACTAACAATTTTATTTATGGATTCGTTGTTGAACCATTGTGCTGAGAATTTGAATTGCACGTTCCATATTTCAAAATTTCCAATCCGAATAATAAATTATAGGGAAAAATAAAAATATACAGGAGCGAATAAAATAATGTGCACATGGTTAGAAAGAAAATAGCATGTGGTATAAAAAATAGAGAACAAACGGTTCTTTGACATGAAACATTTGCGATGCCCGACGGACGCACACACGGTTTCGTCCCATATGCGTGTGCGATTCATGGTAATACGGCAAACATTTCAAACCAGTGTGCGTGTGTGATAGGAATACCAATCGCACAAAGTTATGAAAATGTACACGTTGGAGTGAGTAGAGGCACCGCACACATTTTACATTCTTGAACCATGTGTGATAACGTACCTATCACAAACATATCAGTAGATTAAATGTTGATGTCCACCTTTTTCACACGACTATAGTAGTGTAATCGTTTGGTATGTCTCTCTGATCAGAAATGTCACGTCGAGATGTAACGTGTGGGACTGGGGTGGCTTCTCATACGTTTATTCTACGGCGATCGTCAGTAACCGCTCGCCCATCCCCGACGGTTTCTGGGTTGGGTGGGAAGGACCCCCTATCGTCCACACTCACTTGGTGGCGGTTCCAAATGCCGTCGTGGAAAGGGGTTAAAAACCGTTTGTGTAGCACGATACGGTACCAGTGGTTGAGTACTAGATATGATGTGTGCCTTGCCATAAGTTTGGCAGGGCGATACCAAAGTAATCCAGGAGTGGATCACTGGATAGCGGTCAAGAACATCCCGAAGTACCTGAAAAGGACAAAGGACATGTTTCTAGTTTATGGAGGTGACGAAGAGCTCGTCGTAAATGGTTACGTTGATGCTAGCTTCGACACTGATCCGGATGACTCTAAATCACAAACCGAATACGTATTTATATTGAATGGTGGAGCTGTCAGTTGGTCAGTTCCAAGCAGAGCGTCGCGGCGGGATCTATGTGTGAAGCGGAGTACATAGTGCTTTGGAAGTAGCGCATGAAGTGTCTGGATGAAGGAGTTCATATCCGATCTAGGTGTAATATCCAGTGCATCGGGTCCAATGAAAATCTTTTGTGACAACACTGGAGCAATTGCCTTAGCGAAGGAATCTAGGTTTCACAAGAGAATCAAACACATCAAGATACGCTTCAACTCCATTCGTGAAAAGGTCAAGGATGGAGATATAGAAATTTGCAAACACATACAGATCTTAATGTAGCAGACCCATTAACTAAACCTCTTCCGCGGACAAAACATGATCAGCACCAAGACTCCGTGGGTATTAGATTCATTACTATGTAATCTAGATTATTGACTCTAGTGCAAGTGGGAGACTCATGGAAATATGCCCTAGAGGCAATAATAAAGTTGTTATTATTATATTTACTTATTCATGATAAAGATTCATTATTCATGCTAGAATTGTACTGACCGGAAACTTAAATACATGTTGAAAGGATCTAGATGACGACTAGAAGGGGGGGGGTGAATAGGCGTTTTAAAACTTTTACATATTTGGCTTTGTCCTAATGTGGAATAAATTAAACGAATACTTTTTAGGCACAAATCCTAAATATGCTAGGCTCAACTAAGTGCACCAACAACCTATGCTAAACAAGATAGGCACTTTAAGGAAACTAGCAAGCAAAAACTATATCACAAGATATGCAAATGTAGGAACAACTAAGCAATTCAACTAGCAGAAGATATATCAATATGAGCAAGTATGAATTGCAGAAAGTAAAGGGTGTGGGTATGAGATAACCACAACTGAGTCGGGGACACGGATTTATCCCAACGTTCGCACTCGTGAGAGTGCTAATCTCCGTGAGAGCGGTGCCGAAGCCAAAGCTCCGAGGCGTCATGAAGTGACTCATCATATTCTCCCTTTCGAGTCACCCCCAACGGATGAGCCTCGGTTCACTCGGGGTTGGTCTTGAAGGTGACCACCACACCTTTACAATCTTCTCGGAGCACACCACAACCACGAAAGCTTCCGGAGGAACTTGACCACCTAGGCCACGACACACCCTTCCCCGGAGCACACCACCAAAGGAAGCTTCCGGAGGAACCTTGGCCACCTAGCTCTCTTCACAAACTTCTCAAAGATATCACCAAACCGTCTAGGAGGCGAAGCCTCCAAGAGTAATAAACTCACGGGCTCTCACACGAACAAATTGATGCGGGGAGCTCAAACCAATGCAACAAATGCAATGCAAGGTCAAGCAACAAATGCTCAACTCACTCTCTCAATCCCACAAGATGCAAGTCAAGAAAGTGGGAGATTGAAGACAGGGGATGCAATGGAGGAAATAAACAAATGACTCCAAGATCCATGCACAAATCCCCCTTCACTTAGAGGGGAGATAGTGGTTTGGGAGAGGTGGTAAGAGTCTCAAAATGATGTTTGTAATGTGTGTGAACCAACCCCAAACCGGTGGGGAGGAAGGGCTCTTATATAGCCAACTTCCAAAACTAGCCGTTGGGGCTCCAATAGACACTTCCTAGGCACCCCGTGCCCATGGGGTCCCATGCGCACGGTACAAGCCCGTGGACACGGGGGGCCCATGCCCACGGGGTACCGAGGACTGTCTGCAGCAGCCCACTAAAATATGCATAACTTTGGCATACGAACTCCGAATTCGATGATCTTGGGCTCATTTTAAAGTTCTAGAAAATCCCAAGGTCCTCACACAGAGAAACACATAAGATCAATAAGAAATAATGATGCAAATTATGCAAAGGTTTGAGCTCTCTACATGCGACGTGATCAAGCAACTTGCTCGAAAGTCCCTCTTCATAGTACGGCTATCAAACATATAATCCGGTCTCCCACCAAGCACCATGAGACTGGCAAAACTAGGAAAACCTAGCCAAGGTTTACCTTTGCCTTTCACATTCCACTTGAGCTTTCTGATGACTTTAATGCTTGCCTCAAGTTGAAATCCTTTTCTTGTCCACATTCACTTGGTGAAGATACTCAATATGTTTACTCATATTGCAATGAGGGAAGACTTAACTTAAGCCCATCTTCACATGCACACTATCATGATGTGGACCACAAGCTTGAAAGCATATAATCTCTGGCTTCTCATCTTGCACTTGGACTCCTCGAACCCGATGACCATCACCACTAGATGTCATCTTCACATGGGCTACTTGAAATCTTTCGTTTTGGTGCAAGCCCATGAGAAACACCTAACCCACATAGACATAACAAACACATAGCATGGGTTAGGTAGCAAAGCACAATTCACAATTACTTACCATACCACTAGATCACTTGATCCCATGTGGTACAAAGATTGCGCTTTGAGAGTTGACCATATAGATTATCTTCGAGCTTCATCTTGGTCAACCAACATCTTTACTTCATGGCCCATCTTGGTTTCTTGAAAGCCACAATGAACTCTTCATTTCCCTTCATTGCTCAAAGACCATATCACCAAAGACTCTTTTGTGACCATATCAAGTTCCACTATATGAATATTGTTAGAATAAATCCGAGGCCACCGTTGATCATCCGAGGACCAAGCAATCACACGAGCACGACACTGAGATTTGTTAACGAGGTTCACCAATATGGCTACATCCCTGGGGCTTGACTACGGGCGCTCCTCCCCGTGACACCGTCACAATACTGCACCCGGTCACCCTGGACGTAGGGGATGCCGCCGGCTTCCCCTGCATTTCGGTGGTATTATGTTGGCATTGGTTACATCGTGTGTCTAGCCCCGCTATATATGAGAGGTCTAGGATACAAGTTTCCTACTTGGACACGACTCCATATCCTATCTAAACACAATACTACTACAAGTCCAACTGTAACCTACCTTGTACACTATATTTGACACCACTCCAACAAACTCCACCTTCGTGAATATTCGTCCATGCGTCAAACTTCCATGTACATTGAACTTGAGTTTATCCCATGAGCACCGCTGATACTCCAAAGACTCCATGTGACTCCACCTGTAACTTGTAGTCCCTTCTTTTCTTGACCAGAGTCAACCCTCGAGCAAAATTAAGTTCCTTGTTACTCCAGTTTGTGCTCCCAACTTCCAGAGTATCCGTCCAACGACATCACACACCGATCACTGACCTGCATGAAAGTGAACAACTCACATATTGGGTGTCACACATAAGAGTTACCTGAACTCAACATCACCGCTCTTCTCTTGACCGCCTGTCTGAAACTTGATGGAATTTCATCGTTGCTTGTAGTCATCCCGAGTCAAATTCGCAGTTGTCTCACCACATGTATGACCACCAGAGCCCTGGCCCATCTCCATGTCCCGTGCGTGCCGCACACCTCGCCGCTATTACTGCGTTGAGCCTTTGCTGCCCCGGTCGAGTCTCAAGGGTCGCAAACCCACACCACTCAACCGCCACTGCAGAGTACCACCGATCATCACCGACCGATGACGAGTTTCACACTTCCATCAGACCACTGGGCTCCAGTCCAAATTACGTGTCACTCGCTTTTCCCGCTGAATAGGCTGGATCCTTACAATGTAGCCCCTCAATCCAGCTCCACCTTCAACATGACTCCATGGTAGATGATAAGTCCACCCTCGCGCCCCATCAACTTCAAGCTCCGTGTGTACATCACCTTGAATCAACCCCGCGCCATAGTCTTGTCAAAGCCACACAAACCCTCGGGCATGTGCCACATGTTTCCACGCCCCAAAAGTCAGTCACATCAGCATCACGCTCCTATGTCGTCGCCGATCCCACCAGCGTCTTCTATACCAACCGACTTGCGTAGATCCGTTAGACTATCTAGTCCGATCCAGGCTTCCAAATCATCTTCCGCAAATTTCTATCCATCACACGATAATTCCATCTTAGCTGGCATGACTTCCCACAACGCCTTCAAGCATATCTATTGTGCCAATACATTTTTTCACCTTGTCTATCATAACCCAAGGTTTGAAGTCACGTTGAACTTCTCCACCTGAAACCTGGTACCCGTTGGCGCCATGGTTCTTCATACGACTAACCCTGTGAAAAAATTATCTGAGTTGTCCACACAAATGCCCCAAGTACACGAACCGATTCTCCACGCACTAATAGTAAAACCAACCAAAGAATCACTCTTGTCCTTCACGTGGTGTGGGTCCCGTGGCTCAACTCCACGACGCTAGCTTTTGCCTTACCCAAGCCCCTTGCTAGTTCCCGATGGATGCATCAATGCATATTTCCTTTGCTCGATTTGATCTGCCTGTGCGTCTCTTCTACGGCTGCCTGCACCAGCCTTTAAAGCGAGCACGCAAGACTGCGTTCCTGAGACGACTTCCTTCCGGGACTCGGTCCTGTTTTGGTCTCCAAACAAATCTCGTATTAGCTTCTTTATCGCATGAGTGTCCTGTATCCTACGTCCGAGCCGAAACGAGTGCGGCCTCTGCCTCACGAGCCTCAAGCTTCCCAGCACCTTTGTCCACGTCTGTTTGCAGGCCTACCGGGGCCTTTGGGAGCAGCCACCAGCGCACTGCACACGCCAGAGCCTGGCTCGGCCCTTAGACCTGCCTGCACATGTCCTCCTTCGTGTGCGGTCGCCACACAATGTGATCTCGCCGAGGTCCCCGACTCGACGCTTTGTTTGAGACACCGCTTCCGATCAATCAGCCAACTGCTTGAAATCGCTCCTCAATCCTCTATATTAACTCGCGCAACTTCATCGTAACCTTGCTCATGATACCACTTGTTAGAATAAATCTGAGGCCACCGTTGATCATCCGAGGACCAAGCAATCACACGAGCACGACACTGAGATTTGTTAACGAGGTTCACCAATATGGCTACATACCCGGGGCTTGACTACGGGCCCTCCTCCCCGTGACACCGTCACAATACCGCACCCGGTCGCCCTGGACGCCGGCACAAGCCGCCGGCTTCCCCTGCGTTCCGGTGCTATTATGTTGGCATTGGTTACATCGTGTGTCTAGCCCCGCTATATATGAGAGGCCTAGGATACAAGTGACCTACTTGGACACGACTCCATATCCTATCTAAACACAATACTACTACAAGTCCAACTGTAACCTACCTTGTACACTATATTCGACACAACTCCAACAAATATCATCTTGGTCACCACATGCTCTTTTAAAACTCCATCGTAATATCTTGAGAGGCATAATGAATTCTTCACTCTTGTTGCATGCTTCAAGACTTGATCAACCAAAAACCCAACACATGAGCTTACTATGACCTTGTCTTGAAACCCTAACTTGAATTCTTCTATTTGTTTATACTCTCAAGCTCTTGATCCTTAAAATCCCACATATGTCAATCTTTGAGATCCTCTAACGAACTCCACCTTGAATATATTTGGTTAGACATTAAAAACAATCTTGATGGCTTCAACATAAATCCCCAAAGACCAACTTGAAACCTCACTGGATATGGGACCTCGAGTGCCAAAACCTAGGCCCTGTGTGCACGGGGGTCAGGGACCCCGTGCGCACGGGGTATCCAGAGAGTTGACACTCGACCCCGTGCGCACGGGTTCAGGAGGCCCATGCGCACGGGGTATCCAGAGAGGGATACCATGAGGACATCTTTGAATGTTTTGATGGCATTCTTAAATCCAACATGCTTCATGCATCACTATGGAACATTTCTTCATATAGGATTCAATGCACTTGGTGCTCCATAGGAATTGTCAAGTAATGCCAGTGCTTAGAGCAAACATATCCTCATATATATGGACTTTATCCTTGATTCCATATAGTATCCTTGATGCACCATCTATGTACAATCCCTTCAATTATATCTCAATGAAAACATTAGTCCATAGAGATTTTCATTAATTACCAAAACTACACTTAGGGGGTACATGCCCTTTCAATCTCCCCCATTTTGGTAATTGATGACAATCTCAACAAGAGGGTTTATATAATTAATTTAAAACAAGTATGCAATCTATTCGAGAATAAATCGTATACTTGAAGTGGTTTTGATAGCCTCAAATGTCACAAAGATAGTTGATGTTATCAAAACCGGTTGTACTAGCATCGAAATGCTACACAAGAATTTGATGCTAGTAAAACCACACTATATAGAGCAAACTCCCCCACAATGTATGCACGTGAAAGAACTTGGTAAAGTTTTATCTATATACACATCCATGCAACAAGCAAACACAAAAAATGTGGATATGCATGATAAGAACCAACCCACTTCTCCTAAACCCTTTAAACACCCCCCATTGGCATCAAATGCCAAAATGGAAGAAATCTAGAAGGGCAATATAGTATGTGTTCCTCCTTAATTCGTGCATTTCTCAAATGTGAGTGGAATCAAAAGCACATACCCATTTATGAATAAATGGAGGATCTCAAACTATATTGGGGATCCATAGAATGCGACAAGAAGATAAAACATGAGAGTCACACATTCAGAAGATCCAAATAACATATTTTGGACAAGATAGACGGGAAGTATCCAATAGTATCATCATGCTAAGAATGGCTCCAAAATATATCCAAAAACTCATAAGTGCAAAGATATAATAAATACATACAAGCACTTGCTACTCATCCTCTTACCGGATCCATCAAAGAATCAAAATGAGACAATCCCAAGGACCGGTAGTAACCGAACAGTCATCAAAGAAAGATATGCACTTTCTCATGTGTATAAGTTTCTTATGTGGCAAATAATCATCAAGATGAGCATTGATACGTCTCCGCCGTATCTATATTTTTTATTGTTTCATGCCAATATTATATAACTTTCACATATTTTGGCAACTTTTTATATGATTTTTTGGACTAACCTATTGATCCAGTGCCCAGTGCCAGTTCTTGTTTTTTGCATGTTTTTTGTTTCGTAGAATATACATATCAAATGAAGTCCAAATGCAATAAAAATTTACGGAGAATTATTTTGGAATATTTGTGATTTTTGGGAGTTGGAATCATCAGAAGAGGGGGCCCACAGTGACCACAACCCACCAGGGCGCGCCTGGGCCACCAGGGCGCGCCTGGGCCCCCAGGCGCGCCCAGGTGTTGATGCCTGCTTGAACTACGTCGGTATTTCCCCAAAGAGGAAGGGATGAGGCAGCACAACGATGTTAGGTATTTCCCTCAGTGATGAGACCAAGGTTATCGAACCAGTAGGAGAACCAAGCAACACAACGTAAATAACCCCTGCACACAAATAACAAATACTCGCAACCCGACGTGTTAAAGGGATTGTCAATCCCTTTCGGGTAACGATGCCTCAAATTGGCGAGAAGACATGATAAAGTTGTGATAGATGGGATAAATAGATCATGAAATAAATAAATTGCAGCAAGGTATTTTTGTATTTTTGTTTAATAGATCTGAAAATAAAAGCAAATAAAAATAGATCGCAAAGGCAAATACGATTAGAAGAGACCCGGGGGCCGTATGTTTCACTAGTGGCTTCTCTCAGAAAATAGCAAACGATGGGAAAAACAATTACTTTTGGGCAATTGCTAGAACTTCAAATAATCATGACGATATCCAGGCAATGATCATTATATAGGCATCACGTCCAAGATTAGTAGACCGACTCCTGCCTGCATCTACTACTATTACTCTACACATCGACCGCTATCCAGCATGCATCTAGTGTATTAAGTTCATGGAAAAATGGAGTAATGCAATAAGAACGATGACATGATGTAGACAAGTTCTATTTATGTATAAATAGACCCCATCTTGTTATCCTTAATAGCAATGATACATACGTGTTGTTTCCCCTTTTGTCACTGCAATCAAGCACCGTAAGATCGAACCCATCACAAAGCACCTCCTCCCAATGCAAGATAAATATATCAAGTTGGCCAAACAAAACCCAAATATCAGAGAAGAAATATGTGGCTATAATCAATCATGCATATAAGAGATCAAAGAATACTCAAACAACTTTCATGGATAAAAACATAGATCTGATCATAAACTCAAAGTTCATCGGATCCCAACAAACACACCGCAAAAGACTTACATCATATGGATCTTCAAGAGACCATTGTATTGATAATCAAGAGAGAGAGAGAGAGAGAGAGAGAGAGGAAGCCATCTAGATACTAACTACGGACCCATAGGTCTACAAAGAACTACTCACGAATCATCAGAGAGGCACCAATGGACATGATGAACCCCTCCGAGATGGTGTCTAGATTGGATCTGGTGTTTCTGGACTTGCGGCAGTTGGAATTGATTTTCATTGACTCCCCTAGGGTTTCTAGAATATTGGGGTATTTATAGAGAAAAGAGGCTACCGAGGTGGGCACAACCCACCGGGGCGCGCCTGGGCCCCCAGGCATGCCCTGGTGGATTGTGCTCCCCTCGGAGATCCCCTTAGGGACTTTCTTGGCCCACTGGATGTCTTCTGGTCCAAAAAGAATCCACAAAAAGTTTCGCTGCATTTGGACTCCGTTTGGTATTGATTTCTTGCGATGTAAAAAACAAGCAGAAAACAGCAACTGGCACTGGGCACTATGTCAATAGGTTAGTACCAAAAAATGATATAAAATGACTACAAAATGATTGTAAAACATCCAAGAATGATAATATAACAACATGAAACAACCAAAAATTATAGATACGCTGGAGACGTATCAACATCCCGAAGCTTAATTCCTGCTCGTCCTCGAGTAGGTAAATGATAAAAACAGAATTTTTGATGTGGAATGCTGCCTAACATGTTCATCACATTTTCTTTTCTTTGTAGCATGGACATGTGGACTTTTATATGGTTCAAAGCAATAGTCTAGTTTTGGCATGACGACTTTAATACTCAAGCATACCAACAAGCAACCATGTCTTTCAAAATATCAACACTAAAGCAAGTTATCCCATTATGCTCAATCTTTGATCCATTCATAAAACACACTCGAATATTAGCTACACCCAATGCTTAAATACGATCATAGTGCCCCTTAGTTGGTGTTTTATAAGAGAAGATGGAGACTCAAATTCAAAATAAAAATTGCATAAAGTAAAAGAAAGGCCCTTCGCAGAGGGAAGTAGGGATTTGTAGAGGTGCCAGAGCTCAAAGCGAATATTGAGAGATAAAAACATTTTGGGAGGCATACTTTCCCCACCAACGAAAACGACTTTGAGCTCCCAACACTTTGCAGTACCTAAACAGAAAATAAATTTTATTCCTTTTTCCACCATTACTTTCACTTTCCATGGCTAACCGTATCCACGGGTGCCCTCCATACCAACACTTTCCAAGGAATTTATTATTTTACAACATAAAGTAAATTCATTTTTCATTTTGGGACTGGGCATCCCTAATACCTTTTTCGTACTCTCGTGCAATGGCAAGTGAATAAACACTCATCATGAGAATAACACATTTAGCATGGAAAATATTGGCCTCTCCTCACCGCCTCGCGAGCGGTACGAGCACACGAAAGAGAAATTTATTTTGAAAATTAGAGATGGCACATGCAAATTTGCTTAGAATGGCACGGAAATACCACATATAGGTAGGTATAGTGGACTCATATGGCAAAACTGGTTTAAAGGGTTTTGGATGCACAAGTAGTGATCATACTTAGTGCAAAATGAAGGCTAGCAAAAGATTGAGAAGCGACCAACCAAGAAATGAAAAAGCTCATACCCAAGCATTAAGCATAAGTAACACCGAATAATGCACCACAAGTAGGATATAAATTTCATTGCATAACTATTGACTTCGTGCTTGCATAGGGAATCACAAACCTTAACATCAATATTCTTACTAAAGCACAATTACTCATCAACATGACTCACATATCATATCGTCACATCTCAAAACCATTACTAAGAATCAAGTTTATCTTGTCCAATGATCTTCATGAAAGTTTTTATTATATCCTCCTTGGATATCTATCACTTTGGGACTATTTTTATATGTTGCTTTTGATAAGCTCAAACAAATTTAAGTGAAGAACATGAGCATAATATTTCTTTCTCTCAAAATAATCTAAGTGAAGCAAGAGAGAATTTCTTAAATATTTTACTAACTTCCAAATAAATCTAAGTGAAGCATGAGAGCATTTCTTCAAAATAACAAAGCACACCATGCTCAAAAAGATATAAGTGAAGCACTAGAGCAATTCCATGGCTCTAAATATTTAAGTGAAGCATAGGAGCAAGCATCGCATAATTTTTGGCTCTCTCAAAAAGGTGTGTCCAGCAAGTATTCAAGACTTAAAACACAAAGAAAAAAAGCAAAGACTCATATCATACAAGATGCTCCAAGCAAAACTCATAATACGTGACGAATAAAAATATAGCTTCAAGTAAAATACCGATGATTGTTAGAAGAAAGAGGGGATGCCACTTGGGGGCATCCCAAGCTTAGTTGCTTGCTAATTCTTGAATATTATCTTGGTGTGCCTCGGGCATCCCCAAGCTTAACCTTTTGCTAATCCTTATTCCTTCATCCATCATAAGATCACCCAAAACTTGAAAACTTCAATCACATAAAACTCAACAAAACCTTCGTGAGATCCGTTAGTATAAGAAAGCAAACCACTACTATAAGTACTGTTGCAAACCCATTCATATTTTATTTTTGCATTATATCTACTGCGTTCCAACTTTTCTATGGCAAACACTCTTCAAAGAAAACCATAAAATCATCAAACAAGCACACAACGCAAAGAAAACAGAATCTGTCAAAAACAGAACAGTCTATAGCAATCTGACTACATAGAATACTTATGTAACTCCAAATATTCTTAAAAATTAGGACAACGTGAATAATTTGTTTAGCAATCTTCTTCAGAAAGAATCAACTCAAAAGCACTCTTCCGATAAAAATAAAAAATAATTTCGTGAGTGCAAAAGTTTCAGTTTTTCAGCAAGATCAAATCTACTCTCACCCAAATTATCCCAAAGGACTTGCTTGGCACAAACACTAACTTAAACCACAAAAACACATCTGACCAGAGGCATAATTGTGTATTTTATTCAAAATAGCAAGAAAACCAAAAAGCAAAAAGATATAATTTGGGATGCCTCCCAACGAGCGCCATCGTTTTAGGCCCCTATCTAGGCATAATGCGTAGGATCTAAGTTTTGTCATCTTTGGTTCTAGATCCATATGGTCCCCTCATGATTGATTCATATGGTGGCATAATTCTTGTTCTAGGGAAATGTTCCATACCCTTCCTTAGTGGAAATTCAAATTTAATATTGCCTTCTTTCATATCAATCACGGCACCAATAGTACGTAAAAACGGTCTACCAAGTATAATTGGACAAGACGGATTGCAATCAATATCAAGAACAATAAAATATATGGGCACATAATTCCTATTTGCAAGAATAAGAACACCATTAATTCTTCACATAGGCTTTTTAATAGTAGAATCCGCCAAGTGCAAATTTAGAGAGCATTGTTCAATATCGGTAAGAACAAGCACATCACATAAAGATTTTGGAATTGTAGAAACACTAGCACCCAAGTCACATAAAGCAAAATACTCATATTTTTTAATCTTGAATTTGATGGTAGGTTCCCATTCATCATGTAATTTTCTAGGAATTGAAACTTCTAATTCCAATTTTCTTTCAAAAGCTTTCAGCATAGCATCAACAATATGTTTAGTAAAAGCTTTATTTTGTTCATAAGAATGGGGTGAATTTATCATGGATTGAAACAAAGAAATACAATCAACCAAAGAGCAACTATCATAATTGAAGTCTTTGTAATCCAAAATAGTGGGCACATCACTAGTTAAAGTCTTGACATCTGCAAAACCACTTTTATCAAAAAAATTAACAAGATTTTCACCCTCCGAATCATAGGGACGCCTTCTATCTAAAGTTGACTCTTCTCCAATCCCTTTTTCATCAATCTTAAATTTACTAAACAAAGAATCAATAGAAGAAACACCAATCATTTTAGGATCTTCATCACTTTTATGAAAGTAATCACTAGAAAACGCCCTTTCTAAAAATTCTCTTTTAGCTCTAAGCACATCGGTTCTTTTCTTACTTTCATCCATAGAAACATAAAGAGATTTAATTGATTCTTCAACTTTAGGCACAAAATTTGGCAAGATGACCACGATGCAATGATGGAGATCAAGGTGTCGAGCCCGTGATGATGGAGATCATGTCGTTGCTTTGGAGATGGAGATCAAAAGCATAAGATGATGATGGCCATATCATGTCACATATTTTGATTGCATGTGATGTTTATCGTTTATGCATATTATTTTGCTTAGAACAACGGTTGAGAGATATGAAGTCTCCAACAAGTTCTATAGCTGTAAGATGGAGGAGAACAGTTTTGTCAGTGAACACATACTCAAAATATCTGGGTATCATAACCACTTGACTCAGCTGGGAATTGATCTTCCAGTTGTGAGTGTTATTGACATAGTTCTTTAGTCACTGCCACCAAGCTACAAAGGCTTCATGCTGAACTATAATATGCAAGGGATGACAAAAATGATTCCTGAGCTCTTCACAATGCTTAAGTCTGTGGTGGTAGAAACCAAGAAGAAGCATCAAGTGTTGATGGTTAACAAGATCACTAGTTTCATGAAAAGGGCAAGGGAAAGAAAGAGAACTTCAAGAAGAATGGCAAGCAAGTTGCCACTCCCGTGAAGAAGCCCAAAGCTGGACCCAAGCCTGAAACTGAGTGCTTCTACTACAAAGGGAATGGTCACTGTAAGCGGAACTGCCCCAAATGTTTGGCGAATAAGAAGGATGGCAAAGTGAACAGGTATATTTGATATACATGTTATTTATGTGTACCTTACTAATGCTCGTAGTAGCGCCTGGGTATTTGATACTGGTTCGGTTGCTCATATTTGTAACTCGAAACGGGAGCTATGGAATAAACGAAGATTGGCTAAGGACAAGGTGACGATGCGCATCGGTAATGGTTCCAAGGTCGATGTGATCGCCGTCAGGACGTGATGTTTGCTTGAACTACGTCGGTATGTCCCCAAAGAGGAAGGGATGATGCAGCACATCAACGGTAGGTATTTCCCTCAGTGATGAGAACAAGGTTATCAAACCAGTAGGAGAACCATGCAACACAACGTAAACAGCTCCTGCACACCAATAACAAATACTCGCAACCCGACGTGTAAAAGGGGTTGTCAATCCCTTTCGGGTAACGGCGCCAGAAATTGGCACGGAGACATGATAAAATTGTAATAGATCGAATAAATAGATTGTAAATGAAATAAAGTGCAGCGAAGTATTTTTATATTGTTGGTTTTATAGATCTGAAAATAAAAGCAAATAAAATAGATCGTGAAGGCAAATATGATAAGAAGAGACCCGGGGGTCGTAGGTTTCACTAGTGGCTTCTCTCAAGAAAAATAGCAAACGATGGGAAAACAAGTACTGTTGGGCATTTGATAGAACTTCAAATACTCATAACGATATCTAGGCAATGATCATTATATAGGCATCACATCCAAGATTAGTAGACAGACTCATGCCTGCATCTACTACAATTACTCCACACATCGACCGCTATCCAGCATGCATCTAGTGTATTAAGTTCATGGAAAAATGGAGTAATGCAATAAGAACGATGATATGATGTAGACAAGATCTATTTATGTAGAAATAGACCCCATCTTGTTATCCTTAATAGCAACGATACATACGTGTCGTTTTCCCTTTTGTCACTGCGATCAAGCACCGTTAGATCAAACCCATCACAAAGCACCTCTTCCCATTACAAGATAAATAGATCAAGTTGGCCAAAAAAAGCCAAATATCAGAGAAGAAATACGAGGCTATAATCAATCATGCATATAAGAGATCAAAGAAGACTCAAACAACTTTGATGGATAAAAACATAGATCTAATCATAAACTCAAAGTTCATCGGATCCCAACAAACACACTGCAAAAGACTTACATCATATGGATATCTAAAAGACCATTGTATTGATAATCAAGAGAGAGAGAGGAATCCATCTAGCTACTTACTATGGACCCATAGGTCTACAAATAACTACTCACACATCATCGGAGAGCCACCAATGGACATGATGAACCCCTCCGAGATGGTGTCTGGATTGGATCTGGTGTTTTTGGAACTTGCGGCGGTTGGAATTTATTTTCGTCGACTCCCCTAGGGTTTCTGGAATAATGGGGTATTTATAGAGAAAAGAGGCAGTGTGGGAGGCCACCAAGGTGGGCACAACCCACCGGGGCGCGCCTGGGCCCCCAGGCGCGCACTGGTGGGTTCTGCTCCCCTTCGAGCTCCACTCACGTGCTTTCTTGGCCCATTGGATGTCTTCTGGTGCCAAAAAATCCACGAAAAGTTTCGCTGCATTTGGACTCCGTTTGGTATTGATTTCCTGTTATGTAAAAAACAAGCAGAAAACAACAACTGGCACTGGGCACTATGTAAATAGTTTAGTACCGAAAAATGATATGAAATGATTATAAAATGATTGTAAAACATCCAAGAATGATAATATAACAGCATGGAACAATCAGAAATTATAGATACGTTGGAGACATATCAGCACGCTACCTCTACATCTACCATCGGAATTAGTTTTAGACCTTAATAATTGTTATTTGGTGCCAGTGTTGAGCATGAACATTATATCTGGATCTTGTTTATCATGAGACGGTTATTCATTTAAGTCCGCTAATAATGGTTGTTCTATTTATATGAATAATGTCTTTTATGGTCATGCACCCTTGATGAATGGTCTATTCATGTTGAATCTCGATCGTAGTGATACACATATTCATAATATGGATGCCAGAAGATGCAAAGTTCATAATGATAGTGCAACATTCTTGTGGCACTGCCATTTAAGTCATATTGGTGTAAAGCTCATGAAGAAACTCCATATGGATGGACTTTTGGAATCACTTGATTATGAATTATTTGATACTTGTGAACCTTGCCTCATGGGTAAGATGACTAAAACAAAGTTCACTGGAACAATGGAGTGAGCTAATGACTTATTGGAAATAATACATACTGATGTACGTGGTTCGGTGAGTGTTGAGGCATGCGATGGGTATCGTTATTTTCTGACCTTCACAGATGATTTGAGTAGGTATGGGTATATCTACTTGATGAAACACAAGTCTGAAACATTTGAATGATTCAAAGAATTTCAGAGTGAAGTGGAGAATCATCATAAGAAGAAATAAAGTTTCTATGATCTGATCGAGGAGGTGAATATTTGAGTTACGAGTTTGGCCTTCATTTAAAATAATGTGGAATTGTTTCAGAACTCACGCCACCTGGAACACCATAGCGTAATGGTGTGTCCGAACATCGTAACCGTAATTTATTAGATATGGTGCGTTCTATGATGTCTCTTACCTATTTACCACTGTCATTTTGGGGTTATGCATTAGAGACAGCCGCATTCACGTTAAATAGGGCACCATCTAAATCCCTTGAGACGACACCGTATGAACTGTGGTTTGGCAAGAAACCTAAGCTGTCATTTCTTAAAGTTTGGGGATGTGACAGTTGTGTCAAAAGGCTACAACCTGATAAGCTCGAACCCAAATCGGAGAAGTGCGTCTTCATAGGATACCCTGAGGAAACAATTGGTTACACCTTCTACCACAAATCTGAAGGCAAGATCTTTGTTGCCAAGAATGGATCCTTTCTAGAGAAGGAGTTTCTATCGAAAGAAGTGAGTGGGAGGAAAGTAGAACTTGATGAGGTAATTATACCTTCTATCCAATTGAAAACTAGCACATCATAGAAAACCGTTCCCGTAATGCCTACACCAACTAGAGAGGAAGCTAATGATGATGATCATGAAACTTCAGATCAAGTTACTACTAGACCTCGTAGGTCGTCCAGAGCAGGTTCTGCACCAGAGTGATACGGTAATCCTGTCCTGGAAGTTATGTTATTAGACCATGGCAAACCTATGAGAACAAAGTGTGGACTTTGGTGGACTTGTCAATGATCGGCAAACCATTGAAAATAAATGGATCTTCAAGAAGAAGACTGACGCTGATGGTAATGTTATTGTCTACAAAGCCCGACTTGTCGCGAAAGGTTTTTCACAAGTTCAGGGAGTTGACTACGATGGGACTTTCTCACCCGTAGTGATGCTGAAGTATGTTAGAATCATGTTAGCAATTGCCGCATTTTATAATTATGAAATCTAGCAAATGGACGTCAAACTGCATTCCTTAATGGATTTCTTAAAGAGTTGTATATGATGCAACCAGAAGGTTTTGTTGATCCTAAATGTGCTAACAAAATGTGCAACCTCCAGCGATCCATGTATGGACTGGTGCAAGCATCTTGGAGTTGGAATATACGCTTTGATGAGGTGATCAAAGCATATTGTTTTTATACAAAGTTATGGTGAAGCCTGTATTTACAACAAAGTGAGTGTGATCTCTGTAGCATTTCTGATATTATATGTGGATGACATATTCTTGAGTGGGATCTCGGTGAAGCTTCTTATATATTGGGCATCAAGATCTATAGGGATAGATCAAGACGCTTGATAGGACTTCACAAAGAACATACCTTGATAAAGTTTTGAAGAAGTTCAAAATGCATCAGTCAAAGAAACGGTTCTTGCCTGTGTTACAAGGTGTGAAATTGAGTCAGACTCAGAGCCCGACCACTGCAGAAGATAGAGAGAAAATGAAGTGCATTCCTTGTGCCTCAGGAATAGGTTCTATCATGTATGCTATGTTGTGTACCAGACCTGATGTATGCTTTTCCATATGTTTGGCAGGGAGGTACCAAAGTAATCCAGGAGGGGATCATTGGACAACGGTCAAGAAAATCCTGAAGTACCTGAAAAGTACCAAGCATATGTTTTCGTTTATGGAGGTGACGAAGAGCTCATCGTAAATGGTTACATCAATGCTAGCTTGGACACTGATCTAGATGACTCCAAGTCACATACTAGATATGTATTTATATTGAATGGTGGAGCTTTCAGTTGGTGAGGTTCCAAGCAGAGTGTCGTGGCGGGATCTACATCTGAAGCGGAGTACATAGCTGCTTAGGAAGCAGCACATGATGGAGTCTGGATGAAGGAGTTCATATCGATCTGGGTGTAATACCCAGTGCATTGGGTCCAATGAAAATCTTTTGTGACTACACTGGAGCAATTGCCTTAGTGAAGGAATCCAGGTTTCACAAGAGAACCAAACACATCAAGAGACGCTTCAACTCCATTCGTGAAAAGTTCAAGTATGGAGACATAGAAGTTTGTAAAATACATACGGATCTTAATGTAGCAGACCCGATGACTAAGCCTCTTCCGCGAGCAAAACATGACCAACACCAAGACTCCATGGGTGTTAGATTCATTACAATGTAATCCAGATTACTAACTCTAGTGAAAGTGGGAGACTGAAGGAAATATGCCCTAGAGGCGATAATAAAGTTGTTATTTTATATTCCCTTATTCATGATAAAGGTTTATTATTCGTGCTAGAATTGTATTTATTGGAAACTTATATACATGTGTGGATACATAAACAAATACCGTGTCCCAAGTGAGCCTCTACTAGACTAGCTCATTGATCAAAGATGGTTAAAGTTTCCTAACCATAGACATGTGTTGTCATTTGATAACAGGATCACATCATTAGGAGAATGATGTGATGGACAAGATCCATCCATTAGCTTAGCATATGATCGTTTATTTTATTGCTATTGCTTTCTTAATGTTAAATACATATTCCTTCGACTATGATATCATGCAACTCCCGGATACCGGAGGAATACCTTAGGTGCTATCAAATGTCACAACGTAACTGGGTGATCATAAATATTCTCTACAGGTATCTCCCAAGGTGTCTACTGAGTTGGCATGGATCGAGATTAGAATATGTCACTCCGTGTATCGGACAGGTATCTCTGGGCCCTCTCGGTAATACACATCACAAGAAGCTTGAAAGAAAAGTGACTAAGGACTTTGTTACGACATTATTTATTACGGAACGAGTAAACAGACTTGCCGGTAACGAGATTGAACTAGGTATGGAGATACCGATGATCGAATCTCGGGCAAGTAAGATACCGACAGACAAAGGGATTTACGTATGTTGTCATTACTGTTCGACCGATAAAGATCTTCGTAGAATATGTAGGAACCAATATGGGCATCCAGGTTCCGCTATTGGTATTTACTAGAGAGGTGACTCGGTCATTTCTACATAGTTCTTGGACCTGTAGGGTTCGCATGCTTAATGTTCATTGGCGATATAGTGTTATATGAGTTATATGATTTGGTGACCGAATGTTGTTCGGAGTCCCGGATGAGATCACGGACATGACGAGGAGCTCCGGAGTTAAAGATTGATATATATGACGATGATATTTGGAGATCGAAAGAGTTTTAGGAGGTACCGAGTAGTCACCGGATCATCGGAATGGGTTCCGGGAAGCCCCGGGAGGATGATGGGCCTATTGGGCCAATAGAGGGGAGCACACCAGCCCACATGGGGTTGTCGCACCCCCCTATGGCAGCCGGCCTATGGAGAAAGTAAGGGGGGATGCTACCTCTTGAGCATGCGTTGGTTTTCCCTTGAAGAGGAAAGGGTGATGCAACAAAGTAGCATAAGTATTTCCCTCAGTTTTTGAGAACCAAGGTATCAATCCAGTAGGAGACTACACTCAAATCCCTCGTACCTGCACAAACAAATAAGAACCTTGCAACCAACACGATAAAGGGGTTGTTAATCCCTTCATGGCCACTTGCAAAAGTGAGATCTGATAGAGTTAATAAGATAAACATTTTTGGTATTTTTATGGTATAGATTGGAAAGTAAAGATTGCAAAATAAATAGATCGGAAACTTATATGATGGAAAATAGACCCGGGGGGCATAGGTTTCACTAGTGGCTTCTCTCAAGAGAGCATAAGTATTACGGTGGGTGAACAAATTACTGTCGAGCAATTGATAGAAAAGTGCATAATTATGAGAATATCTAGGCTTGATCATGTATATAGGCATCACGTCCGCGACAAGTAGATCGAAACGATTCTGCATCTACTACTATTACTCCATACATCGACCGCTATCCAGCATGCATCTAGAGTATTAAGTTCATAAGAACAGAGTAACGCATTAGGAAAGATGACATGATGTAGAGGGATAAACTCAAGCAATATGATATAAACCCCATCTTTTTATCCTCGATGGCAACAATACAATACGTGCCTTGCTGCCCCTGCTATCACTGGGAAAGGACACCGCAAGATTGAGCCCAAAGCTAAGCACTTCTCCCATTGCAAGAAAGATCAATCTAGTAGGCCAAACCAAACTGATAATTCGAAGAGACTTGCAAAGATAACATATCATACATAAAAGAATTCAGAGGAGATTCAAATAATGTTCATAGATAATCTTGATCATAAACCCACAATTCATCGGATCTTGACAAACACACCGCAAAAAGAATTACATCGAATAGATCTCCAAGAAGATCGAGGAGAACTTTGTATTGCGATCCAAAGAGAGAGAAGAAGCCATCTAGCTAATAACTGGACCCGAAGGTCTGAGGTAAACTACTCACACTTCATCGGAGAGGCTGTGGTGTTGATGTAGAAGCCCTCCATGATCGATTCCCCCTCCGGCGGAGCGCCAGAAAAGGCCCCAAGATGGGATTTCATGGGTACAGAAGGTTGCGGTGGTGGAAATAGGGTTTCGTGGTGCTCTCAGATGTTTTCAAGGTATACGAGTATATATAGGCGAAAGAAGTCGGTCAGGGGAGCCACGAGGGGCCCACGAGGGTGGGGGCGCGCCTACTCCCTGGGCGCGCCTCCCTGCCTTGTGGCTGCCTCGTTGCTTCCTTGGCATCCACTCCAAGTCTCCTGGATTGCATTTGTTCCAAAAACGACTCTCTCGAAGGTTTCATTCCGTTTGGACTTCGTTTGATATTCCTTTTCTGCGAAACACTGAAATAGGCAAAAAAAAACAATTTGGACTGGGCCTCTGGTTAATAGGTTAGTCCCAAAAATAGTATAGAAGTGTATAATAAAGCCCATTAAACATCCAAAAAAGATAATATAATATCATGGAACAATCAAAAATTATAGATACGCTGGAGACGTATCAAGCATCCCCAAGCTTAATTCCTGCTCGTCCTCGAGTAGGTAAATGATAAAAACAGAATTTTGATGTGGAATGCTACCTAGCATAATTCTCAATGTAATTTTCTTTATTGTGGCATGAATGTTCAGATCCGAAAGATTCAAGACAAAAGTTTAATATTGACATAAGAGTAATAATACTTCAAGCATACTAACAAAGTAATCATGTCTTCTCAATAACATGGCCAAAGAAAGTTATCCCTACAAAATCATATAGTCTGGCTATGCTCTATCTTCATCACACAAAATATTTAAATCATGCACAACCCCGGTTTTAGCCAAGCCATTGTTTCATACTTTAGTATTCTCAAACTTTTTCAACTTTCACGCAATACATGAGCGTGAGCCATGGACATAACACTATAGGTGGAATAGAATATGGTGGTTGTGGAGAAGACAAAAAGGAGGAAGATAGTCTCACATCAACTAGGCGTATCAACGGGCTATGGAGATGCCCATCAATAGATATCAATGTGAGGGAGTAGGGATTCCCATGCAACAGATGCACTAGAGATATAAGTGTATGAAATCTCAAAAGGAAACTAAGTGGGTGTGCATCCAACTTGCTTGCTCACGAAGACCTAGGGCAATTTGAGGAAGCCCATCATTGGAATATACAATCCAAGTTCTATAATGAAAAATTCCCACTAGCATATGAAGGTGACAACATAGGAGACTCTCTTTCATGAAGATCATGGTGCTACTTTGAAGCACAAGTGTGGTAAAATGATAGTAACATTGTCCCTTCCCTCTTTTTCTCTCATTTTTTTGGTGGTCTTCTTTGGCCTTTTTTTATTTGGGCTTCTTTGGCCTCTTTTATTTTTCATAAAGTTCGGAGACTCATCCCAACTTGTGAGGGAATCATTGCTTCCATCATCCTTTCCTCACATGGGACAATGCTCTAATAATGAAGATCATCACACTTTTATCTACTTACAACTCAAGAATCTTAGAACAAAATATGACTCTATGTGGATGCCTCCGGCGGTGTACTGGGATAATGAATCAAGAGTGACATGTATGAAAGAATTATGAATGGTGGCTTTGCCACAAATACGATGTCAACTACATGATCATGCAAAGCAATATGACAATGGTGGAGCGTGTCATAATAAATGTAACGGTGGAAAGTTGCATGGCAATATATCTTGGAATGGCTATAGAAATGCCATAATAGGTAGGTATGGTGGCTGTTTTGAGAAAGGGATATGGTGGGTGTATGATACCGGCGAAAGTTGCGCGCACAAGAGAGGCTAGCAATGGTGGAAAGGTGAGAGTGTGTATAATCCGTGGACTCAACATTAGTCATGAAGAACTCACATACTTATTGCAAAAATATACAAGTTATAAAAACAAAGTACTACACGCATGCTCCTAGGGGAAGGGTTGGTAGGAGTTAACCATCGCGCGATCCTGACCTCCACACATAAGGATGACAATCAATAAATAAATCATGCTCCAACTTCATCACATAACGGTTCACCATACGTGCATGCTACGGGAATCACAAACTTTTAACACAAGCATTCCTCAAATTCACAACTACTCAACTATCATGACTCTAATATTACCATACTCAGATCTCAAAACAATCATCAAGTATCAAACTTCTCATAGTATTCAGTGCACTTTATATGATAGTTTTTATTATACCTATCTTGGATGCTCATCATATTAGGACTAAATTTTTAACCAAAGAAAATTACCATGATGTTCTAAAGGACTCTCAAAATAATATAAGTGAAGCATGAGATATCAATAATTTCTATAAAATAAAACCACCGCCGTGATCTAAAAAGATATAAGTGAAGTACTAGAGCAAAATTATCTAGCTCAAAAGATATAAGTGAAGCACATAGAGTATTCTAATAAATTCCGATTCATGTGTGTCTCTCCCAAAATGTGTGTACAGCAAGGATGATTATGGTATACTAGAAATAAAAGACTCAAATCATACAAGACGCTCCAAGCAAAACCCATATCATGTGGTGAATAAAAATATAGCATCAAGTAAAGTTGCCGATGGACGAAGACGAAAGAGGGGGTGCCTTCCGGGGCATCCCCAAGCTTAGGCTTTTGGTTTTTCTTTAAATTTTACCTTGGGGTGCCTTGGGAATCACCAAGCTTAGGCTCTTGCCACTCCTTATTCCATAATCCATCAAATCTTTACCCAAAAACTTGAAAACTGCACAACACAAAACTCAACAGAAAATCTCATGAGCTCCGTTAGTGAAATAAAACAAACCACCACTTTAAGGTACTGTAATGAACTCATTCTTTATTTATATTGGTGTTAAACCTACTGTATTCCAACTTCTCTATGGTTCATACCCCCCCCCCCCCCCCCCCGATACTAGCCATAGATTCATCAAAATAAGCAAACAACACACGGAAAGCAGAATCTGTCAAAAACAGAACAGTCTGTAGAAATCTGTAACTTTCAAATACTTCTGGAACCCAAAAAATTCTACCAAAATAGGAAGTCCTAAATAATTTGTTTATTAATCTTCTTAAAAACACATCAACTTAAAATCACGTTTCTGTGATTTATGAAAATTATTCTCGTGCGTGCAAAAGTTTCTGTTTTTCAGCAAGATCAAATTAACTATCACCCAAGAAGATCCTATAGGTTTTACTTGGCACAAACAATAATTAAAACATAAAACCACATCTAACCAGAGGCTAGATGAATTATTTATAACTAAACAGGAACAAAATGCAAAGAACAAAAATAAAATTGGGTTGCCTCCTAACAAGCGCTATCGTCTAACGCCCCTAGCTAGGCATTGAGATTAATGATGCTCACATGAAAGACAAGAATTGAAGCGCAAGGAGAGCATCATAAAACACGTGACAAACACATATAAGTCTAACATACTTCCTATGCATAGGCATCTTATAGGCAAACAAATTTTCAAGACAAGCAAAAACAAGCATATGCAAGGAAGCGGAAAGAAACAATAGCAATCTCAACATAACGAGAGGTAATTTAGTAACATGAAAGTTTCTACAACCATATTTTCCTCTCTCATAAAATTACATGTAGGATCATAAGCAAAGTCAAATTCAACAATATAGCTATCACAAAACATATTCTCAACACGATCCACATGCATGCAAAGTTGACACTCTTCCAAAATAGTGGGATTAACATTAACTAAAGTCATGACCTCTCCAAACCCACTTTTATAAAAAAATTCATAAGATTGAACATACTCCAAATATGTGGCATTTAAAGTTGACACTCTTCCAAACCCACTTTCAATAATATTGCAAACACTATTATCAATCTCATATTCATCATGGGGCTTAAATAAATTTTCAAGATCATAAAAAGAATCACCCCAATCATGATCATTGCAAGAAGTAGTAGACATAGCAATCTTAGCATCCCCAAGCTTAGGGTTTTGCATATTATTATCACAATTGAAATCAAGAGAATTTATAATATCATCATTGCAATCATGCTTTTGATTCAAGGAACTATCAAGTATGGGTGCAATAGCAATAATCTCATGTTTAACATAAGGAACTATAGCAAACTCATCTCCATAAATATTGGCATCATGGCCATAAGAATAGCAAGCATCATGTTCATCAAGGCATATTTCAGTCAAATCATCGGAATCATAATTCTCTATAGATTCGTGCATATCATTATTTTCTCTCAATAAATTCCTTAACATAGGCATTATGAGCATAGTTTTCATAGCAACATTTAAGTATGTCGGAATTTTCAGATTTGTTGAAAGTAATATCATATTTTTCAATCAAAGAAGCAACTTCATGAGCACCCTTAAAAACGATAAATTATTCAATTTGTTCGATATCATAGTAACTATAAACACCCTTTCCATAAGAAGATAAGATTTCATTATCATTAAACTCACATAGGTAGGGAAGGTGTTTTTTAGGGTTCTTAGAGCAACAAGTAAAATCATAAATTTCACATAGATTCCAAGCATAGCATAGCAAACTATTTATTTGATACCATAATAGCTTCCCCTTCTCAGACAAACAATGACGCACAAAATGAGCATGCTCATCTAAATATTTCCCATCAACTAGGCTAGTTGGGGTTTCAACACAAGCGCATACGAATTGAAGATGATCCAAGTAGAACACTTTAAGTGGATCCATATCAATAGTTTTTTAGCAAGCAAAGATGCAGGCAAATAGAAGGCACATGAAAACACAAACAAAAAGACATATGGGGAGACAACAAATAAAAGGCAAAGGTGAAGTGGGGGAGAGGAAAACGAGAGGCAAATAGCAAATAATGTAATGCGAGGGATAAGAGTTTGTGATGGGTACTTGGTATGTCTTGACTTGTGCATAGACTCCCCGGCAACGGCGCTAGAAATCCTTCTTGCTACCTCTTGAGCATGCGTTGGTTTTCCCTTAAAGAGGAAACGGTGATGCAGCAAAGTAGTGTAAGTATTTCCCTCAGTTTTTGAGAACCAAGGTATCAATCCAGTAGGAGACTACACTCAAATCCCTCATACCTGCACAAACAAATAAGAACCTTGCAACCAACGCGATAAAGGGGTTGTCAATCCCTTCACGGCCACTTGCAAAAGTGAGATCTGATAGAGATAATACGATAAATATTTTTGGTATTTTTATGATATAGATTGGAAAGTAAAAATTGCAAAATAAAATAGATCGGAAACTTATATGATGGAAAATAAACCCGGGGACCATAGGTTTCACTAGTGGCTTCTCTGAAGATAGCAAGTATTATGGTGGGTGAAATAATGAAAGGATCGAGAAGAGGTGTCTAGAGGGGGGTGGGGGTGAATAGACTCTAAGTAAGAAAAGTTGCAGTTTTTAATCTCTTTAAGTTGAAGTGGAGTTTTGGCACAAGTTTTAACATTCACAATACATATCAAGCAAGCATGACAAGAGTACATGAGCAGCGGAAAGTAAAGCATGCAAATTGCAAGAATGTAAAGGGATGGGATTGGAGTGTGCAAACGCAATTTGGAGACACGGAGATTTTTTATCCGTGGTTCTGATAGGTGGTCATATCATACATCCACATTGATGGAGACTTCAACCCACGAAGGGTAACGGTTGCACGAGTCCATGGAGGGCTCCACCCATGAAGGGTCCACGAAGAAGCAACCTTGTTTATCCCACCATGGCCGTCGCCCACGAAGGACTTGCCTCACTCAGGTAGATCTTCACGAAGTAGGCGATCTCCTTGCCCTTACAAACTCCTTGGTTCAACTCCACAATCTTGACGGAGGCTCCCAAGTTACACCTAGCCAATCTAGGAGACACCACTCTCCAAGAGGTAACAAATGGTGTGTTGATGATGAACTCCTTGATCTTGTGCTTCAAATGATAGTCTCCCGAACACTCAACTCTCTCACACAGAATTTGGATTTGGTGGAAAGAAGATTTGAGTGGAAAGCAACTTGGGGAAGGCTAGAGATCAAGATTTATGTGGTAGGAATGGAATATCTTGACCTCAACACAAGTGTAGGTGGTTCTCTCTCAGAAAATGTATGTTGGAAGTGTAGGCATGTTCTGATGGCTCTCTCCACGAATGAAGAGTGGGTGGAGGGGTATATATAGCCTCCACACAGAATCTAACCGTTACACACAATTTACCAAACTCGGTGGGACCGAATCGTGAAACTCGGTCATACCGATTTAGTTCATAATGTGACTGTTAGGCATTTCGGTGGGACCGATATGATCAACTCGGTAGGACCAATGTGCTAGGGTTAGGGTAAAGCCTCAACTCGGTTTGACCGATTACACAAACTCGGTGGGACCGATTTGGGTAATAAGCAAAACAGAGAGTTGGCTAGGCAAACTCGGTGGGACCGATTGCATACCTCGGTGGGACCAAAATTATTGCAATAGGCAACAGAGAGTTTGCAAGCCCATCTTGGTGAGACCGAGATCCCATCGGTGAGACCGAAAAGATTAGGGTTTCTGGCAGTGGCAATGTCAACTGAACTCGGTGGCGCCGGATAGAAAGTTTTGGTGGGGCCGAATTTTACTTTTGGTTTGGGACATATGTGCATGTGAGAAAGTGGTTGAGGGCTTTGGAGCATATCACTAAGCACTTTGAGCAAGCAAGCCATTAAGCAACACCTCATCCCCTCTTAATAGTATTGGCTTTCCTATGGACTCAATGTGATCTTGGATCACTAAAAGTAAAATGTGGAGTCTTGTGCTTTGAGCTTGAGCCAATCCTTTGTCCTTAGCATCTTGAAGGGGTTCCACATCCTCTAGTCCATGCCACTCCATTGTTGAACTTATCTGAAACATACTAGGTAAGAGTATTAGTCCAACAAGAGATATGTTGACATTAATTACCAAAATCACCCAGGGAGAACTTGTGCTTTCAATCTCCCCCTTTTTGGTAATTGATGACAACATACATCAAAGCTTTAGATAAAGATATAGAGAATAACAAGTAAAGCTTTGGAAAGATAACATGCATAGGCTCCCCCTACATGTATGCAATCATGTAAATATGGAATATAGGAGCATGTGAATGCATAATCATGATAGATTAAGCACTGTGTTACATGTATCTTTGCTATATGCATCAGAGCAAATGATGTGAATATAGGAAATGTACGTTCATGATCATGAGTGCTTCTTGCAAACAGTATGTACATCAGCAAGAAATCCTTATACACATGATTGTGATGCATATACTTACCTTGTGGTCTTGAGTCGGCTTAGGAAGGAATGAACCTGCGTAAACAAGGTTAGATAACACAGATACACCTACTAGCCAGAGCAAACAAAAGAAACCACAAGAGTACCAAGACTGGGATGACATGTAGAGAGTGAGTACTGAGTACCCCATTGGATATAGGCATGTCCCCAATGGTAAATATGTGCAATGAATTCAAGGATTTCCTTCCCTTAGATGTCTTGCTCCCCCTGAATCTAGCATGGGATACTGGGAGAAGATAGGGAATAGAAAATCAGAGCAAAGAAAAGAAACAAAGCTAAAGCAAATAATCAAATGTGAACATGTCTTTCCCATCTTAAAGACATGTGACTTCTCTCCTCTTGAACACCAAGCATCTGGGGTCTTTTGAAGTGATACTTCTGTCTCCTAGTATAAGAACTCTCTCCCCCAATAGAAATGATTAAGCTTTGATGTGATCTCTCTCTCCCCCTTTGACATCAATTTCCAAGAAGGGTTCTTCTGGATTTTTGTTACAAATGGGTTTGGTCCTTGAGTCACAGGACAAAGCAGCAAGTCGAATGTGATGCTGGTAGAGGACAAGAATCATTGAGTGGAGTTGGATCAAGAAGAATGCAGGAACAAGTGGCAAGCTGTCTTTCCTGCAGTGAAATCGGTGGCACCGAGTTGTGTGCTTCGGTTGCACTAAAAGAATTCGGTTGGACCGAAAACAACAGACAGGTGTGACCGAGTTCATCACAGAGAAAACACTTGTCACCTCAGCTCACTAGTCAAGTAAGATCTCACAAGGATTTGCAAGGAATTAACTAAAGGATTTGCAAAGAATTGGATGCAGGGAATGCAGAACAAAAAAGAAACAGAGAAGAAATCTAGATGAAGTTTTTTTTGAAAGGGGAAACAAATATGCATGAGACAAATGCAAGAGCGCAGAAAAGAACACAAGAGAACTTCATCTAGAATTGGTCGGCGACAATGTCACCTATGTTAGAGTATATTGACTTAGGAGTCAAGTGAGATCACTTGATCATAGGTCATACTCATCGTTTAAGCTCAAAATGGGGTTACCATTTTTCGTTTAGGCATTTTGATGTATTCACATCTTGTTGAGTTGCTTTGACTCATGACTTGGAGTAAAGCTTCTCTAAGATGGAATAACATACCTTGGGTGGTGGTGTTGATCGTGATCATGTAGTTGAACTTGTGTGGGTTGCTCAAGGTTGATGTAGCTCATCAAGAGTTGGGAGATCCACTTGGAATTTGAGTTCATCTACCTACATGGGTTAGTCTTGCAAGGAAGAGCACTTGTGTATCCAAAATAACTATCATAAAACTCAATATAGAATTTGTCAAAGGATATGTTTGAAGGGTTTCATGCTTCCTTGTCTTCAACCACCATTGTGTAGAGACTTGGTGATGTAGAAATTTGCTCAAGATGTGAGTGGGTTGCAATCTCATAGATTTAGATTCATCCGAGTACCTACAAGGGTTAGATAGCATGCAAGGGTGCAAATATATCCAAGACATATAAATCGCAACAAGAAAGAAATATAAAGGATTAGTCAAAGGCTCATGCCTTGCATGTATCCAAATCGAGTTCCTACTCCAAGTTTGAAGCATCAATGATGTTCAATTCACCTCTCAAACGGCAAAAGACTTTCTCATCAAGAGGTTTGGTGAATATATCCGCTAATTGCTTATCAGTGCGAACATGCTTAAGATCAATGTCCCCTTCGGCAATGTGATCTCGAATGAAATGATGACGAACTTCAATATGCTTAGTTCGAGAGTGTTGCACGGGATTGTGAGCAATCTTGATAGCACTTTCATTGTCACAAAGTAATGGAACATGTTTCACATATATCCCATAATCCTTGAGAGTTTGGGTCATCCAAAGTAATTGAGCACAACATGAACCAGCGGCAATGTATTCCGCTTCGGCGGTGGATAAGGATACCGAGTTTTGTTTCTTGGAGGACCAAGACACAAGAGATCTACCTAGAAATTGACAAGTACCCGAAGTGGACTTTCTATCAACCTTGTCTCCGGCATAGTCCGAATCGGAGTAACCAACAAGATCGAAAGAAGACCTCTTAGGATACCAAATGCCAAAATTTGGTGTGTGTACTAAGTATCTCACCATCCTTTTCACAGCCTTAAGATGACATTCTTTAGGGGCCTCTTGATATCGTGCACACATGCACACACTTAGCATAATATCGGGACGAGAGGCACATAGATATAACAATGAACCAATCATGGAGCAGTAAGCCTTCTGATCAACCGGTTCACCATCTTTGGTCAAATCAAGATGTCCACTAGTAGGCATGGGTGTAGTCATACCTTTGCATTCTTGCATATTGAACTTCTTCAAAAAGTCCTTGGTGTACTTTGTTTGAGAGACAAAGGTACCTTCCTTAGTTTGCTTGATTTGAAAGCCGAGAAAGAATTTGAGTTCACTCATCATAGACATCTCAAACTTCTCTGACATTAGCTTTCCAAACTTCTCACTAAAGTGAGGGTTAGTCGAACCAAATATAATATCATTGTCGGTGTCAAAACCGGCGGATCTCGGGTAGGGGGTCCCGAACTGTGCGTCTAGGCGGATGGTAACATGAGACAAGGGACACGATGTTTTTACCCAGGTTCGGGCCCTCTTGGTGGAGTTAAAACCCTACTCCTGCTTGATTAATATTGATGATATGGGTAGTACAAGAGTAGATCTACCACGAGATCAGAGAGGCTAAACCCTAGAAGCTAGCCTATGGTATGATTGTTGTTCGTCCTACGGACTAAAACCCTCCGGTTTATATAGGCACCGAAGAGGGTTCGGGTTACACAGAGTCGGTTACAATGGTAGGAGATCTACATATCCGTATCGCCAAGCTTGCCTTCCACGCCAAGGAAAGTCCCATTCGGACACGGGACGAAGTCTTCAATCTTGTATCTTCATAGTCCAGGAGTCCGGCCAAAGGCTATAGTCCGGCCATATGGACACCCCCTAATCCAGGACTCCCTCAGTAGCCCCTGAACCAGCCTTCAATGACGACGAGTCTGGCGCGCATATTGTCTTCGGCATTGCAAGGCGGGTTCCCCCTCCGAATACTTCATAGAAGATTTTGGACACAAGGATAGTGTCCGGCTCTGCAAAATAAGTTCCACATACCACCGTAGAGAGAATAACATTTACACAAATTCAATCTGCCGATGTATTCCGTGGCGTGACATCACACCACGGCCAAGCCGTTATTCGAATCGTTTTTACTGTCCCTCCTCTGCGCGTTTAGCGAGGCGGTTTCCTTGGCACGTCTTATCAAAGCAGAGATCGTGTCCCCTTATTCCGGGATTCTCATCAATATGGGCGTGGGTAACCCAACCGCGCCCGTTGGCACGCCCCCTCTACCGAAGATGAGTCCCAAACGGTCACGGGGGGGGGGGGGGTTGGTTCTTGGTATTCAACCTCTTTATAACGAGACCAAGGTCTGCCCCCTTCTTTCAATCTCAATCGAATCCGCCCCTCGCCTCAAGCTCCAACACCCAAGGCTCCAAATTCAGGCGCTTCGGACCTTCGACAATGTCCGGTTCCGGCCTGCGAGGCCGGTGGATGCCTTCCTCCGTCACGGAAGAAGACGTGCTAAAGCCGAGAGACGCCAGGTATCTAACCGGCGAAATTTTGCATAGGCTGCCTGCCCAAGGGCAAGTTATTCCTACTCCCGAGCCTGGGGAGAGCGTGGTGTTCGTGTCTCACTTCCGTCGGGGTTTAGGCTTCCCGACAGACCCCTTCGTGAGGGGGCTCATGTTTTATTATGGGCTGGAATTCCACGACTTGGATCCGGAGTCCATCCTCCACATCTCATCGTTCATTGTTGTATGCGAAGCCTTCCTTTGCACTACCCCTCACTTCGGATCGTGGCTCAAGACCTTCAATGTGGAGCCGAAGATGATCGAGGGGCAGCAGGCAGAGTGCGGAGGGGCTGTTATAAGCAAGAGTGCTGACGCTCCTTGGCCCGAGGGCTCTTTTCAAGAGGAGCTTGGTTTGTGGCAACAGGAGTGGTTCTACATCACCGCTCCCAGGGGCACCAGATGGGTGGCACCACCTGCCTTTCGCTCGGGCCCTCCACAACGGCTAGCGTCATGGGTCAATAAAGGGCTTGACTGGGGGCCGTCCAAGGATGTACCACTGTTGCAAGGCCGTATTCGAGACCTCCAAGAGAGGGAGATCAATCTGGTTGTAGTGGTGCAGGTCATGCTGATTTGGCGCCTTCTGCCCTGCAAACGTCGCCCCCTCCGCCTGTGGGAATTCAATTCGGAGGGACCACGAGCTCTCCAACACTTCATGGGCGCGACACCCGTGGAGATGTATAAACTGTTCTTCGGATCACAAGAGATGTGTCCGGACTTGACCAAGGACGCAGGTCTGAGCTGCAATCGCCCGAACACTCAAGTAAGTAGTCCCATGACCGGACACGCTATCCGTACATTTATCCTAAACTTGCCCTTTAAAGAGTTGTCCCTTGAACAGGAATGGATAGCAAAAGCAAAACTAATAAGGTGTCCGGCCCCCCTCCTTGAGACCACGCCGGACCTGTGTTAACCAAGATGCTGGAGGCTGCACCTTTGGAAGAGGGCGAAGGGGGGAACAGGAAAGCTACTGCCTCCGCTAAGGAGGCTCTTAAGAAAGGGGGGATCGAGAATCCCTCCCTCCAGGGGGAGAAGAGGACCGCTTCTGAAGATCCAGAGGCCAAGGCCTCAAAGCGGGGGAAGAAATCTTCACCAGAGGGTCCTGCGCCGGGAGAAGCCCCGGATACACTATTTCCCCAAGGAAATCAACCCTCTAGCAAGCCGTAAGTAGAAAGGGGAGTTTTGTAATAAGGGACATCCTTGTTTTTATTTCTGAAGATAAACGAAGTCTTACCTTGTAGTTCGGATCTCAGCCCTTCTCAGCAGAGCTCATCTTCGGGGGATCTTCATCCGGAGATGATGGAGAGCGAAACGCCTCCGTCTGCCGCACCGTCAGGCGGGGCGTACGACCCTGAGGTGTCGTCGCGGAGGATTTCCCCGAGTCCGGCGGGGCCGGAAGGCTCGGCACCAACTGGTGTACGGTTGGAGGAGCTGAAGGATCTGCTCGGGAGAGCGTCTATCTCAGAAGATCACCGTACGTTAATGGGTACGGTGATTGAAAGGATTTCATCCGCTAAGAGCGGATTGCATGAAGCCGTCAGAAGTTTACTGACGGGGTTTGAGGTACGCAGAAATGATATATAATGCGCCCTGTATAGATAGTAGCCCCTGAGACTCGGTTCATTGTCAAAGGTGACAGCGTGCCGAGGATCATAATCTCAGTTGTAAGATGTCACCCTTCCTATATAGGTGGCGGAGCGTTCGGTGGCCAGCCGGACTGATGAATTTGCCGAATTGAAGGGGCAACTTGACGTTGTGGATGCGAACATCACGCTGGTCAATAAGCGACTTGATGAGTCACAAGGTATGTGGCTTTTCCGCGGACACCTGGTAAGGGAGCTTGACACCCGTGCCTTACAACATGTATGCTTAATGCAGATGGTGCCGCTGCTATGGAGGACTTTCGGGCGGAGCTCGCCCGAGCCAAGGAGCAAGCCAGAAAAAGCAATGCGGCTGCCTTGAAAGCGGCCGAAGAGCTAACAGCCGAACAGGCTGCTCACTGCCGAAGTAGGGAGGAAATGGCCGAGATGGCCGTGAAGCTGAAGAATGCTACCGACCACTGCGAGTTTCTTGAAAAGGAACACCGAGCGGAGCAAGAGGACCTGAAGAAGGCCACCGCCGAAGCCAAGGATGCCCGCTCCGTGATGAGAGCTATAAAGAAGGAGCTACGTCAAGCCGGGGATATCACGGTTGGAAAGCCCTTTCTGCTGCGGAGGAAGTTCACGGATCCAAAGTATGATCAGTTGGGCCAGCTGTGGGGTGCGGAGGATGCTCATCTGGATTTGGCGGCGAGTGCCGCAGACGCGGTCGCACACTTCCGAGGCCAAAAGGATCACGGAATGGAAGAGCTTTTTTGGTCATAGTTCCATAGTCCAGAGCGTCCACTTCCATTAACCGATCGGTTAGCCGAATGGGCTGAGCTGAATAGGTTGTCCGGACTTGCCATGAAGGATGTCGTGACTCATTTGTGGCCGAAAAGGCCTGAGCCGAAGAGTTATTTTTGCTTGGTGCAGCAGTTCCTTGATGTGGTGCCGCATATCGATGCGATGAAACGGTCGGCATGCATAGAGGGTGCACGGATGGCTCTTGCCCGTGTCAAAACATACTGGGCAGAGATGAAGGCCACCGATGTTGCGTCCCAGGATTCGGACAGAAGCCGAGTACCTGCCGAGCACTATTTTGAGGAAGCCCTGCAGGGCGCTCGTTTAATAGAGACGCAATGCTCGAAACATGTTATGTTCAAATGACATGTATGATTTGTGAAACCATGTTTCAAATATAATATAAATACTTGTGCGTTCAAGTATTGAAATACCTCCAGTGCGGCCGTTAATGTATATGTGTATATAACCTGAAAGATGGCAGTCTTCGGCTTCAGCTCCCACGCACATAGTGCGGGGGTGTTTGCAAAAAAAGCACATTTTCACACTTAATCCAACGTCTTGGTCCTGTGAAGGAGGTGGTAGCGTAGCAAACTAGGCAACCGGACTATAATGCTTTATCACTTTCACTTAGCCATAGGAGTTCGATGGTGGGGCTACTATATAGCCCCTAGGGGCACCGCGCTCCCCGAATTCGGGGCGCGTATGTGCCTGACCGGGAAACGGTCCTTCGTTAAAGCGGAGGAATTCTAAACATTCCGGTGGTCGATCGAGTGGTTGACCAGTCTCTCGCTATATCATGACAGTCAGTTTTCGGCTTTCTCTACTGGGGTGCTCACCTGGACGAACCGGGGCACAATCGCAGTAGTTCTCCTGGTGCTGCGTTGGTCGATAGAGCGGAACGTAAGGCAGCAAAACACAGGAGCTGGGCAAACCCAACATTTGACCAAAGACATGATTCGGAGCTGATGCATATAAGGCCTAACTCGAGATGCCGAACACTCCCTAAGGTATTCGGTCTTTATGAAAACGGGCAGAACAATGCCCTAAGCCCCTAATGTCCAGGTACGTGCAAAAATTTCTGACGCGGCCGATGCCAAAACGCCAGCCTCCTCCTCGGTTATAGTAAGAAACAGGGGATATGTATCAACAAGAGACAGTAAGAAAGGTTTACGCAGGGTCTTAATCTGAAAAGAATCCTTGCAACGGGTCCCTACTGGACGTCTGCGCCTGTGTCTCCGTTGTGCCGTATCCTGGACGGGTGTAGCACGGTGTTCATCTGTAAAAGAGAAGAACTTAGTTGGAAAAAAGTATTGTGCGAAAAATGTATAAACAGAGTATAATTCAAAAAATGAATAAAATTGAGCTTTATTGTCTCTTATTGTATATGCGTGCAGCCCCTTGTAAGGGGGTACGCGGCTAGTAAGCCCCTTGTTTATTTATGCCGGACTCGCCTAATCGTGTCCGGGATCTGAATGACCTGTTTAGATGCTTTGATCAGCAAAGCCGGATTAGTGTGCGGCTGTCAAAGCAGTCTCACTTTCTTCCGTATTCAAGGAACACTCGAAGTTTCCCTTTACTGAGATGATGCCGCGTGGACCGGGCATTTTAAGTGTAAGAGATGCATAATGCGGTATTGCGTTAAAGCGGGCGAAAGCTTCGCGTCCCAATAGTGCTTGATAGCTACTTTTAAATGGGGCGATGTGGAAGACTAACTTTTCGCGACGGAAGTTGTCGGATGAGCCGAACACAACTTCTAGTGGTAGAGAGCCCGTACAACGGGCATATGGGCCTGGCATCGCTCCTTTAAAGGAAGTGTTGCTATGGCGTATTTTGGTTGGGTCTATCCCCATTCTGCGGATTGTATCCTGATATAGCAGGTTTAGATCACTGCCACCGTCCATTAGGACTTGTGTAAATTGTAGTCCGTCGATTATAGGATCTAATATCAAAGTAGTCCATCCTGCGTTCCGGATACTTCCGGAGTAATCTTGATGGTCGAAAGTGATTGGTTTTGACATCCAGTGTCGGGACTTCGTTGCGGTGAACCGTGTGGCGCGTACTTTAATGGGCGTCGCTCTATTTTTGTCCTGTTGTCACTTGTAGTGAGTTTACTGTTTTGACCTCTTGTGGGAAATTCTTTTGTTTCCCGTTGCTCTGCTTGTGTTGTTCGTCATCGTCCTCACTTGGTGTGTCGAGCCCCTTGTGTTCGGCGTTAAGTCGGCCGAACTGTTTGAAGACCCAGCAATCTCTGTGGGTATGGTTTGCAGGCTTCCTGGGGGTGCTATGGATTTGACATATCTTGTCCAACATTTTGTTTAGGTTGGACAGCTCGTCGCTGTTGTCCTTAAGAGGCAGTTTTTCATTGTTCTGCCGAGAGCTTTTGAATCCAGCGTTGACTGCCGTGCTCTTCGGATTGTTTCCCTTGGTCCGACGGTGGTCCTTGCTGCATCGTGGTTTCCCATTTCCATTCATGGCCTCGGATGTACTTGGGTCGCTGGTGCTGCATCTTGCCAGCCAGCTATCCTCTCCCGCGCAAAAACGGGTCATGAGGCTTGTTAATGCGGCCATTGTTCTCGGCTTTTCTTGGCCGAGGTGTCTGGCGAGCCATTCATCTCGGATGTTATATTTGAAAGCTGCTAAGGCTTCGGCGTCCGGACAGTCGACTATTTGGTTCTTTTTGGTGAGGAACCTGTTCCAGAATTTGCGGGCTGACTCTCCGGGCTGTTGAGTTATGTGACTTAAATTGTCTGCATCCAGAGGGCGGACATAAGTCCCCTGAAAATTTGCCCGATACGCATCCTCGAGCTCTTCCCAACTTCCAATGGTATTTTCTGGGAGGCTTTTGAGCCAATGCCGGGCTGGCCCTTTTAGCTTGAGGGGTAAGTATTTTATGGTGTGAAGGTCATCTCCTCTAGCCATATGTATGTGCAGGATGTAATCCTCAATCCAGACTTCAGGGTCTATTGTTCTGTCGTATGCCTCTATGTTTACGGGCTTGAATCCCACTGGAAATTCGTGATCCAGCACCTCATCGGTGAAACATAGGGGGTGTGCGGCGCCCCTGTATTTGGGTGTGCCGTGATGTTCGAATACTCGTCGTGTTGTATTGCTTTCTAGAGCTTGCTTTCTTGGCCCATAGATAGACCTGACTGGACCATCCTTTTGGCGCGGATCCTTATGCGGATCGCGTATCGACTTGTGTGCGGTGCCGCTTGCCGCTCTTTGTTTGTCATGTGGTCGTCTATCCGACTGGGCGACCTCTTTTTTCTTTGATTGTGGGGGCTCTACGGCCTCCTCGTCAAATTCGGGCAGTAGTTTGCACTTCGGGTAGCTCTTTGTTTGGCGACTATCGCCGTATTTGTCTACGGTGTTGAGTACCTTGCTCCATATCATTCTGAGTGCGCCTTCCGCTGTTTTGAGCTTCCGCTTCTGCTTCTTCAGACTGCGTGCGGTGGCAATAAGCCTTTTGTGGAGGTTTTGCTGCTCCAACGATGTGTCCGGCGTGAGATCGTCCGAACTGTTATCTTCGCCGGGGACGGATTGTCTATCCAAGTTATCCTGTTCGGATGGTTGCTCGAGGGCATGTTCATCGTCCACCGGTTCGCCCTGCTCTATGGCTGGGTCTGTATGGGTGCCGTCTTTGTTGAGGCAGGGCTTTGAGCGGCGCTTACGTCGCCGTTTTGACAGCTTTTCGAGGGGATTATCCTTCGCGGCATCCCGTTGTTCCTCGTTATCGCTTCCTTTAGGGGTATCCACCATATGTACGTCGTGAGTTGAGGTGGCTTTCCAGTGCCCTATGGGCGCTAGTTCTTGGTCGTTTCCGGCATCGTCGTCCATACCGTCGATGTCTTCGGAGTCGAAGTCTAGCATATCGGTTAAGTCATCGACAGTGGCTACAAAGTGGGTGGTGGGTGGGCGTTGAATTTCTTCGTCGTCCGCATCCCAACCTACCTGACCATAGTCCGGCCAGGGCTCTCCTCATAAAGAGAGAGACTTTAGTGAATTCAGGATGTCGCCAAAAGTGAAGTGCTGAAAGATGTCCGCGGCAGTGAACTCCATGATCGGCGCCCAATCGGATTTGATTGGCAGGGGCGCGGAAGGTTCGGGATCCGGAGAGGAGTCCGCCACCTTGGAGTCACGAGCTTCACAAGGGACAGAGTAGGTATTCGGCTCTATCATCGTAGAGGTAGCGGCCCCCGAGGCGGTGTCCAGCCACCCATCCTCGATCGGCGCAGTCGGCTCTGAGCTAAGGGTCAGAGGGGACTCTTGTGCGGCCTCCAGGGAACTGTCCGGCAACAGAGCTAAATCATGCCCATCGTGACAGTGCGGCACGCTCGGCTGTGGCTCGAATCTGTCGAAGATCAAGTCTCCACGGATGTCAGCCGTATAGTTCAAACTTCCAAATCTGACCTGATGGCCAGGGGCGCAGCTTTCGATCTGCTCTAGATGGCCAAGTGAATTGGCCCGAAGTGCAAAGCCGCCGAATATGAAGATCTGTCCGGGGAGAAAAGTCTCACCCTGGACCGTGTTGTTGTTGATGATCGAAGGAGCCATCGGGCCTATAGGTGACGACACAGAGGAACTCTCAATGAAAGCACCAATGTCGGTGTCAAAACCAGCGGATCTCGGGTAGGGGGTCCCGAACTATGCGTCTAGGCGGATGGTAACAGGAGACAAGGGACACGGTGTTTTTACCCAGGTTCGGGCCCTCTCGGTGGAGGTAAAACCCTACTTCTGCTTGATTAATATTGATGATATGGGTAGTACAAGAGTAGATCTACCACGAGATCAAGGAGGCTAAACCCTAGAAGCTAGCCTATGGTATGATTGTTGTTCGTCCTACGGACTAAAACCCTCCGGTTTATATAGACATCGGAGAGGGCTAGGGTTACACAGAGTCGGTTACAATGGTAGGAGATCTTCATATCCGTATCGCTAAGCTTGCCTTCCACGCCAAGGAAAGTCCCATCCGAACACGGGACGGAGTCTTCAATCTTGTATCTTCATAGTTTTGGAGTCCGGCCAAAGATGATAGTTCGGCTATCCGGACACCCCCTAGTCCAGGACTCCCTCAATCATCAACATAGATTTGGCACACAAATAGTTCTCCTAACCCTTTTAGTAAAAAGAGTAGAATCAATTTTTCCAATTTCAAAGCCTTCTTCAAAAAGGAACTTGGTCAAGCATTTATACCACGCTCTAGGAGCTTGTTTAAGACCATAAAGAGCTTTGTGAAGTTTGTAAACATGATTAGGTTTCTTAGGATTGACATAGACGGGAGGTTGCTTAACATAAACTTCCTCCTCTATTTCACCATTTAGAAAAGCACTTTTAATGTCCATTTGGTACAAGGTGATATCATGGTGATTAGCATAGGCAAGTAAGATGCTAATGGACTCAAGTCTAGCAACGGGGGCATATGTCTCACCATAGTCTATACCTTCGACTTGAGTGTAGCCTTGGGCGACGAGACGTGCTTTGTTGCGAACTACTTGTCCATCTTCATCTTGCTTCTTGTGAAACACCCATGTGGTACCAATGACATTGTGATTGTTGTCGGGCTTCTCAACCAATGTCCAAACTTGATTTCTCTCAAAGTTGTGTAGCTCTTCATGCATGGCATTAATCCAATCCGGATCTTCCAATGCTTCTTCAACCTTCATAGGTTCAATGCTAGAGATGAATGAATAATGTTCACAAAAGTTAGCCAAGCGAGTTTTAGAGCGAGTGATTCTCCCGGTTTGGATATCATTGTAGATTTGCTCGACAGGGTGGTCTTTGGCGACTCTTGCTCAAACTCGTGGAAGCTTTTGCTTGGATCTGGGTGGAACATCTTCTTCATCTTGTTCTTCTTCTTGGGCTTCTTCATTGTTGACGTTGTCGTTCTCTTGTCGTGGTGGAGAAGGAGGTTGTTAATGTTCATCTTGGTGTACTTCCTCGTTTTCTTTGTCTTGGTGTGTCCCACTTGTGGATGATTCCGTATCAACTCTTGGTTCACCTTGTTGTGAGGTGGAAGTTTCCACTTGGACGGACGAGGTACTCTCCTTCACCTTCGTTGGATGAATCTTGCCAATAGACAAGTCTTGGATTGCTTCCGAAGGGTCTTTGTCTCCTACATCAATTAGCAATTGCTCTACTTGCGAGCCGTTAGATTCATCAAACTTCACTTCTACCATCTCTTCAACCTTTCGGGTGAAATTATTGTAGACATGGTAAGTGTGAGAGTTTGAGCCATAACCAAGTAGGAAACCTTCATGAGATTTAGGAGGAAATTTAGAACGACAATGCTTATCAAGAATGTAGCACTTTGAGCCGAATACTCGAAAGTATCCAACTTGGGGTTTGTTACCGGTAAGGAGCTCGTATGCCGTTTTGCCGAGTAGCTTGTGAAGATATAAGCGATTTGTCGCATGACAAGCTGTCTCAACCGCTTCCGCCCAAAAGTGCTTCGACGTCATGTACTCATCAAGCATCATTCTCGCCATTTTGATGAGCGTCCGGTTCTTCCTCTCAACAACTCCATTTTGTTGAGGTGTGTACGTAGCCGAGAACTCATGTGAAATCCCTTCTTCGTCAAGAAGGGTGTCCACATTTGTGTTCTTGAACTCCATTCCGTTGTCGCTGCGAACCTTCTTGATCTTCACTTCAAATTGATTTTGGGCCTTCTTAGCGAAGTTTTTGAAGATCTTTTGGACCTGCGATTTATCATCGAGAAAGAACACCCACGTAAATCTTGAAAAATCATCAACTATAACTAGACCAAAAGAATTTCCACCGAGACTTTTGTAAGCGTTGGGACCGAGAAGATCCATGTGAAGTAGCTCGAGTGGCCTCCTTGTGGTCATGATGTTCTTCACGGGATGCCTTCCTCCAACCTGTTTACCTGCTTGACAAGCGCTGCGAAGTCTATCCTTATCAAGTATGACATCATTAACGCCGAGGATATGATTACCTTTAATAAGCTTGTCAAGGTTTCGCATGCCCACATGACCTAACCGTCTATGCCACAACCAGCCTTTAGAGGATTTAGCAATTAAGCAAGTTCTAGGTTGAGCCTTTTTAGTGAAATCAACAATGTAAAGATCACCTCTACGTATACCGGTAAAGACCATTTTATGATTGTCTCTTTGAAACACTTGGCAATCTACTTCAGTAAATAGGACATTGAAACTGATATCAGCAAGTCTTGATACTGAAAGTAAATTGTACCCAAGAGATTCAACGAGCATGACATTTTGTATGGAGCTATCATGTGAGATGGCCACCTTACCAAGGCCAACCACCTTACCCTTTTAGTTATCACCAAAAGTGACATACTTTCGAGGGCCGTCGTTTTCAGCAAGCTCATGAAACCTATCCTTATCTCCGGTCATGTGATCGGTACATCCACTATCAAGAACCCATTCCTTTCCTCCTGCCATGTATCACCGAAGATTTGCCATAAGACCAAAGTGTCTCATTGCATCATCAAGATCAAAGTCACTATCATCATCCTCATCATAGTATCCATGTTCAACATCGTCATGTGATGGATCAATTCTTAGAGAGGGTGATTCATTAGAATGAGTTTGACAATGATCTTCTTTATGAATTCTTATAGCTTCGGAAATAATATTGCTAGTAATTCCAACATCTCCTTTGGCACGCATAAGATTTGTAAGCTCAAATAGACAATCACCAAACTTAGGATCATTGGAATACATCTTACTCAAGGCAATAGACTTATGGAGAATTTCATCTAGATTTTGCAAGGAATAATTTGGAAAATGTTCCTCAAGAAATTTCCATATGGTGTAGGCACACTCAAGAGTAGGCAAGCAACCTATCAAGTTTCTAGGCAAACCTCTAGTGATAAGATCAACAGTTCTAAGATTGTGAATCATGTCAATTGACTCATCAAGGGTAGGATGCATAGGATCAACATGAGGTGCACAAGGGCTAGTAATGTACTTGTTCAAATTATATTCATTGAAAATCACAAGCATCTCATTTTTCCACACATGAAAATACTCTCCATCAAGTATAAGCACTCTACGTCTAAGACTCCCCAACATAGACTCATCCATCTTCCTCTGATGGTGTTTAAACCAAAGCAATGGAGACCAAAGCTCTGATACCAATTGAAAGGATCGAGAAGAGGTGTCTAGAGGGGGGGGGTGAATAGACTCTAAGTAAGAAAAGTTGCAGTTTTTAATCTCTTTAAGTTGAAGTGGAGTTTTGGCACAAGTTGTAACATTCATAATAAATATCAAGCAAGCATGACAAGAGTACATAAGCAGCGGAAAGTAAAGCATGCAAATTGCAAGAATGTAAAGGGATGGGATTGGAGTGTGCAAACGCAATTTGGAGACATGGAGATTCTTTATCCGTGGTTTCGATAGGTGGTGCTATCATACATCCACGTTGATGGAGACTTCAACCCACGAAGGGTAACGGTTGCACGAGTCCACGGAGGGCTCCACCCATGAAGGGTCCACGAAGAAGCAACCTTGTCTATCCCACCATGGCCGTCGCCCACGAAGGACTTGCCTCACTCGGGTAGATCTTCACGAAGTAGGCGATCTCCTTGCCCTTACAAACTCCTTGGTTCAACTCCACAATCTTGACGGAGGCTCCCAAGTGACACCTAACCAATCTAGGAGACACCACTCTCCAAGAGGTAACAAATGGTGTGTTGATGATGAACTCCTTGATCTTGTGCTTCAAATGATAGTCTCCCCAACACTCAACTCTCTCACACAGAATTTGGATTTGGTGGAAAGAAGATTTGAGTGGAAAGCAACTTGGGGAAGGCTAGAGATCAAGATTTATGTGGTAGGAATGGAATATCTTGACCTCAACACAAGTGTAAGTGGTTCTCTCTCAGAAAATGTATGTTGGAAGTGTAGGCATGTTCTGATGGCTCTCTCCACGAATGAAGAGTGGGTGGAGGGGTATATATAGCCTCCACACAAAATCTAACTGTTGCACACAATTTACCAAAGTCGGTCAGACCGATTTAGTTCATAATGTGACCGTTAGGCATTTCGGTGGGACCGATATGATCAACTCGGTGGGACCGATGTGCTAGGGTTAGGGTAAAGCCTCACCTCGGTTGACCGATTACACAAAATCGGTGGGACCGATTTGGGTAATAAGAGAAAGAGAGAGTTAGCCAGGCAAACTTGGTGGGACCGATTGCATACCTTGGTGGGACCGAAATTATTGCAATAGGCAATAGAGAGTTTGCAAGCCCATCTCACTGAGACCGAGATCCCATCAGTGAGACCAAAAAGATTAGGGTTTCTGGCAGTGGCTATGTCAACTGAACTCGGTGGCGCCGGATAGAAAGTTTCGATGGGGCCGAGTTTGACTTTTGGTTTGGGACATATGTGCATGTGAGAAAGTGGTTGAGGGCTTTGGAGCATATCACTAAGCACTTTGAGCAAGCAAGCCATTAAGCAACACCTCATCCCCTCTTAATAGTATTGGCTTTCCTCTGGACTCAATGTGATCTTGGATCACTAAAAGTAAAATGTAGAGTCTTGTGCTTTGAGCTTGAGCCAATCCTTTGTCCTTAGCATCTTGAAGGGGTTCCACATCCTCTAGTCCACGCCACTCCATTGTTGAACTTATATGAAACATACTAGGTAAGAGTATTAGTCCAACAAGAGATATGTTGACATTAATTACCAAAATCACCCAGGGAGCACTTGTGCTTTCGATCTCCCCCTTTTTGGTAATTGATGACAACATACATCAAAGCTTTAGATAAAGATATAGAGAATAACAAGTAAAGCTTTGGAAAGACATGTAACATGCATAGGCTCCCCCTACATGTATGCAATCATGTAAATATGGAATATAGGAGCATGTGAATGCATAAGCATGACAGAGTAAGCAATGTGTTAAAGGAAAACTTTTACAAACTCTGTTTGCTCTTGTTGTTGTAAATATGTAAAGCTAGCATTCAAGTTTTCAGCAAAGATTATGAACTAACCATATTCACAATAACACTTAGGTCTCATATTTACTCATATCAATGGCATAATCAACTAGCGAGCAATAATAATAAATCTCGGATGACAAAACTTTCTCAAAACAATCATAATATGGTATAACAAGATGGTATCTCGCTAGCCCTTTCTAAGACCGCAAAACATAAATGCAGAGCACCTTTAAAGATCAAGGACTGACTAAACATTGTAATTCATGGTAAAAGAGATCCAGTCAAGTCATACCCAATATAAACTAATAGTAATATGTGCATGTCACAGTGTGCTCTCCAGCGGGTGCTTTTTAATAAGAAGGTGATGACTCAACATAAAAGTAAATAGATAGGCCCTTTGTAGAGGGAAGCATGGATTTGTAGAGGTGCCAGAGCTTGATTTTAAAATAAAGATGAATAACATTTTGAGCGGCATACTTTCACTGTCAACGCAACAACTATGAGATGGCGATATCTTCCATGCTACATACATTATAGGCAGTTCCCACACAGAATGGTAAAAGTTTATACTCCCCCACCACCAACAAGCATCAATCCATGGCTTTCTCGAAACAACGAGTGCCTCCAACTAGCAACAGCCTTGGGGGAGTTTTGTTTAATTATTTTGATTTGCTTTGATCTTTTTTATCATGGGACTGGGCATCCCGGTTACCAGCCATTTTCTCGTGAGTGAGGAGCGGAGTCCACTCCTCTTGAGAATAACCCACCTAGCATGGAAGATATAGACAGCCCTAGTTGAAACATGAGCTGCTCGAGCATATAAAACAGAATTTCATTTGAAGGTTTGGAGTTTGGCACATACAAATTTACTTGGAACGGCAGGTAAATACCGCATATAGGAAGGTATGGTGGACTCATATGGAATAACTTTGGGGTTTATGGAGTTTGGATGCACAAGCAGTATTCTCGCTTAGTACAGGTGAAGGCTAGCAAAAGATTGGGAAGCGACCAACTGAGAGAGCGACAACAGTCGTGAACATGCATTAAAATTAATTTACACCAAGTACAAGCATGAGTAGGATATAATCCACCATGAACATAAATATCGTGAAGGCTATGTTGATTTGTTTCAACTACATGCGTGAACATGTGCCAAGTTGAGTCACTCAATTCATTCAAAGGAGGATACCATCCCATCATACCACTTCACAATCATTTTAATAGCATGTTGGCACGCAAGGTAAACCATTATAACTCATAGCTAATTATGCATGGCATAAGCAACTATAATCTCTAAATGTCACTGCAAATATGTTTACTTCATAATAGGCTGAATCAGGAACGATGAACTCATCATATTTACAAAACCTAAATAGGTCGAGTTCATACCAGCTTCTCTCATCTCAATCACTCCATCATATATCGTCATTATTGCCTTTCACTTGCACGACCGAATGGTGTGTATAATAATAATAGTGCGCGTGCATTGGACTAAGCTGGAATCTGCAAGCATTCAATTCAAGAGAGAAGACAAGGTAATATGGGCTCTAAGTTAAATCAACCATCATGCATATGAGAGCCACTAAACATTTTCAATATGGTCTTCTACTGTCAACCCACAAAGGAAAGAAGAGAAAATAAAACTATTTACACGGGAAAGCTCCCAACAAGTAAAAAGAAGAACGAGAAATCTTTTTGGGTTTTCTTTTTAATTACTACTACAAGCATGGGAATTAAACTAACTAATTTTTTTTTGGTTTTTCTTAAGGTTTACAAACACACAAGAAGAAAGCTAGAAAAAGAAATTTAAACTAGCATGGATAATACAATGAAAGAGTATGAGCACCGACAACTAGAATAGTGTGTGAACATGAATGTAAAGTCAATGAGAAATACGTACTCCCCCAAGCTTAGGCTTTTGGACTAAGTCGGTCTAATGCCAAGGATAGCTTTGCTGATATCTGAAGTTATAACTGGGGTCGTACTGAGATGCAGCAGCCAATGCATCCTAAGCTGCGGCATGTTTGCGAGCCGTCTCCAATCTCCCCTCGTGTTCGGATGCCTCCTCCCTGGTAACAACATATCTTCGTTTTACCAGGTAATCAAAAAGGGAAGGAGCAGGGAGAGTAACATGGACAGTGCGACGTCTGTCAAAGATTAGTCGATACTGGAGGAATTGTTCATTCCTCAAAAGAAAACGATGTTTGACCATCGTGTCATAATCTAAATAAGCAGGAGGCAACTCTATATCCTCCTCGCGTGGAGATATACCAAGATAATTAGCAACATGGGTCGCATAAATCCCTCCAAACAAATATCGAGATATACCATTATTATGCAACCTACGTGCAACTATTGCCCCCAAGTTGTAATCTTTATTGCCTAACACAGCACTCTTGGGGACACAAAGATCAGGGACACGCATGTGACATGCTTCATCTTTACCGTTAATGCATCTACCAATGAAGAGAGAAAAATAATGTATAGCAGGAAAGTGAATGCTCCCTCTGGTAGCTTGTGCTATATCCCTAGATTCTCCCATAGTAATACTAGCGAGAAAGTCTTTATATTCAGATTTGTGGGGTTCATGAACATTGCCCCACTGCGGAAGTTTGCAAGCAGTTGTGAAATCTTCTAACTCCATGGTATAAGATTGATCATAAATATCAAACAGGACATTCTGAGAATTACGCGAAGATGTAAATTTAAACCTTCTCACAAATGAATCAGTCAATTGGTAGTACTGAGGACACTTATCTTGTATGATGTCCTCAAGCTCGGCATTACGCACATATGCGTCAAATTCATCCTTAATGCCTGCATTGACTGAGGGAGTCCCGGACTAGGGGGTGTCCGAATAGCCGAACTATCATCATCGGCCGGACTCCAAGACTATGAAGATACAAGATTGAAGACTTCATCCCGTGTCCGGATGGGACTTTCCTTGGCGTGGAAGGCAATCTTGGCGATACAGATACGTAGATCTCCTACCATTGTAACCGACTCTGTGTAACCCTAGCCCTCACCGATGTCTATATAAACCGAAGGGTTTTAGTCCATAGGACAGAACAACAATCATACCATAGGCTAGCTTCTAGGGTTTAGCCTCCTTGATCTCGTGGTAGATCCACTCTTGTACTACCCATATCATCAATATCAATCAAGCAGGAGTAGGGTTTTACCTCCATCGAGAGGGCCCGAACCTGGGTAAAAACATCGTGTCCCTTGTCTCCTGTTACCATCCGCCTAGACGCACAGTTCGGGACCCCCTACCCGAGATCCGCCGGTTTTGACACCGACATTGGTGCTTTCATTGAGAGTTCCTCTGTGTCATCACCGATAGGCTCGATGGCTCCTTCGATCATCAACAACAACGACGCAGTCCGGGGTGAGACTTTTCTCCCCGGACAGATCTTCGTATTCGGCGGCTTTGCACTGCGGGCCAATTCGCTTGGCCATCTGGAGTAGATCGAAAGCTACGCCCCTGGCCGTCAGGTCGGATTTGGAAGTCTGAACTTCACGGCTGACATCTGCGGAGACTTGATCTTTGATGGATTCGATCCACAGCCGAGCGTGCCGCACTGTCACGATGGGAATGATTTAGCTCTACTGCCAGACAGTGCTCTAGAGGCCGCACATGAATCCACTTCGACCCTTAATTCGGAGCCGACTGCGCAGATCGAGGACGGGTGGCTAGACACCGCCTCGGGGGCTGCTACCTCTACGGTGATGGAGCCGAATACCGACCTTGTCCCTTGTGAAGCTGTGACTCCCAGGTGCCGGACTCCTCACCGGACTCCGAACCCCTCACGCCCCTACCAATCGAATCCGGTTGGGCGCCGATCATGGAGTTCACCGCTGCGGACATCTTTCAGCACTCACCTTTTGGCGACATCCTGAATTCGCTAAAGTATCTCTCGTTATCAGGAGAGCCCTGGCCGGATCACGGTCAGGACGTTTGGGATGCGGACGACGAAGAAATTCAAAGCCCACCCACCACCCACTTCGTAGCCACTGTCAACGACCTAACCGACGTGCTAGACTTCGACTCCGAAGACATCGACGGTATGGACGACGATGGCGGAGACGACCAAGAACCAGCGCCTACTGGGCACTGGAAAGCCACCTCAACTCACGACGTACACATGGTGCATATACCAAAAGGAAGCGATAACGAGGAACAACGGGACGCGGCGAAGGATAATTCCCCTGAAAAACAACCAAAACGGCGACGCAAGCGCCGCCCGAAGTCCCGCCTCGATAACAATAGCACCCATACTGACCCAGCCGTAGAGCAGGGCAAACCAGTGGACGACGAACATGCCACCAAGCAACCATCCGAACAGGATGAATTGGACGAGCAACCCATCCCCGGCGAAAACAACAGTCCAGACGATCTCACGCCGGACACATCACCGGAGCATAAGAACCTTCACAAAAGGCTCGTCACCACTGCAAGAAGTCTGAAGAAGCAGAAGCGGAAGCTCAAAATAGCGGAAGACGTACTCAGAATGAGATGGAGCAAAGTACTCAAGACCGCAGATAAATACGGCGATAGTCACCAAGCAAAGAGCTACCCGAAGCGCAAGCTGTTGCCCGAATTTGACGAGGAGGCCGTACAGCCCCCACAATCAAAAAAAAGAGGCCGCCTGGCCGGATAGACGACCAGATGATAGGCTAAGAGCGGCAAGCGGCGCCGCACACAAGCCGGCACACGATCCACATAAGGATCCTCGCAAAAAGGATGGCTCGGTCAGGTCCATCTATGGGCCAAAAAAGAAGGCTCTAGGAAGCAACACAACACGCCGAGTGTTCGAAGATAATGGCACACCTAAATACAGGGGCGCCGCACACCCACTATGTTTCACCGATGAGGTACTGGATCATGAATTTCCAGCGGGATTCAAACCCGTAAACATAGAGGCATACGACGGAACAACAGACCTCGGAGTCTGGATTGAGGATTATATCCTACACATACATATGGCTAGAGGAGATGATCTCCACGCCATAAAATACCTACCCCTCAAGCTCAAAGGGCCAGCTCGGCATTGGCTCAAAAGCCTCCCAGAAAATACCATCAGAAGTTGGGAAGAGCTCGAGGATGCGTTTCAAGCAAATTTTCAGGGAACTTACGTCCGCCCTCCGGATGCAGACGATTTAAGTCACATAACTCAACAGCCCGGAGAGTCAGCACGCAAATTCTAGAACAGGTTCCTCACCAAAAAGAACTAAATAGTCGACTGTCCGGACGTCGAAGCCTTAGCAGCCTTTAAACATAACGTCTGAGACGAATGGCTTGCCGGACACCTCGGCCAGGAAAAACCAAGAACAATGGCCGCACTAACAAGCCTCATGACCCACTTTTGCGCGGGGGAAGATAGCTGGCTGGCAAGATGCAACACCAGCGACCCGAGTACATCCGAGGTCAGGGATGGAAATGGGAAATCACGACGCAGAAAAGATCAGCGCCGGAATAAGGAAAATGGCCCAAATAGCACGGCAGTCAACGCCGGGTTCAAAAGCTCTCGGCCGAACAACAAAACACTGCCTCTTAAGGACAACAGTGACGAGCTATCCAACCTAAACAAAATCTTGGATAGGATATGTCAAATCCACAGTACCCCTGGGAAGCCTGCAAACCATATCCACAGAGATTGTTGGGTCTTCAAGCAGTCCGGCCGACTTAACGCCGAACACAAGGGGCTCGACACACCAAGTGAAGACGATGACGAACCCCACAAGCAGCACGCCGGAAAACAGAAGACTTTCCCACTAGAAGTCAAAACAGTGAACTCACTTCATGTGCTAACAAGGAAAAATAGTGCGGCACCTGCTAAAGCACGCGCCGCACGGTCCACCCCAGCGGAGTCCTGAAATTGGATGTCAACACCAATTACTATCGACCATCAGGATTACTCCAGAAGTATTCGAAATGCAGGAGGGACTTCTTTGATATTGGATTCCATAATAGACGGACTACAATTCACACAAGTCCTAATGGATGGCGGCAGTGATATAAACCTGCTATACTAGGACACCATCCGCAGAATGGGGATAGACCCTACCAAAATTCGCAGTAGCAGCACTTCCTTCAAAGGAGTGACGCCAGGCCTCTATGCCAATTGTACAGGCTTTTTACTACTAGAGGTTGTGTTCAGTTCATCCGACAACTTCCGTCGCGAAAAGCTAATCTTCCATATCGCCCCATTCAAAAGTAGCCATCAAGCACTACTGGGATGCGAAGCTTTTGCCCGCTTTAACGCAATACCACATTACGCGTCTCTTACACTTAAAATGCCCGTCCACGCGGCATAATCTCATTAAAGGGTAACTCCGAGTGTTCCTCGACCACGGAAAACGTGAGACTGCCTTGACAGCCACACACTAATCCGGCCTTGCTGATCAAAGCCCCTAAAAGCAGGTCATTCAGACCTCGGACACGGTCAGGCAAGTCCGATATAAATAAACAAGGGGCTTCCCAGCCGCATACCTCTTTACAAGGGGCTGCATGTATGAACAATGAGAGCCAATAAAGCTCAACTTTATTCATCTTCCAAATCATACTCTGTTTTAAATACATTTTTTGCATGATATTTTTTCCAAACTAAGTTCTTCTCTTTTACAGATGAACCATGTGCTACACCCGTCCAAGATACAGCACAACGGAGATACAGGCGCAGACGTGCAGCACGGACCCGTTGCAAGGATTCTTTTCAGATTAAGACCCTGCGTAAACCTTTCTTACTGTCTCTTGTTGATACACATCCCCCGGTTTCTTACCATAACCAAGGAGGAGGCTGGCGTTTTGGCATCGGCCGCGTCAGAAGTTCTCGCCCGTACCTGGACACTAGGGGCTTAGGGCATTGATCTGCCCGTTATCATAAAGACCGAATACCTCAGGGAGTGTTCAGCGTCTCGAGTTAGGCCTTATATGCATCAGCTCCGAATCATGTCTTTGGTCAAATGTTGGGTTTGCCCGGCTCCTGTGTTTTGCTGCCTTACGTTCCGCTCCATCGGCTAACGCGGCACCAGGAGAACTACTGCGATTGTGCCCCGGTTCGGTCGGGCGAGCACCTCAGTAGAGAAATCCAAAAACTGACTGTCATGATATAGCGAGAGACTGGTCAACCACTCGATCGACTACTGGAATGTTTAGAATTCCTCCGCTTTGACGAAGGACCGCTTCCCGGTCAGGCACACACGTGCCCCGAGTTCGGAGAGCGCGGTGCCTCTAGGGGCTATATAGTAGCCCCACCATCGAGCTCCTATGGCTAAGTGAAAGTGATAAAGCATTATAGTCCGGTTGCCTAGTTTGCTATGCTATCACCTCCTTCAAAGGACCAAGACGTTGGATTAAGTGTGAAAATGCGCTTTTTGCAAACACCCCCGCACCATGTGCGTGGGGGCTGAAGCCAAAGACTGTCATCTTTCAGGTTATACATACATATACATTAACGGCCGCACAAGAGATATTTCAATACTTGAACGCACAAGTATAAAAGCCGTTACATTATAAATATGGTTTCACAAATCATACATGTCATTTGAACATAACATTTTTCGAGCACTGCGACTCTATTAAACGAGCGCCCTGCAGGACTTCCTCAAAATAGTGCTCGGCGGGTAATCGGCTTTTGTCCGAACCCCGGGATGCAACATCGGTGGCATCCATCTCCGCCCAGTATGTCTTAACACGGGCGAGAGCCATCAGTGCACCTTCTATGCATGCCGACCGCTTCATCACCTTGATATGCGGCACCGCCCCAAGAAATTGCTGCAATAAGCCAAAATAACTCTTCGGCTTGGGCCTTTCCGGCCACAGATGAGCCACCACATCCGTCATGGAAAATCCGGACAAGCTATTCAGCTCAGCCCACTCAGCCAACCGATCGGTCAACGGAAGTGGACGCTCCGGACTATGGAATTGAGACCAAAAAAGCTCTTCCATTTCGTGATCCTTCTGGCTTCGGAAGTGCACGACTGCGTCTGCCGCACTCGCCACCAAATTCAGATAAGGATCCTCCGCACCCCACAACTGGCCCAACTGAGCATACTTCGGATCCGTGAACTTACTACGCAGCAGAAAGGGCTTTCCAGCCGCAATGTCTCCGACCTGACGCAGTTCCTCCTTTATAGCCCGCATTGCAGAACGGGCATCCTTGGCTTCGGTGGTGGCCTTCTTCAGGTCCTCTTGCTCCGCTTGGCGTTCTCTTTCAAGAACCTCATAGCGGTCGGTAGCATCTTTTAGTTTCACGGCCATTTCGGCCATCTCCTCCCTGCTTCGGCAGTGAGCAGCCTTTTCGGCTTTTAGCTCCTCCGCTGCCTTCGAGGCAGCCGCATCACTTTTTTTGGCTTGCTCCTTGGCTAGCGCAAGCTCTGCCCGAAGGTCTTCCACAGCAGCGGCACCATCTGCATCAAGCATACATGTTGTAAGGAGTGGGCATCAGCTCCCTTACCAGGTGACCACGGAGAAACCACCTACCTTGTGACTCGTCAAGTCGTTTATTGACCAGCGCGATGTCCGCATCCGCAACATCGAGTTGCCGCCTCAGCTCGGCAACTCTATCAATCCGACTGGCCACCGAACGTTTCGCCACCTGCATAGGAAAGGCAACATTTATAACTGAGATTATGATCCTCGGCACGCTGTCGCTTTCGACAACATACCGAGTCTCAGGGGCTACTATCTATACAGGGCGCACTCTATGTTAAAAACTGTCAAAAGGTATGTCATTTTTTGCATACCTCAAACCCCGTCAGTAAACTTCCGACGGCCTCATGCAACCCACTCTTGGCGGATGAGATCCTTTCAATCACCATACTCATTAATGTGCGGTGATCTTCTGAGATAGACGCCCTCTCGAGTAGATCCTGCAGCTCCACCGGCCGTACTCCAGTGGGTGCCGAACTCCCTGGCCCCGCCGGACTCGGGGAGATCCTCCATGACGACACCTTAGGGTCGTCCGCCCCGCCTGACAGGGCGGCAGATGGAGGCGTTTCGCTCTCCATCATCTCCGGACGAAGGTCCCCCGAGGATGAGCTCTGCTGAGAAGGGCTGAGATCCGAACTACAAGGTAAAAACTTCGGTTATCCATAGAAATAAAATAGGGATGTCCCTTATTACAAAACTCCCCTTTTTTCTACTTACGGCTCGCTGGGGGGCTGATTCCTTTGGGGAGACTGTGCGGCCGGGACTCCTCCCGGCACAGGACCTTCCGGTGCAGATTTATTTCCCCGCTTTGAGGCCTTGGCCTCCGGGTCTTCGAAAGCGGTCCTCTTCCCCCCCCCCCCCTGGAGGGAGGGATTCTTGATTCCCCCCTTGCTAAGAGCCTCCTTAGCAGAGGTGGTAGTTTCCCTGTTCCCCCCTTCGCCCTCCTCCGAAGGCGCTACCTCCAACATTTTGATTAACACGGGATCCGGCGTGGTCTCAGGGAGGGGGGCCGGACACCGTATTAGTTTTGCTTGCGCTATCCACTCCTGTACAAGGGATAGCTGGTTAAAAGGCAAATCCATGATAAATAAATGGATGATATGTCCGGACACAGGGCTACTTACTTGAGTATCTGGGCGATTGCAGCTTAAGCCAGCATCCTCGGTTAAGTCCGGACACATCTCTTGTGATCCGAAGAACAATTTGTACATCTCCACGGGTGTCGTACCCATGAAGTGTTGGAGAGCTCGTGGTCCCTCCGGATTGAATTCCCACAGGCGGAGGGGGCGATGTTTGCAGGGCAGAAGGCGCCGAATCAGCATAACCTACATCACTACGACCAGATTGATCTCCCTCTCTTGGAGGTCTCGAATCCGGCCCTGCAATAGGGGCACGTCCTTGGACGGCCCCCAGTCAAGCCCTTTGCTGACCCATGATGTCAGCCGTTGTGGAGGGCCCGAGCAAAAGACGGGCGGCGGCCTCTGCCTGCCGCCCCTGGGAGCGGTGACATAGAACCACTCCTGTTGCCACAAGCCGAGCTCCTCCTGAAAAGAGCCCTCGGGCCATGGAGCATCGGCCCTCTTGCTTATAACCGCCCCGCCGCACTCTGCCTGACGCCCCTCAATCATCTCCGGCTCCACGTTGAAGGTTTTGAGCCACAAACCTAAGTGAGGGGTAGTGCGGAGGAAGGCTTCGCAGACGACAATAAATGATGAGATGTGGAGGATGGACTCCGGAGCCAAGTCATGGAATTCCAGCCCATAGTAAAACATGAGCCCCCTCACGAAGGGATCCATCGGGAAGCCTAAACCCCGACAGAGATGAGACATGAACACGACACTCTCGCCAGGCTCGGGAGTAGGAATGACTTGCCCTTGGGTAGGCAACCTATGCGAAATCTCGTAGGTTAAGTACCTGGCGTCTCTCAGCTTTAGCACGGCCTCTTCCGTGACGGAGGAGGGCATCCACCGGCCCTGTAGGTCGGAGCCGAACATTGTCGAAGGTCCGAAGTGCCCGAATCTGGAGCCCTGGGTGTTGGAACTTGGGGCGAGGGGCGGATTCGATTGAGGATTGAAGAAAAGGAACATGCCTTGGTCTCATTATAAAGAGGGAGAATACCAAGAGCCGTCCCCATGACCGTTTGGAACTCGCCTTCGATGGAGGGGGCGTGGCAACGGGCGCGGTTGGGTTACCCACGTCCGTATTGATGAGAATACCGGAATAAGGGGAACATGATCTCTGCTTCGACAAGACGTGCCAAGGAAACCGCTTCACTAAACGCGCTAAGGTGGTATAATAAAAACGATTCGAGTAAAAGCTTGGTTGTGGTGTGACGTCACGCCACAAAATACGTCGGCAGATTGAACTTGTGTAAATATTATTCTCTCTACGGTGGTATGTGGAATTTATTTTGCAGAGCCGAACACTATCCTGGTGTTCACAATCTTCTATAAATTATTCCGAGGAAGAACCTACCTTGCAATGCCAAAGACAATATGCGCGCTGGACTCGTCGTCATTGAAGCCTGGTTCAGGGGCTACTGAGGGAGTCCCGGACTAGGGGGTGTCCGGATAGCCGAACTATCATCATCGGCCGGACTCCAAGACTATGAAGATACAAGATTGAAGACTTCGTCCCGTGTCCGGATGGGACTTTCCTTGGCGTGGAAGGCAAGCTTGGCGATACGGATATGTAGATCTCCTACCATTGTAACCGACTCTGTGTAACCCTAGCCCTCTCCGGTGTCCATATAAACCGAAGGGTTTTAGTCCATAGGACAAAACAACAATCATACCATAGGCTAGCTTCTAGGGTTTAGCCTCCTTGATCTCGTGGTAGATCCACTCTTGTACTACCCATATCATCAATATCAATCAAGCAGGAGTAGGGTTTTACCTCCATTGAGAGGGCCCGAACCTGGGTAAAAACATTGTGTCCCTTGTCTCCTGTTACCATCCGCCTAGACGCACAGTTCGGGACCCACTACCCGAGATCCGCCGGTTTTGACACCGACATTGACCATAAACTCTTCTGATGGCCACTCGCAAGCCCGCACTTCGGCTTCCTTGGTGGTTCATCGTCTTGTTCGCGCATAGCACGCCTAGGTCCTCTGTTTGTTGAGGAACCACCTTGGTACATTCTCCTGGACATAATTCTTTTCTCTGAAAACACAACTAGCACAACTATCCAAGTAGTCCTTGGAAGCATCGCTTAGCCCATTATAAAAGATATCAAGTATTTAATTTTTCTTAAGAGGATGATCAGGCAAAGCATTAAGTAATCGGAGAAGCCTCACCCAAGCTTGTGGGAGACTCTCTTCTTCGATTTGCACAAAATTATATATTCCCCGCAAGGCAGCTTGTTTCATATGAGCAGGGAGATATTTAGCAGAGAAGTAATAAATCACATCCTGGGGACTACGCACACAACCAGGATCAAGAGAATTAAGCCAAGTTTGAGCATCACCCTTCAATGAGAACGGAAATATCTTAAGGATATAATAGTAAAGAGACTTCTCATCATTAGTAAACAGGGTGGCTATATCATTTAACTTGGTAAGATGTGCCACAACAGTTTCAGATTCATAGCCATAAAAAGGATCAGATTCAACCAAAGTAATTATCTCAGGATCAATAGAGAATTCATAATCCTTATCAGTAACACAGATAGGTGAAGTAGCAAAAGCGGGGTCAGGTTTCATTCTAGCATTAAGAGATTGATGCTTCCATTTAGCTAATAACTTCTTAAGATCATATCTATCATTGCAAGCAAAAATAGCTCTAGCAGCTTCTTCATCCATAACATAACCCTTAGGAACAACAGGCAATTCATAATTAGGGGGAGAACCTTCATCATCACTATCATCAATAATTTCGTTTTCAATAATTTCATTCTCTCTAACCCTAGCAAGTTGTTCATCAAGATATTCACCTAATGGCAAAGTAGTATCACGCACAGAAGTAGTTTCATCATAAGTATCATGCGTAGTAGAAGTGGCATCATCAATGACATGCGACATATCAGAATTCAAAGCAGTAGCAGGTTTAGGTGTCGCAAGTTTACTCAAAACAGAAGGAGAATCTAGTCCAGAGCTAGATGGCAGTTCCTTACCTCCCCTCGTAGTTGAGGGAAAAATCTTAGTTCTTTCGTCTTTCAAGTTCCTCATAGTGATCAGCAGATATAAATCCCAAGTGACTCAAAGAATAGAGCTATGCTCCCCGGCAATGACGCCAGGAATTAGTCTTGATAACCCACAAGTGTAGGGGATCGCAACAACTTTCGAGAGTAGAGTATTCAACTCAAATTTATTGATTCGACACAAGGGGAGCCAAAGAATATTCTCAAGTATTAGCAGTTGAGTTGTCAATTCAACCACACCTGGATAACTTAGTATCTGCAGCAAAGTATTTAGTAGCAAAGTAGTATGATAGTAATGGTAATAGTGGCAAAAGTAACGATAGCAGTTTTGTAGTAGTTGTAACAGTAGCAACGGAAAAGTAAATAAGCGAAGCACAATATGTGAAAAGCTCGTAGGCATTGGATCGGTGATGGATAATTATGTTGGATGTGATTCCTCATGTAATAGCTATAACATAGGGTGACACAGAACTAGCTCCAGTTCATCAATGTAATGTAGGCATGTATTCCGAATATAGGCATACGTTCTTATGGAAAAGAACTTGCATGACATCTTTTGTCCTACCCTCCCATGGCAGTGGGGTCCTAGTGGAAACTAAGGGATATTAAGGCCTCCTTTTAATAGAGTACCAGACCAAAGCATTAACACATAGTGAATACATGAACTCCTCAAACTATGGTCATCACCGAGAAGTATCCCGATTATTGTCACTTCGGGGTTGTCGGATCATAACACATAATAGGTGACTATAGACTTGCAAGATAGGATTAAGAACTCACATATATTCATGAAAACATAATAGGTTCAGATCTGAAATCATGGCACTCGGGACCTAGTGACAAGCATTAAGCATAGCAAAGTCATAGCAACATCAGTCTCAGAACATAGTGGATACTAGGGATCAAACCCTAACAAAACTAACTTAATTACATGGTAAATCTCATCCAACCCATCACCGTCCAGCAAGCCTACGATGGAATTACTCACGCACGGCGGTGAGCATCATGAAATTAGTGATGGAGGATGGTTGATGATGACGACAGCGACGAATCCCCCTCTCCAGAGCCCCGAACAGACTCCAGATCAGCCCTCCCGAGAGAGATTAGGGCTTGGCGGTGGCTCTGTATCGTAAAACACAATGGAACTTTCTCTCTGATTTTTTCTCTACGAAACGGAATATATAGAGTTCGAGTTGAGGTCGGTGGAGCATCAGGGAACCCACGAGACAGGGGGGCATGCCCAGGGGGAGGGGCGCGGCCCCCACCCTCGTGGACAGGGTGTGGGCCCCCTGGCCTTGATTCTTTTGCCAGTATTTGTTATATTTTCCGAAAGTTATCTCCATGGATTTTCACATCATTCCGAGAACTTTTGTTTTCTGCACAACAAACAACACCATGGCAGTTCTGCTGAAAACAGCGTCAGTGCGGGTTAGTTTCATTCAAATCATGCAAGTTAGAGTCCAAAACAAGGGTAAAAGTGTTTGGAAAAGTAGATACGTTGGAGACGTATCATCGTGCTGTCGGAACTCATCTACTACTTCACCCGTCTTGCTGGATCAAGAAGGTGAGGATGTCACTGAGCTGAACATGTGCTGCACGCGGAGGTGTCGTACGTTCGGTACTTGATCGGTTGGATCGCGAAGAAGTTCGACTACATCAATCGCGTTACTAACACTTTCGCTTATGGTCTACGAGGGTACGTAGACACACTCTCCCCTCTCGTTGCTATGCATCTCCATGGATATATCTTGCATGTGCGTAGAATTTTTTTGTTTTCCATGCTACGTTCCCCAACACAAGCATCATTGATAATATGTGAGGAGCTAGAAGAAACTAGAGACTTCACATAAGTGGCTAGAACTTCCTCATAAGACTTAGAAAGTTTAATGAGCTCTCCTTCGACATTCTTGTAGCCAAGGTCAAGGTGCTCAAAGTCCTCCTTAAGTTTATCACAAGCAACTACAATCTCTTATTTAGAAGATTCTAAGTCTCTAAGAGTTTCTAGAGCATCAAGAAGGTTACAATCAAGTTTTTTCATTTTGTTCTTGCTCTTCGTGAAGTAAATCATTACACTTACCAAAAATGAGTAATAAGATCTTTATAAGTGTTCTTATTTACCCCACGAAGAGAACTACCAATTTCAAATATTTCTTGACTCATAACCCTATCACATTCATCATCACTCTCATCGATATCATTACCAAGAGTAGATGATACCTCGGTGTTACCTCTTGCCATGAGGCACATGTAAACATTGGAGGTTGATGATGATTCTTTTGGAGAGGAAGATTATTCATAAAAAAGATTAGGAGATTCATTTCCATCCTCTTGACGCTCATAGCATTTCCTCTCCAACATGGTGATTTCCTTCTTTGCTCTTCTAGAAATTTCTCCATTAGTGTTGTGTGCACTAATTTCTCTTGTTTCCTCTACATGGTTAGTCAAATAACACCTAGAGGAAATAGAAGCATAGAAGATCATGGCAACAAGGAGTATCAAGCATATCATCACAAAAAGTATTCAAGGAATCTCTAAATGATATGCATGGACTATCAACACAAGAAAGTATGTCATTTTTGTCAGATATGCTCAAGTCCATAGAAACATAACACTAGCATGTATACATGAAAGATCATTAGTGTTTAGCACAACGTCATCATCACATGTGATATTTCCACTCACCATGTCATTACCTTGGGACATGCCATATGATGATGAGGTGGAAGAGGTACAAATATCCAAGCACACGGAGGAAGAAGCAATATGGAGTTCTTCATGATTTGAAGATGTGGAGGACTCCTCAATTGAATCCTCCGAAAGATGATGAATCTCACAAAGAGTGGACCCATCATATATTTCTTCAAGTTTGATGCACATGTCACGAGCCATCACACAAGTCATAATTGACTCAAACACTTCGAGGGATATAGACCGGATTATGGCATTACTAGCACCATACCCCCAAATCATATCATCATTTTCCTCATTAGTTGGAAAAAGGTCATCCTTCCACGGAGAAGCCCCTACAAGAACTGTCATGGATTTAACATGGCAGATGCCCTTGTGAAAGGACTTAGGTGTGGAGCCATCGCAACGTAGGTTAGATCGAAGGGTTTGAACGGGACAAAGGACACAAAGGTTTACCCAGGTTCGTCCCCTCACAACGAGGTAAAAGCCTACGTCCTGCTTCTAGTTGTATTGCTTGAGTCTCGATTACAAGGGAGCAATCACGCTTGACCTAGCTATCGATCAGGTGTTTCTTGAGTTAACCCGCCGCCAGGTCTCGCCTTTATATACACAGGTTGAGGCTCCGGGGCTTACAAGAGTCCGAGCCGGATCACACAACATGACCAGCTCGGTTTCTAAGCCGCCTTGCCTTACCAGGCAAGTCATCATCAGTCGGCTCACACCTCCACGTCTTGGGCCTCCACTAGGCCCGCCTCTTAAGCTGCCACCTATCTTTATGCTTCGTCTTCTTGGACCTTATTTGGCCTTCTTCATATTAAGCCGCCAATGGTGTAACCCGGCCCCTCCTGGGCGGGTCACACCTCGGAGTCATATCGCCAACATTAGGCCCCAGGTTGATTTGAACTTGTTCATGTCAATCTTCATTGCGTTAGCTGACAAACAATCTTTTCAAAACTTGTCCTTGAATAAAACACTATAACCCGCCATCACGTCATGGGAAGTAAATTAATAAAAAAAACCATGACATCACAACGGGTCTTTTATATTAACTGGTCGTCCTTTTATAAATAGGGACGGGAGTTCCTTTTTCATTTTTTACCCCCATCTCCGTCTCTTCCTCTTCTTCCTCGCGTTGAACGCCGCCGCCGGAGCTCTGCCGCCCCGCCGACCTTCTTCAGCAGCTCCATCCAGGCCACTGCATCAACCTGGTCATGACCAGAGATTGCGGCACCCTTCCGCTAATCATTAGCATCGTCAGGTATCCATCCTTTCTCACTTTCAATCTGCATTAGGTCAATCTAGCCCATCGGTGTTCGTCGTGTCTGTCCAAGTTTATCATAGTTCATCCATCCGTCATAGTAGCTCAACTCAAGAATAATACTGAAGTCATGCGGTAACAGTGTTAATATTTGTCTCAAATCACAAATTCATCCTTTCCTTATGAGATTCAACCTCCAGCACACTAGTTCTTCCATGGCCATACTTTAGATTTAGCAATTACCTTCTGTTTTTTGGACTGCCATAGATCCAAAATTATAGGCACGATATGTGAAACTTCTTTACCCAACACTTGGTGAATTTTCTGTCAAAAAAAACTTCACCAATCTTAGCTCTGTAAAGGACCACCTCGCTAACGCAATTTGGGCATCTCAAATAATAACCTGGTAACCCGCCAATCTTCTGCCGGCTTAACCATAAAATTGAAATTTGTCATGTTCAAATTAGTCCATAACCTGCTCATTGCTACTGAATTATCGCTGTAATCATTAGGCGGCTCACCACCATAATTATAACCCACCATATTTTTGCTTCCAGGCCGTAGTTTTTTAAAACGCTGCTACGTCTCGAGCTTGCATTGGTTTTTCCTGAAGAGGAGGGGGTGATGCAGCATAGTAGCGTAAGTATTTCCCTCAGTTTTTGTGAACCAAGGTATCAATCCAGTAGGAGGTCACGCGCAAGTCCCTCGTACCAGCACAAAACGATAGCAACTCGCAACCAATGCTTAGGGGTTGTCAATCCCTTCACGGTCACTTACGAGAGTGAGATCAGATAGGGATAATATTTTTGGTATTTTTCGTATAAAGATGCAAAGTAAAAAGGCAAAAGCAAAACAAGTAAATAAAGTGATGGAGATTGATATGATGAGAATAGACCCGAGGGCCATAGGTTTCACTAGTGGCTCCTCTCAAGAGCTTAAGTATTCTACGGTGGGTGAACAAATTACTGTTGAGCAATTGATAGAATTGAGCATAGCTATGAGGTTATCTAGGTATGATCATGTATATAGGCATCACGTCCGAGACAAGTAGATTGTAACGATTCTGCATCTACTACTATTACTCCACTCATCGACCGCTATCCAGCATGCATCTAGAGTATTAAGTTAAAAACAGAGTAACGCCTTAAGCAAGATGACATGATGTAGAGGAATAAATTCATGCAATATGATAAATACCCCATCTTGTTATCCTCGATGGCAACAATACAATACGTGCCTTGCAACTCTTTCTGTCACTGAGTAAGGACACCGCAAGATTGAACCCAAAGCTAAGCACTTCTCCCATTGCAAGAACTACCAATCTAGTTGGCCAAACCAAACGGATAATTCGAAGAGACTTGCAAAGATAACTCAATCATACATAAAAGAATTCAGAGAAGATTCAAATATTATTCATAGATAAGCTGGATCATAAACCCACAATTCATCGGTCTCAACAAACACACCGCAAAAAGAAGATTACATCGAATAGATCTCCACGAGAGAGGGGGAGAACATTGTATTGAGATCCAAAAAGAGAGAAGAAGACATCTAGCTACTAGCTATGGACCCGAAGGTCTGAAGTAAACTACTCACACTTCATCGGAGGGGCTATGGTGTTGATGTAGAAGCCCTCCGTGGTGGATGCCCTCTCTGGCGGAGCTCCGGAACAGGCGCCAAGATGGGATCTCGTGGATACAGGAAGTTTCGGCGGTGGAATTAGGTTTTTGGCTCCTGTTCTGATCATACGGGGATATGTAGGTATATATAGGAGGAAGGAGTACGTCAGTGGAGCTCCAAGGGGCCCACGAGGCAGGGGGCGCGCCCAAGGGGGGCACCCTCCACCCTCGTGACCTCCCCGGAAGCTTCTTGGAGTAGGGTCCAAGTCTCCTGGATCACGTTCGGTGAGAAGATCACGTTCCCGAAGGTTTCATTCCGTTTGGACTCCGTTTGGACTCCGTTTGATATTCTGTTTCCTCGAAATACTGAAATAGGCAAAAAACAGCAATTCTGGGATGGGCCTCCGGTTAATAGGTTAGTCCCAAAAATAACATAAAAGTGGAAAATAAAGCCCAATATAGTCCAAAACAGTAGATAAATTAGCATGGAGCAATCAAAAATTATAGATACGTTGGAGACGTATCAGGCATCCCCAAGCTTAATTCCTACTCGTCCTCGAGTAGGTAAATGATAAAAAGAAGAATTTTTGATGCGGAGTGATACTTTGGCATAATTTCAATGTAAATCTTCTTAATCATGGCATGAATATTCAGATCCGAAAGATTCAATATAAAAGTTCATATTGACATAAAAATAATAATACTTCAAGGATACTAATCAAACAATTATGTCATCTCAAAATAACATGGCCAAAGAAAGTTCATCCCTACAAAATCATATAGTTAGGCTATGCTTCATTTTCGTCACACAAAGATGTTCCCAACTTCTATACCCCCGATGACAAGCCAAGCAATTGTTTCATACTCAAATAATCTCAAACTCTTTCAACCTTCACGCAATACATGAGCGCGAGCCATGGATATAGCACTATGGGTGGAATAGAATATGATGATGGGGATTGTGTGGAGAAGACAAAAAAGGAGAAAGTCTCATATTGACGAGGATAATCAATGGGCTATGGAGATGCCCATCAATTGATGTCAACATGAGGAGTAGGGATTGCCGTGCAACGGATGCACTAGAGCTATGAATGCTCAACAAAAGAAAACTAGTGGGTGTGCATCCAACTCGCTTGCTCACGAAGACCTAGGGCATTTTGAGGAAGCCCATCATTGGAATATACAAGCCAAGTTCTATAATGAAAAATTCCCACTAGTATAAACAAGACAATTTATGAGACTCACTATATGAAAAACATGGTGCTACTTTGAAGCACAAATATATGAGACTCACTACATGAAGAACAAGGTGCTATTTTGAAGCACGAGTGTGGTAAAAGGATAGTAACATTGCCCCTTCTCTCTTTTTCTCTCATTTTTTTGGGCCTTCTCTTTTTTTTATTGGCCTTTCTCTTCTTTTTTTCGTCCGGAGTCTCATCCCGACTTGTGGGGGAATCATAGTATCCATCATCCTTTTCCTCACTAGGGCAATGCTCTAATAATGATGATCATCACACTTTTATTTTTCTTACAACTCGATATTACAACTCGACATCTATAACAAAGAGATGACTCCATATGAATGCCTCCGGCGGTGTACCGGGATGGTGCAATGAATCAAGAGTGACATGTATGAAAAATAATACATGGTGGCTTTACCACAAATACGATGTCAACTACATGATCATGCAATGGCAATATGACAAAAGTAAAGTATGTCATGACGAACGGAACGGTGGAAAGTTGCATGGCAATATATCTCGGATTGGCTATGGAAATGCCATAATAGGTAGGTATGGTGGCTGTTTTGAGGAATATATAAGGAGGTTTATGTGTGAAAGAGTGTATCATATCGAGGGGTTTGGATGCACCGGTGAAGTTTGCACCAACTCTCAATGTGAGAAAGGCAATGCACGGTACAGAAGAGGCTAGCAATGGCGAAGGTAAAAGTGCGTATAATCCATGGACTCAACATTAGTCAAAAGAACTCATATACTTATTGCAAAAATTTAGAAGTCATCAAAAATCAAGTACTACGCGCATGCTCCTAGGGGGGTAGATTGGTAGGAAAAGGCCATCGCTCGTCCCCGACCGCCACTCATAAGGATGCACAAGACAGGTACACTTCATGTTTCAAATTTGTTACACAACTTTAACCATACGTGCATGCTACGGGACTTGCTAACTTCAACACAAGTATTTCTCAAATTCACAACTATTCAATTAGCATGATTTTGATATTATCACCTCCATATCTCAAAACAATTATCAAGCATCAAACTTTAATTTAATTCACTCAAAAAGAAAGTTTCACATATCTTGAACACCAAGTATATTAACATTAAGCAAATTACCATGCTATTAGCGACTCTCAAAATAATCTAAGTGAAGCATGAGAGATCAAGTTTCTTTAAAACAAATCCAGCACCGTGCTCTAAAAGATCTAAGTGAAGCACTAGAGCAAAAATTATCACGCTCAAAAGATATAAGTGAAGAACATAGGGCAAAACTATCAAGCCCAAAAGATATAAGTGAAGCACACAGAGCAAAACTATCAAGCTCAAAAGATATAAGTGAAGCACATAGAGTATTCTAACAAATTTTAATTCATGGATGGTTCTCTCAAAAGGTGTGTACAGCAAGGATGATTGTGGTAAACTAACAAGCAAAGACACAAATAATACAAGACGCTCCAAGCAAAACACATATCATGTTGGTGAATAAAAATATAGCTCCAAGTAAATTACCGATGGAAGTGGACGAAAGAGGGGATGCCTTCCGGGGCATCCCCAAGCTTTGACTTTTTGGTGTCCTTTGATTATCTTGGGGGTGCCATGGGCATCCCCAATCTTAGGCTCTTGCCACTCCTTGTTCCATAATCCATCAAAAGAATTCACCCAAAACTTGAAAACTTCACAACACAAAACTCAACAGAAATCTCGTGAGCTCCGTTAGAGAAAGAAAACAAAAGACTACTTCAAGGTACTGTAATGAACTCATTCTTTATTTATATTGGTGTTAAACCTACTGTATTCCAACTTCTCTATGGTTTATAAACTAATTTACTAGCCATAGATTCATCAAAATAAGCAAACAACACACGAAAAACAGAATCTGTCAAAAACAGAACAGTCTGTAGTAATCTGTAACTAACGCAAACTTCTGGAACTATAAAAATTCTACCAAAACAGGAAGTCCTGGAAAATTTGTTTATTGATCAACAGCAAAAAAGAATCAACACAAAAGCACTCTCCAGTAAAAAATGGCAGCTAATCTCGTGAGCGCTAAAGTTTCTATTTTTCAGCAGAATCAAATCAACTACCATCGTAGGTTATCCTATAGGTCCTACTTGGCACAAACACTAATTAAAACATAAAACCACATCCAAACAGAAGGCAGATGGATTATTTATTGCTAAACAGAATCAAAACAAAAAACACAAAATAAAATTGGGTTGCCTCCCAACAAGCGCTATCGTTTAACGCCCCTAGCTAGGTATAAAAGCAAGGATAGATTTAGGTCGTGCCGTAATAATAAGATAGATCTTGAAAACTCATCTCGTATTCCCTACGTTCGGTAGCAAGTTTCCTTTGAGGCAAGCAAAAATAATCAAAAGGGCTACATTTAGCGGGACAAAAATCCCCAAGATCCATCACGGGAGGAACTAGTTCCTCCCTTGGCCCTTCATAGTGCACAACTATTTCATTACTGAAAGCATTCTTTTGGCAAAATCTTGTGAGCTTATACTCGAGAGAGTATCCTAGCTCATTATTTCTAAGGGCAAAATCATTATTAAGCTCATTAATGCAATCAACCAAGACATTGATAGGGACCTTTTTCCTAAGGTTTTCATTGAAAGCGACATAGTCCGAAGATTGAAAACGTCTAATTTCTTCTTGATCATAGAGAATCGCTTCTATGGGTGGAAGATCGGCGTCCACCCTATAGTGCGAAAAGATTTCTTTGGCTTCTCTTATGATAAATCTAAATTCATGAGCCAAAAAGATAGTAACAGCGCGCTTAATAGAAGAGTGCTCAATATTAGAGAATTCTAAGAAAATTCTCTGTATGCAAGGCTGCATATGCATAAATTGCCTTTCAAGTTAAACCACAAGCATAGCTATAGCATCCGCAAGGCTACTAGTTCTATGAAGAATAGAACAGCCCATAGAAGGTAAAGCACCGGCACAAGTAAAGAAATCTTGAATAACGCCTTTGCCAATAATGTTACCACTACCGATTCGAAACTTTTTGGTATGCAAGATAGGAGGTTCATCGGCCGGAGCCTCAGGATTTTTTGTATTATCATTGTTGTCCATATCAACGATAATCTCCCCAATTTCAGACATAGCGGCAGAAAAAGCAAGGCGGAAGAAAGCAAACAAAAGGGAAGAGAAGAGGAGATTGGGAAAGAGAAGGCGAATAAAACGGCAAGGGTGAAGTGGGGGAGAGGAAAACGAGAGGCAAATGGCAAATAATGTAATGCGAGAGATAGGGATTGTGATGGGTACTTGGTATGTTGACTTTTGCGTAAGCCTCCCCGGCAACGGCGCCAGAAATCCTTCTTGCTACGTCTCGAGCGTGCGTTGGTTTTCCCCGAAGAGGAGGGGTGATGCAGCACAGTAGCGTAAGTATTTCACTCAGTTTTTGAGAACCAAGGTATCAATCCAGTAGGAGGTCACGCGCAAGTCCCTCATACCTGCACAAAACGATAGCAACCCGCAACCAACGCTTAGGGGTTGTCAATCCCTTCACGGTCACTTACGAGAGTGAGATCTGATAGAGATAATATTTTTGGTATAAAGATGCAAAGTAAAAAGGTAAAAGCAAAACAAGTAAATAAAGTGATGGAGATTGATATGATGAGAATAGACCTGGGGGCCATAGGTTTCACTAGTGGCTTCTCTCAAGAGCTTAAGTATTCTACGGTGGGTGAACAAATTACTGTTGAGCAATTGATAGAATTGAGCATAGTTATGAGGTTATCTAGGTATGATCATGTATATAGGCATCACGTCCAAGACAAGTAGATCGAAACGATTCTGCATCTACTACTATTACTCCACTCATCGACCGCTATCCAGCATGCATCTAGAGTATTAAGTTAAAAACAGAGTAACGCCTTAAGCAAGATGACATGATATAGAGGAATAAATTCATGCAATATGATAAATACCCCATCTTGTTATCCTCGATGGCAACAATACAATACGTGCCTTGCAACTCTTTCTGTCACTGAGTAAGGACACCGCAAGATTGAACCCAAAGCTAAGCACTTCTCCCATTGCAAGAACTACCAATCTAGTTGGCCAAACCAAATGGATAATTCGAAGAGACTTGCAAAGATAACTCAATCATACATAAAAGAATTCAGAGAAGATTCAAATGTTATTCATAGATAAGCTGGATCATAAACCCACAACTCATCGATCTCAACAAACACACCACAAAAAGAAGATTACATCAAATAGATCTCCACAAGAGAGGGGGAGAACATTGTATTGAGATCCAAAAAGAGAGAAGAAGCCATCTAGCTACTAGCTATGGACCCGAAGGTCTGAAGTAAACTACTCACACTTCATCGGAGGGGCTATGGTGTTGATGTAGAAGCCCTCCGTGGTGGATGCCCTCTCCGGCGGAGCTCCGGAACAGGCCCCAAGATGGGATCTCGTGGATACAGGAAGTTGCGGCGGTGGAATTAGGTGTTTGGCTCCTGTTCTGATCATACGGGGATACATAGGTATATATAGGAGGAAGGAGTACGTCGGTGGATCTCCAAGGGGCCCATGAGGCAGGGGCGCGCCCAGGGGGGCGCCCTCCACCCTCGTGACCTCCCCGGAAGCTTCTTGGAGTAGGGTCCAAGTCTCCTGGATCACGTTCGGTGAGAAGATCACGTTCCCGAAGGTTTCATTCCGTTTGGACTCCGTTTGATATTCTGTTTCCTCGAAATACTGAAATAGGCAAAAAGCAGCAATTCTGGGCTGGGCCTCCGGTTAATAGGTTAGTCCCAAAAATAATATAAAAGTGGAAAATAAAGCCCAATATAGTCCAAAACAGTAGATAAAGTAGCATGGAGCAATCAAAAATTATAGATACGTTGGAGACGTATCAAACGCCAAGCATGACTAAGACTCCCACTTCTTCGATTGGGTCGCTTCTAAAGTTTCCAAACTTTCTCTCCAAGAGTATGTGGATATGGGAGTCTTGCCAACGAAGAATACCATCCACTAGCGAGTTATAGGCGCTGAAACTAGACCTCAACCTAAAGAAGGTGAAGTCATCATCTTTGCGGATCACCTCCTCCGCGGCTTCTTGTCACCCGGGTCAAAATTATTCCAGGATGTTCTCCACTTTTACAATCTTCACGATGGGCCTAGACTCGAGCTCGGCGGGATCTCTATTCATAGGTGACGAGATATTATTTTCCTGCAGCTGTACTACCCTGTCACCCCAAAGAGTGGAACTGTACGTGGTTTTATTGTCAAGACACCTCTCCAGATGGTGAAAATCCCCTGCCGGGTTATCGCCCCTTCCGGCTTAGCCCCACTCACGCACTTCCAGATCGCATCTCTATTGCAGAACGAGCCAAGTATTCTGCCATTTTTTCAAAGATAGGAGCTCTAGTAGCCAATGGCTTATCTCGAGTAGACCTGGTCTGTTGTTGGGTTTTGTGGAGAATCTAAGCCAGCGCAGCGGCTTAATGTGTGAATACGCAGGCAACACCAAGGTCCCTCAACACTAAAACCAGACACCCTTAACTAATGAGGAAGCCACCGCTATGGTTAAATCATTACTTGGGGAGATTCTGGAGGATTTCCGCATAGTAGGAGTGAACCCTTTCTACGTGCTCAATGCACCTCCACCTGTAAGTATCTTCCATAAACCCTTCGTCATATTTCCATTAACACTTATAACTTTCACCTTACTTCAATTTTCTGTTGCTCATTTGAATACAAGACGACTCTCCATTCTGGAGAAAGAAACAACAAGCTGCCTCCCAGTCAAAAAGCTTAAGACTAACACCCATGGTCTGGGTCGCCGTAAAAAATCAGCAGCGGAAGATCTCCTCAAGCTAGATGACTCGGAGGTAGAACTTGACTCCCTTGGTCACCTTTTTACGCAACTTATTGACGCCGACTCTTCTTAGAATGACGCAGACACCAGCCAAGCCGAAGCTGCAGAGGTAATCCCTATCTCCTCCGACTCAGAACCTTTGCCAAGAAAGAGAACTCGGCGGGCCATCCGGAAGGTGAAATTTTCTCATCCTCTAGCTCACTTGGATCCCAACTTTCTTTTGAAGAAACAGCAACATGAGCCAAAAAGCCCGACTCGAAGTAGCGCCTCTCTAGATCTTATCTCCAACTTACCCAAAACGCCGGTTCCTCGCAAACGTCATCACAAGGTGCCACATAACCTAGACTCTCTTTATCCATTAGCCGGCCAAATACGTCAACCTCTTAACCCTTCCAACTCAAATTATCAGAAGACACCTCCATCGTCTAGTGACTCTTCTAGGACTCAAATGCCAACTTTCAAGGTCGCCCAGGGGTAAGTATTTCAAATGTTTATCAACAACTTTTGATAACATACTCATACACTTTGTATTTTTGTTGCAGAGGTATAGCAAAGGCCGGCAAGAAGCAGAAGCTTGACGGGTCTTCGAAAGATCCTAAAATTGTTGAGCCGGAGAAACAATGTGCGGATATCTGTGAGGCCCACACTCATGACCTAGAAGAGCCTATTGATGAAACATTTTTTTAAATAAAAAATTTCCCCTGGATATTAAAAAAGTGGACCAACAACACCTTTCTATCCCATTTAAATATAAAATCAACCTTAATAAATTATTTTGAACCCAAACTTTTTGTGGCAGTGCAAAATAATGCATAGTAATTATATGGCAAGGTTTTAAATTTTACATAAGTTTTTTGATGCTAAAAGAAAGTGCAAAATAGTAGCTAAATAAATAAATAGAAAAGTAAATGGAAAAATACTAGTAAAAATAAAAGAAACCTAATCTATTGGGCCCCTTGGCCCATCTAGCAAAACAGCCCAGGCCAACCCCCACTTGCCACCCACCTCTCGCTACAGGAGGCAGGGGTGCCGTGGCGGCCATCGCCGGAGATGGCCGTGCGAGGCGGCCATCACCCCCCCGCCCCCCTCGTCTGCCTACTTGTTGCCCCCAGGACCGGCCCCTTCTCCCCGAAACCCTAGCTCACCTTCCCCTCTCCCTCACGGCGGTCTTGAAAGTATCGAGAAGAGGTGTCTAGACGGGGGTGATTAGACACTAAATACCAAAAGTTGCAGTTTTTAATTTCTTTAAGTTGGAGTGGAGTTTAGGCACAAGTTTAACACTCACAACACATATCAAGCAAGCATGCAAAGTGTATATGAGCAGCGGAAATTAAAGCATGCAACTTGCAAGAAAGTAAAGGGAAGGGTTTGGAGGATTCAAACGCAATTGGAGACACGGATGTTTTTGGCGTGGTTCCGATAGGTGGTGCTATCGTACGTCCACGTTGATGGAGACTTCAACCCACGAAGGATAACGGTTGCGCGAGTCCATGGAGGGCTCCACCCACGATGGGTCCACGAAGAAGCAACCTTGTCTATCCCACCATGGCCGTCGCCCACGAAGGACTTGCATCACTAGCGGTAGATCTTCACGAAGTAGGTGATCTCCTTGCCCTTACAAACTCCTTGGTTCAACTCCACAATCTTGTCGGAGGCTCCCAAGTGACACCTAGCCAATCTAGGAGACACCACTCTCCAAGAAGTAACAAATGGTGCATTGATGATGAACTCCTTGCTCTTGTGCTTCAAACGATAGTCTCCCCAACACTCAACTCTCTCTCATAGGTTTTGGATCTGGTGGAAAGAAGATTTGAGTGGAAAGCAACTTGGGGAAGGCTAGAGATCAAGATTCATATGGTAGGTGAGGGAGTCCTAGACTAGGGGGTGTCCGGATAGCCGGACTATCATCATCGGCCGGACTCCAAGACTATGAAGATACAAGATTGAAGACTTCGTCCCGTGTCCGGATGGGACTTCCCTTGGCGTGTGTCGGTGTCAAAACCGGCGGATCTCGGGTAGGGGGTCCCGAACTGTGCGTCTAGGCAGATGGTAACAGGAACGAGGGACACGATGTTTTTACCCAGGTTCGGGCCCTCTCGATGGAGGTAAAACCCTACGTCCTGCTTGATTAATATTGATGATATGGGTAGTACAAGAGTGGATCTACCACGAGATCAAGGAGGCTAAACCCTAGAAGCTAGCCTATGGTATGATTGTTGTAATGTATGTTGTGTCCTACGGACTAAAGCCCTCCAGTTTATATAGACACCGGAGGAGGCTAGGGTTACACAGAGTCGGTTACAATGGTAGGAGATCTACATATCCGTATCGCCAAGCTTGCCTTCCACGCCAAGGAAAGTCCCATCCGGACACGGGACGGAGTCTTCAATCTTGTATCTTCGTAGTCTTGGAGTCCGGCGGACGATGATAGTCCGGCTGTCCGGACACCCCCTAGGCCAGGACTCCCTCAGTAGCCCCTGAACCAGGCTTCAATGACGATTAGTCCAGCGCGCATAATGTTCGGCATTGCAAGGCAGGTTCCTCCCTTGAATAATCCAGAGAAGATCGTGAACACCAGGATAGTGTCCGGCTCTGCAAAATAAATTCCACATTCCACCGTAGAGATAATAAAATGTACACTAATCCAATCTGCTGACGTATTATGCGGCGTGACATCACACCGCTACCAGGCTTTTACTTGAATCGTTTTTACTTTATACCACCTTAGCACGTTTAGCGAAGCGGTTTCCTTGGCATGTCTTGTCGAAGCAGAGATCGTGTTCCCCTTATTCCGGGATTCTCATTAATACGGACGTAGGTAACCCAACCGCGCCATTGATGGTGGCGCTTGGGAGATAAGCGAGTTTTACCAGGCAGGTGGGGGAGCACAGTTTCGTCCGCCTATATATAAGGGATAAGGATTTACCTTCTCACCTACGCCTTCTTCCTCCTTTGCTTATCCATCTCCGCGCACTCAAGCTCCAACGCCCAAGCTCGCGCACCTCTCCTCGACCTTCTCCTAATATGTCCGGAGCGGGAGGCAAATGGTTGGCCTCCTCCATTAAGGAGGAGCACATCACCAAGCTGCGCAGCGCCAGATACCTTTCCGGCGATGTTGCGCATCGGCTGCCCGACGAGGGGCAGCTCATCCCTACCCCTGGGCCTCATGAGAGGGTCGTCTTCCTTCCCCACTTCCTTCGCGGACTGGGCTTTCCACTCCACCCATTCGTCCGGAAGATCATGTTTTACTATGGCCTGGATTTCCACGATCTGGCGCCGAACTTCATCCTCAACATCTCGGCGTTTATCATCGTGTGCGAGGCCTTCCTCTGCATCCAGCCCCACTTCGGCCTGTGGCTCAAGACCTTCAACATCAAGCCAAAGGTTGTGAAGGGCACGCAGGCGGAATGCGGAGGCGCCATGTTGGGCAAGTTGCCCAACGTCCTTTGGCTCGAAGGGGCCTTCGTGGACTCCGTCAAGGGGTGGCAATCGGGGTGGTTCTACATCACCGAGCCGCGCAAGCCCACATGGGCGGCGGCCCCCGAGTTTAGATCTGGCGTCCCCACGCAGCTCACCTCCTGGAAAGAGAAGGGCTTGCAGTGGGGCAATCCGAAGGAGGTGATGGGACTCCGAGCCTGCATCCAGAAGCTGGTGAGCAATAAGCTCAGGCTCGTCGACGTGGTCCAAGTCATGCTCATCCGCCAGATTCTCCCATGCCAAGAACGGGCATTCAATCAGTGGGAGTTCAATCCGGAACAGCACCAGGCGCTGAGCGGGCTCTTCGATACGACATACGAAGGTGCCTGGAGGGTGCTGTTCAAGGGCGCCGAAGCCCCCGTATCCGCGACGGAAGATCGCGGATTCTGCTCGCAGCATCCGGCTGACGAGGTAAGTGATTCAACCCCATTACGGGACACTTGTGGTAATTAAGTTGATTCTCAGAGGGTTTCCTTCTTTCCTTTGACAGGAATGGATGGAGAAGGCCAAGCAGCTCATCAGCCCGGCTCCCATGCCAGAAGACCCAGAGAACACCCGTTTAGCAGGGATGTTGGTTCCAGCACCGCATGTGGTGCCGGAGAAGAAGGCCAATGTAACGCCCGGATGATTAAGCAACAGTGATCACCTCGGTTACTGTGGCTAACCTCACGTTGATTCGAACCCGGTCTACAAATAAATTCGAAACAAAACCAAAGAAAAAAAGGTTTCAAAAACTAAAACTAAAATGTTCGGGGGTTGTCTAAAATAGCAAACCTAATTATGGTGGGGTGCACAAAATTTTGTAAAATGTTTTGGCATTTTAATTAAACTAAAACAGAAAGCAGAAAAAGAAAAATAATAAAAGAAAAGAAAGGAAGAAGAAAAGGGGAGGGAACCTCCCCTGGCCCATCTGGGCCAGCCCTTCCCCCGGCCCAGCCAGCCCCCCCGAAGCCCCACCCCACCTGGCCCCTGGCCTGGCCCAACTCCCCCCCC